>NC_066329.1:13027071-13327071 GCF_022539315.1 Serinus canaria
CAGGTGGAGTACCCCCAGCACGGCTCCTCCGAGCCCGCCCTGGCCGAGATCTTCATCTGCCAGAAGGACCTGGTGGGCATCGTGCCCCTGGCCATGGTAAGAGCCCCTCCCAGCCTGTGCCCACCCCGTGCTGAGCCAGCCAGGGCCAGCCTCAGCCTCAGCAGGGAGTGCTCCCTGCCCTGGCACTGCCTCTGGAGCCATCCTCAGTGTGCCCTGGGTACAGCACCCAGCTGCAGGTCCTACCCTGACCCCAAGGGAGAGGAACCATCCTCAGGCTGTGCACAGCTGCAGGTCCTACCCTGACCCCACAGGAGAGGGATGCTGAGTGGAAGGGATGCTCAGAGGGAAGGGATGCTCAGAGGAAGGGATGCTCAGAGGAAGGGATGCTCAGAGGAAGGGATGCTGAGAGGGAAGGGATGCTCAGAGGAAGGGATGCTCAGAGGGAAGGGATGCTCAGAGGGAAGGGATGCTCAGAGGAAGGGATACTCAGAGGGAAGGGATGCTGAGAGGGAAGGGATGCTGAGAGGGAAGGGATGCTGAGAGGGAAGGGATGCTCAGAGGGAAGGGATGCTCAGAGGGAAGGGATGCTGAGAGGGAAGGGATGCTGAGAGGGAAGGGGTGCTCAGAGGAAGGGATGCTCAGAGGGAAGGGATGCTCAGAGGGAAGGGATGCTCAGAGGAAGGGATGCTCAGAGGGAAGGGATGCTCAGAGGGAAGGGATGCTCAGAGGGAAGGGATGCTCAGAGGGAAGGGATGCTCAGAGGGAAGGGATGCTCAGAGGGAAGGGATGCTCAGAGGGAAGGGATGCTCAGAGGAAGGGATGCTCAGAGGAAGGGATGCTCAGAGGAAGGGATGCTGAGAGGAAGGGATGCTCAGAGGAAGGGATGCTCAGAGGGAAGGGATGCTCAGAGGGAAGGGATGCTCAGAGGGAAGGGATGCTCAGAGGAAGGGATGCTCAGAGGAAGGGATGCTCAGAGGGAAGGGATGCTCAGAGGAAGGGATGCTCAGAGGAAGGGATGCTGAGAGGGAAGGGATGCTCAGAGGGAAGGGATGCTCAGAGGGAAGGGATGCTCAGAGGGAAGGGATGCTCAGAGGAAGGGATGCTCAGAGGAAGGGATGCTCAGAGGAAGGGATGCTGAGAGGGAAGGGATGCTGAGAGGGAAGGGATGCTCAGAGGGAAGGGATGCTCAGAGGGAAGGGGTGCTCAGAGGAAGGGATGCTGAGAGAGAAGGGATGCTCAGAGGGAAGGGATGCTCAGAGGAAGGGATGCTCAGAGGAAGGGATGCTCAGAGGGAAGGGATGCTCAAAGGGAAGGGATGCTCAGAGGAAGGGATGCTCAGAGGAAGGGGTACTCAGAGGGAAGGGATGCTCAGAGGAAGGGATGCTGAGAGAAAGGGATGCTGCCTCTTTAACTGTCTCCCTCAGGTTTAAACCCTGAATTTCTTGGTGTTTCCCACAAAACCCAGTAGACTTTTCTTCCTGTTTCTCATTGCATTGAACTTGCAGCTCCAGGGGGCCTCAAGGACCTTCTCCTGAAGGCCAGCTGGTTGGTCCTTGGTAGGCTGAGGCTGATACTGATTCTTCTGCTTGATGACCTAATAGTGTGAGAAGTCAAAACCAGAAAGCAAGAATAGCCTCAATATTGTATTTAAGAATCATGAAGGGCAGACTTTCCTGTGGGTAAATGGTTTGGGTTAAAATCTGCTCCCACTGCTCAGTGTTTTTGGAAAACAAGGAATTGCACTGGATTCTCCAGCATTTCAGCTGTGCTCTTGTTAGGCAGGCATTTTATTTTCTGTTGGTCAGTCAGGATTTGGAAGAAGAATTAGACTTAGCTCTAGGCTTCTTGTGAATTATGTCCCTCCAGTGCATCATCTTGGTGGCAAAATTCTGGCAGTCTTTTCTTTGAACCGTGTTCAGCAGATAATTAGATGAGTATTATTTCCTGGAAGTCCCAGTCTTCAATATATTCTTCCCCTTTGAAGAGTGAAACTGCTGCTCATATCAAATGAGGTCATGGCCAGCAATTTCCTGATCCACAGTCTGTTAAGTCAGCAGAAAGCTGCACTGCTTTCCAGATCTGAGGGGGAAATAATTGTCCTCATTACCTGTCAGCTTGAACAGGGAATATTTATTGGAGCATCTGTCCTCTAAGGGCTGGAGAAGGTGCAGGAAGCAGAATTTTTGTGGTCAGATTTTATTTTGAGATAGATGCAGACATGTGTCTGCTGGCAGACTTTGTGTCTTCCTGCTCTTTCCATGAAAGAATTCATCAGCTTCTCTCTGTGTTCCACATCTGAGGGAGTGGAGATTCTGATATCTCCTGTCAGGGGGTGATGCCTCTGCACTTGCATGCAGGGTTCTTGCAGACTTGTGTCTATCCTGCATTAAAATTCATCTGCCTGCAAGGGCTCCTGTAAGAACTGGAGGTCTAAAAGGATGACTTTAGTGTTGTATAAATCATGTAAGATCCTTTATTCCCAGCAGATTGCCAGGAGGCACCGTGGGTTCAAACAATGAAATCATTAAACCTTTCTCCTCACAAAGCTTTCTTGTGTTTACCTCATTGCTGTGCCCTGTGATAACACTTAGCCAGAGCCAAAATACACTGTGCTAACAGAATGCAGCTGGGTAGAACCAGAGCACAGCTGGCTTTGCTAGCAGGATGTTGGTAGATAAAGGGAATTTTCACTTCTCTCTTAGCTGGCACTGCCCATCCAGCCAGGGTGCTTCCTTCATGCAGGCATTAATCTCCAGCTGAGCTGATTGCCTGGCAGCTCTCCTGCTCAGGAACAAGAGTCCCCCAAAAGCACAGAGGGTGACCCTGGCTCTGCTGGGAGGCAGGTCAGAGCCTTTCTCTGCCCTGCCCAGCAGAGCAGCAGCGCCAGGCTGTGTCCAGAAATGAGATCTCAGTGTTGAGCAGCGAGTGGGGTTTGTAATCCTCTGCAGGGAAGGGAGATTTTGTTGATTTGAGCGTGGAATGTTCCAGGGTAGAACTGCTAACAGGCAAAGTCAAAGCTGTCACTGCACACTTAAAACGTGGCCAGGAAAAGGAGCTGCCCAAAGACTCTGGGGGCTGCTCAGGTCCTGCCCCTGGGAAGTCTCTCAGCAAACTTTTCCCTGGCTTGGGTGGAACATGAAGGCAGGTAAAGGCTGCTCTGACCCGTGGACTGGAGCTTGTCTCCTGTCAGCCATTCCAAACTTATGAAGCAAGAAAGATCATGTGTCTTTTATTGCCCTGTGCCTGGTTACATTACAAAAAAAGAGCTTGTAAGATGAAAACCAAGTGGTCTTCAAAAGATTAGTGCAACTGTTGCTATGGCATTCTGAAAGAGGTGAAAGAATTGACATTGTCAGCAAGAACTGAACCTGAAATTTTAAAATAGCCTTGTAGGGCTTGGCTCAGTGGAGCAGGTGAAGCTGCTGAAAGGTCCATGGACACCCTCATGTAGCCAAAAGAGAGGGTTTTAGCAGAATCCATAATCCATGTGCCTGAACAGTGTGGACAGGTGAGGAACAGCACACAGGGATGTGTGACAAGAGACATCAAAACAGCTGGGCTGACAGCAACTCTCATCATTTTTTTGCCAGGAAAAAATTACATGTAAATTTGAGGGAAGCCTATTTTTTCCCAAGCTCAGAAGTTAATCAGTCTGAGTAATTTTGGAGGATGTGTCACCCTTCAAGGTAGTTGGAGAGGAAAAATGAGGCAGAAAATTTAGAACAATACAGTTTTAGCTGGTTTGTTGCTTTCTAACTCTCCCCCAACAGAATATTAGCTCAGAACTGTGCTCCAAACTACGTTCTAGTCAGACATATCCTCTCCTTCCCAAACTCCTGAGTGTGGCCCTTGGTGAAAGCATCCATCAGTGTACCCTGCAGGCTGTGGGAAGGTCTGTGTGTCTCACTCAAAGTGTGAAATTAAATTCACGTCGTCGTATTTCCATCACTGAATAGCAATAATTGCTGAGGCAAGATTTATAAAGAGGAAATGTCATTTATTAGACCTTTGGATAGAGATGAGAAGAAATTAAAAAATGCTCTCTGAGGCACACACACTCCCCCCTTCAGATCTCTGGACTCACTTGAATCCCAGCTGCTGTGAGACAGCACAGCTACAAAATGTGAGGCTGGTGGAATAACCAAGGAGGAGAGTTAAATAAGAAAACAAAATCATTTCTTCAGGCACAGCAAATACATCCCACTGTGGACAGGAAAACCTTCAGTGGCTCTGGGGGTTTCTCTCCTCAGCCTCTGTAGCTGCTCCCAAGCAAAGCAAGCCTGGAGCAGGCTCAGACCTTTCTGGAAGTTTCTTGCTGCTGTTCCACGTGCCCAGGAGTTTGTGTGCTCTGCCCAGCTGTACCAGGGGGTCTCAGAAAGGATGTGGTCACCTGTCTTTAGCTGTCCTGCCTCCCTGCTGCCATGAGCTGGGGAGCAGCTGAGGGTGCTGCTGCCCTGTGGAGCAGCATCCCGGGAGCTCCTGCCTGATCCAGGTTTCCAGTTTGCACACAGGGTAACCAGCAGTTAATAAGCAGTTTCTCAGCTGCTCAGCAGGCACTGCAGCTCCTCCTGTGCTTTTGGCTCAGTTGTGCCTGGTTTGTGTGTTTCTGTGCACTCTGAACTCAGTGTTGGTGCTCCTGCTGCAGGAGCAGGGGCTGGACCCACTGCAGAGCTGTGACTCAGCCAAAACCACTTTTTGACAGCTTTATGTGTGATTGTTGACTGGCCTTGCATCAAAGCAGAGGTGATCAGAAAGCGAGCTCCCAAAGCACTGTTGTTTTATACACACATTTATGTCTGCTGTTCCCTAAGGTAAGGGGTTTTTAAGGTATTTCATTGTAATGAAGTCCCTGCAATACCATTTTAAAATATGGACCTGAATAAATAGAGTTTTCATCCCTGCACAGTCTGTGAGTTCACACCATAAAGCTCTATCTAGTTCAAGGGCACACAAGTGCAGAATTCTCACTCTGGTTCATCTTTCAGTCTTGGGTGAAGTGGAGGCAACAGGCACAGAGGAGCTTTCCAGAAGGAAAAATCCATTTCCTGATTTGCTTATCACAAACAAACAAATGAACAAACAGATCATCCACGTGTCAGACTTTTCAGCTGACAGGGATTGTCTCAGATAACTCAGTTTTGAGTCACATGAAATAAATACTGGGAGCTTAGGAAATTTATTTGATGCAAAATGGAGCTCTTCTATTAATAGTACTGGCTGGGAGAGCTGAACTCAGCTCTGCAGCCCTGAGCAGTCCATGAAGTGAGACTCAGAGTTGTGGGTTTGTGTGGAGGAGCAGAGTCCCCATGTCCTGGTGTGGAGGGACACACAGAGAGGCTCCTGTGCCTCCCACCCCAGGGCAGGCTGCTCCAGAGGAGGAGAGCCCTGCTCCCTTCAGGCTTAGGGGGATGTGACTGCACTCATTGTGCTCAGGTTGTTGGTGTCACCGTGTCACACAGGGACTGGGACCTGCCCTGCTTGTTGATTCACCTTCTCTGGGCAGAGCTGGCTTCTTTTGCTGCCTGCCCATCAGGAAACAAAATCAAAACACGGCCAAACTGTTGTTCATTGATCTCACATTGGTCAGAAGGTGCCGACAGCACAAAGAACCCACAATGGCTCAATTTAACTCTGCTTTTTTAAATCCCAGAGATCATTTCTAGAGCCCTTGCACTTTGCCTCCAGCTTCTGTTTCCCTCCACTGACCACATTCCTGCTTTGTGCAGTCACATCCAGCCCTGCCTCTTGCAGGAAATGAGAATGGATCAGTAGGGCTGTCCCAGCTGGCTGCAATGAATGTTTCCATTGGTTCAAGCTGCATGGCATTTTCTGTCAGTATGTGCAATTTCCTCTTGAGCATCCCCCAGTCTGACAGTGCTGGGGGATGGATTACCTTGGGGTTTTTAAGATGCTGAGGAGAGGTGGGGCCAGCTAACTTCCAGAGTTTCAAAGCTCTCTGAGAAACGTTAATATGAGGCTTAATAGATGTTTCTTAGTCTTGACAGGAGGCAAGTCCTGCTAAGCAAACAAAACATTGCAGGACAAGAAGAATGTGCAGTGAGACACAGAGTAAATGATTGGCTGCTGGGTGTGCTGATACCAGAGTGCTCCCCTGGGAGAGCAGTGTCAGAAACCTCTGGAGAATTCTGTGTGTGAGCCAAGCTGATCAAGGCAGGGGGCTGGTCAGGGTCCAGTGAAGCTGAGCTCCCTGGAAGGGAAAGGAGGGACAGCACAGCTGGCACGGGGACACTTGTGTCAGTTCTTGGCACTGCAGTGTGAAATCTGCAGGCTGTGCTGTCTCGTGCTGTATTTTGGGGGTGGTTTTAAGTGTTGGTTCAGCTTTGTGGTACTGCCCCATCAGAAGGAGACATCTTAAACAGCACTGAATATTAGAAGTGACAGCTGATTAAAATTCGGGTAGTTTAACACAACCACAGAGGCAATATTCCAGCTGCCACAGGTGCCAGCAGAGCCAGCAGAGAGGGAGCTGTGCTCAGAGAGGGCACTCCAGGGCTGGGCTTTGGTGCTGGAGCTGCTCAGGAGTGTGCCCAGCCCAGAGCAGAAGGAGGAGGGCAGAGAGGACACTCCAGGGCTGGACTTTGGTGCTGGAGCTGCTCAGGAGTGTGCCCAGCCCAGAGCAGAAGGAGGAGGGCAGAGGGCACTGCCCAGCAGGAGCAGAGCAGCTCCAGAGGCTGCTGCTTGCAGAAGTTTGCAGCTGTCAGAGGCCTGGAATTGGGAGGCAGGGGAGTTCCTCCCTGGCAATCAATCTGCAGGGTGTGCTGGGCAGTTCAGCCTTGGCAGAGCTCACCACGGCCAGCTCTGCAGGCAGGTGAGTGCTCTCAGGGGCACAGAGTGCTGCTGCCAGGGCTGGGGAGCAGGAAAAGGAGCTGGGGGAAGATGGCATGGCTTTGTTTGGGAAAGGGGATGGCACTCAGCAGCCTCCATGGCTGGGTGGTGCCTTCTGCTCTGGCAGGAATGCACCAGTTCTCCCTGAACTCAGTTTTCTCATTAGCTGGAGCTAACAGGGGATTGTCTGGACTGGTAAATACACATTTACTGTCCAAACCTCCTCCAGACAGCAAACACTGTGGTTTGCCCTGGAGGGTAAATGCTCTGCAGCTCCTCATGCTGTCACTCCCAGGAGCTGGCAGTGAGCAGCCAGGGCAGGCCAGCTGTGTTTGCAGGCAGAGGTGGGAGAGCTGGGACCCCTACACAAAGCCAGAAGGGATTTCTCTTCACTGGCAGCTTCTCATGATGGTTTTGATCTGGTGTTTCTGGGGGATGCCTCACTCTTCAGCAGCAGGTGGAATATTTGCTGAGCAGAGCTGTGCATTGTTTGGGCTCTGATTGATGAGGTCTGAGGTGTTGCAGCTTGGACAGTGGAACGATGGAGACAACAGAAAATGCCTTCCTCTAATGGGGTGTAATGAGGGAGCACGGGGGTTAAAGCATCACCAGGACTTGTTCAAGGCTCAGTGTGTTAATGAACTGCCCCCACACCTTAAAAACCCGGGAACTTTTCACCTCCAATTTGCTCTGGCTGCAGGTTTGCCTTGCCCTGCTCTCAGTTTGCAGTTCATTATCCAGACAGATGCTCATCACCGAGGATGTTTGTCATGGGATTCACTCAGGATCTGCACTTCAAACTCCCTGCTTCTGCTTGAGGGAGATAAACCACAGAGCCAGGACAGGGCTCAGAGCAGAGGACAGAGCTGCCCCGTGCTTCTGGCTCTTCTCTGCAGCAGCACTGGGGATGGGATTGGATTCATCCAGAATCCCAGAACCACAGGGCTGCCAGAACCTCACCAAACTCACCAAAAACCCACTTTAAAACAAACAGGCCCCAGCCCTCCATGTGGTCCCACGTGCTGAGGGAATTCCCAGCCCAGCCCTTGCAGCCCGTGGCCCCATTGCTGTGGGGTGTTTGTAGACCCCAGTTAAAATGCAGAGGGAATCCACACAAACACTGGGCTTTCCCCTCAGAAACAAATCATGCCTAATATTTAATGCTCCAGCACCATGGCAGGACCAGCAGCAGGCTGGTGAGAGAGGGAATTTCAGCAGGCAAATGGAAGAAAAGCACCACTGGCATTAATTTTAATCAGGTCCCAATCATCTGATTTGTCCTCTGTATTTTTTTTTCCCTCTAGCAGAGCTGATTGTCTTTCTGCAAGATTTGTCACCCCACAGAACAATAATACAGGCTGTAATGATGTAATTTATGGCTGTAATTTGCTTTTGGAAATCCTCTATTAGTGAAAAATAGCGAGAGTGCAGTTTTATTAATTGCAGGAGGTGACTGTTGAATGCTGAGTGTCAGTGCCAGAGGAGTGACTGTGTTGTGCTCTGCTCCCCAAGGTCCTGTGCCAGCAGAGCTCTGTGTCCTTTGGAGGCTGTGCAATGAGTGCTTAAACCAAAGAAATGTAAAAATAATTCAAGTTCACTGGGAAGTTTGAGGGAATGGCAGAGGGAAGCATTAGCCTGTCAATTCAGTATTGAGAGGCACAGCAGAGTGTTGCTGCACCCCACAATGTGCTCACATACTCTTGGCTCTGCAGAATTGCACATTTATTTGCACCTTCTACCCCCAAACTGCTGCTTGCAGCTCAAGCCTTGAGCTCCATCACTGAGCTCCCCTCCCGGTGTGCCATGCCAGGGAGAGCCACTTCATCTCCTCTCCTTCCTTAATGTGGGCATTTTTTACCCTGGCACAGCACTTTCATTTCCATTTGCATAAACCAGGCTTTACCAGGATGTGGCCTGGGGCAGAAATCACCTCTGTGTGATTCAAAGGTGAATTCTCTTTATTTTGTGTTCTGAAGCAGCCCCGGGCTGGCTGAGGGCCAGGCTTGCTGTAACCTCTCTGTGCTCTTGAGCTGTGTTTTTGGGGAGCTGACAGAAGGCAGGAGCCTCCTGCTGCAGGGATGATGTCAGCAGCACAAAGCAAAGCCATCCATCTCAGTCCAGGCTCCTCTCTGCCTTTTTTTGGGAAGTTTTACACAGTTTGCTGCTTGGTGGGGTCAGCAGAGGAGCCTCTCTCTGGCCTGGCTGCTGGAGCTGGGACAAAATGTCACTTGGAAGAGTGGAAAAGCAGGGCTGGGAGGGGGAGCTGCCAGCTGGCACAGGTATCCTCAGGCATGTGCTTTAAGGATGCCTGGGAGCTGCAGGACTCAGCCTGGTGGGGGAAGAAATAAAGAAATAAATTCCAGACTCAGTCATTCCTCCTCGCTGCTCTTACCTCATCCAAATTATGGGCTGCTCATTCAGCCCTGGCAGCTCTGAGAGGCAAAAATGGGGATTGTCTGGCGGGGTGGGAGCCCCATGTGTGTCTGCAGTTGGGTTCTGCCTCTCCTGGCCCCGTGGCCCACAGCAGGTGCTTGGACATGTATTTCCTGAGCAGGGTTTGGCTGACAGCAGCATTCTGTAACTCTGCTTCTGTGGGAGGGAAAATTCCCTGCTTGAACGTGGGTGCTGGTCTGCCTCCCCTGCTCCAGTGCTGCCAGGGCAGTTCTAGCCCTGAGGAGGAAAAATCAGAGTAATTCCATAAGTGGGGCCAGCTTTGTGGCTGGAGGTGATGGCTTTTGTTAAGCCATCCAATAGAGGAGGAAAAAAAGGCCAAGCTCTCCAGCACACTGATCTTTTTTTCAAGCCTCTTTCAGAGCTGGAAGTTGCTGTGAGATGCTCAGATAAAGTTAATGGTCACTGGGATTGCTCCAGGTTACACTAACACAGAAATTGGTGCTTTAAACAAATGGCTTTGATCCCTTGGTCTGTCATATCCCTGACTCACACAGTGATCAGAGCAGCCTCTTCCAAGGATGCTTCTCCAGCCAGGAGCCTCCAGCAGGGTCTGGACAAGCAGCCCCTGAAGGTAAAACATGTTTCTGCTTGAGGAAGGGGGAAATAATTGCATCTGTGGTTATACATACTGTATATATTTAATTTTCCTCCTTCTAGACGTAGGCCAGGTTTGGTTTCTGTAAGGCCCACCAGTCTATCAGACATGTGTCTGATCAATAATTTAATTTTCCTGTGTCACTCTCTCATCTTTTTAACCACAGTGAGTTTCTGATGTTGTCCAGTATCTGCAATAATCTCGTTCCTGCCCTCTGTGTGCTTTGCTTATGCAGAGCTGCTGCAGAGTCAGGGAAATCAATGAACTGTTTGAAAAGGAGCAATAATCTAGGTGCAAGGATAGGGAAGAATAATGACTGTTTTCTGCATTTTTAGGACCACTTTTTCATAGTGGTTGCACAAGAGTTTGTGGTGTCCTTGTCACAGGTTTTGCTTATCAAAAACGAAAAGTGTGCAGCCAAAATAAGAAAGGAGCAAGGAGGAAATTCCTCTTGCTGATTTCAAACCAGACTAAATTAAATAGAAATACTGAAGCAGAGGCTGCCTGCTTCACTCCCAGTGTGGCTCTGACATGCCCAGACTTCAGCCAAGTGCATGGCCAAGAGCTGAGGAGCTCCAGGAGCTTGTAGGGCATGAGGTCTGTCTATTAGAAGGAGAGAGCAGCTCATTAATAATCCATGGCATATTAATCCACCCAAATAAAACAAGTTCACAGCCTCCACAGCAGCCATAAAAACCATCCCTGTATCATGCAGTACCCCAGTTCTTTAAAACAAGAAATTGTCCTTGGGACTTCATCCTTGAAATCCATGGAGCATTTAAAATCCCTCCAGCTCAGAGACAGAGCTCAGCCCACCCTCACCACGCTCACATTAATGCTCTTGACATGTTTCCCTCCACTCTGCTTCCCAAGCACCTGTCTGAGGGTGCTCGTCAGATAAAAAATTCCGTGTATGGCTGTGGAGATGTTTTCATACATCTGCCAGAAATTAAATGTGCATCACTCATGCACTGCATAAGTGCATGAAAGCAGAAGTTTCCAAGAGAATTAGGACAATTTACTGCTTGTTTTATCGAGTGCAAGGGTGCTCAGAAGTACCTGCAAGTGTACTCACATCCATGAGCAGCAGTGGTTCTCAAGTGTGTTGGTCTCACAGTAAGGGCTTTTAACCTGTCACTGCACTCATTTTCATCTGTCTCCATTTCCTGTGCTAAACAGAGCCAGTTGTGGTGCTGGAGTTGGAATACCTCAGGTAATCTCTGGCATTTCCAGCCATAACTACAACTTTTTCTCTCTAGGTAATGTTTCCTATGTAAGTGCTTTCATTTCTAAGTCAGTTTAGTTAAGTGTTGGAAGTGAGGACTGAAATGGCACAAAGAGGAGCAGGTACTTTCCTGTGTTACAAATAAGCATCTTCTAAAAAAATCTGGGTTTTTTTTAGTTTATGTGTATGTTTGAAGAATTAAAATGTAGGATTCTGCTTCTCATCTTCTCCACTCACTTTTATGTCCTTACTCTATATTTTTAGTGGTTACAGAAAGATGAAATGTGGGGTTCTGTTTCCCATCTCCTGCAGTTGTCCTGAAAGGTTTTTGTTAAGGTTTAATAGGTTCCAGAATTGTTTCCTTTGAAGTCCTTTCAGTTCCAGACTGTTCCCCCAGCCAGCAGGAAATGCCATCCTTCTTTGCAAATGCAGAAATCCTGGCATGGCTGCTCACTCACAGACAGCAGCTTTGGTGTAATAGTTGGGTTTTCCGTATTTAATTTTATTTCTTTATTTAATGCTATTTAGCAGTTGAGCTGTTCCTGATGGGATTTGGTGCCAGGGCTCCAGCAAGCAGAGAATGCTCAGGTGTTCACCAGGTGTGCTGGGGATCAGCTGCTCTGGGTGCTCTGACCTCAGTCTCTGCTCAGCACTGACACAAGGAGCCAGGATGGGGCTGCTTTTAGAGAAATGATAAATTCACATTCAGGCAGTGGAACATCACTGTAGAAATATTAATGCAAGTGCTTAGATCCTTATTTCACAAGGGAGAGGAAATAAGATTTCCTGGTTAGTCTCAGTGCCTGTGGCAAACTCCTACAGCTCCAAAATTAAGTTTTGAATTGGTTTTATGAACTGCATATGATAAAGTTAGTATAACAGATACAGTGAAGTAAATATTTACTTCTGAAACCCATTTGGTAAAAGAAATCTGAATTTGATTCTCAGTTGTTCAGAAGTGGAAGAAGTGACAGGAGCTTCAGAGGCATTGTGGTTCTGGGGTTCTGGGTTCTGTGGTTTTGGGTTCTGGGGTTCTGGGGTTGTGTGGTTCTGGGTTCTGTGTCTCTGTGGTTCTCTGGTTCTGGGGTTCTGTGGTTTTGTGGTTCTGTGGTTTGGGATTTTGAGTCCTGTGGTTCTGGGTCCTGTTGTTCTGTGAATTTGTGGTTCTGTGGTTCTGGGTCCTGTTGTTTTGTGATTTTGTGGTTCTGTGGTTCTGTGTTCTGTGTTTCTCTGGTTCTGGGTTCTGTGGTTATGTGATTTTGTGGTTCTGAGTTTTGTGATTTTGGGTTCTGTGGTTCTAGGGTTGTGTGGTTCTGTGTTCTGTGGTTCTCTGGTTCTGAGTTCTGTGCCTCTGTGGTTCTCTGGTTCTGGGGTTCTGTGGTTTTGTGGTTCTGTGGTTTTGAGTTCTGTGGTTTGGGGTTTTGAGTTCTGTGGTTTTGGGTTCTGTGTCTCTGTAGTTCTCTGGTTCTGGGGTTCTGTGGTTCGGGGTCCTGTTGTTCTGTGATTTTGTGGTTCTGTGGTTCTGTGTTCTGTGTTTCTCTGGTTCTGGGTTATGTGATTTTTGTGGTTCTGTGGTTCTGTGATTTTGTGGTTCTGTGGTTCTGCCTCTCTGGACCTGCTGGCTGTTAAGGTTCTTCATTGCACCTGGCTCCAAGGCTGGAGGTGAGAGCAGGGCTGGTTGTCCCCCCTCAGCAGTGACAGAAAGCTGCCCTGTCTGCCAGGACGGTTCCTTTCCCATCAGCTCTGCAGGAGGAGCACTCCCAGCAGAATTCAAAGCAGAATTTCTCAGGATTTGTCCCTTGGGGAAGGTTCCTCCTGCTCACAAGCCAGGGTGTGCCCATTGCTCCTTTCCCTGCTGGCCAGAACCATCCATGGCCTTTTCCCGTGGAATGCTGATGGGATTTTACATTTTGTTCCCAATTTGCTGTCACAGTGATGTGGGCAGAGCCCAGAGCTGTCCCTGACCCTGGGTCAGCGTGGCCTGGGCAGTGCCAGCCTTGCCTGTCACCAGCTGCAGCCAGAGCCAAGCAAGGAGGTGCTGCAGTCCCTTCTTCCTTTGGAAGGGATGCTGGCTGGTGACAGATGACAGAATTGCATTTAGCAACACGGCCTGCATCTGCTAAATCAAAGTAATGCTGGGTGATGCTCCCTCCTGCACGTCTGGATGCTAACAGGATGGATTCACTGGAGGAAAGTGGGGATTAGTCATCCAGGGATCCAGAGATATTTCTTGCATCCCTGTCTCTTAATATATTCTACATCCCCCTTTTCTGTCTGCAGAGTGTAATTTATCAGGCCTCAAAAATTCCTCTAGCAGGGTCTTTGAAAACTGTGCAAGCAGGGAGGAGAGCTGAATGGTTTGTTGCTAATGTAGGGGGCCAGTAATTAAGATTTATCTTAATGTGGAGACTAAACAGAGACAGGGTCCTTGATGGAAAGGGCACTGCATTTGCAGAACACTGAGTTCCCATTCTGAAGAGACACTTAGATCTTGGTCATAAATTACACTGTCCACAAAAGCTACAGGGAAGGTTGTGCAGGGCCCACGAAATTCCCATCCCAGCTTTGCTTTCTCTGCCCCTGGCCCCAGGAAGCTGCCACTGTGTCCCTGGCAGGGGTCCAGCCCCAGGAGAAGCTGCTGAGGGGCCCCAGCCCAGCCTGAGCCCTGATGGGCTCTGAATGTCAGAGCCACCTTGCTGGGCAGTGGGGAGGATGAGTCTGAATCCTCCCTGGTGTCCCTGTTCCCCATCCCCTCCCTGCCCCTGCTCAGGGCTCCTGGAGACTGCTGAGACTTCCTGCACCCAGATCAGCTGATCCCAGCACACCTGGTGAGCACCTGAGTCTCCCTTTCTAGGGAACAGATCTAGGGGTGAGCAAAGCCCTTCTCAGAGCCCCCTGCCCCTGCTCAGGGCTCCTGGAGATTGGTGAGACTCTCCTTGTGCTCTGAACAGATCTAGGGGTGAGCAAAGCCCTTCTCAGAGCCCCTTGCCCCTGCTCAGGGCTCCTGGAGATTGGTGAGATTCTCGTGCTCTTGTGCTCTGAACAGATCTAGAGATGAGCAAAGCCCTTCTCAGAGCCCCCTGCCCCTGCTCAGGGCTCCTGGAGAGCCTCAGCCACGCCAGGACCAGGGGCAGCAGCTAGGAAGGAGGTGGCTGTTGTGAGAAGCAGCCCTGCAGAGTTTGCTGTGAGCAGCACAGGGGCTGCAGCTGGGGAGGGAAGGAAATGCTGAGGGCAGTGCTGCTGCTGGGGGCTTCACCCAAAGGAACCTGACCCAGGCAAGGGCAGAGCACGAGAGGAGTTTTGGGTGCTCTGAGCTGTGACAGCAGCTCGAGGAGGAAAGCTGGGAGATCCCCTGGACAGTGGTGGTTTTGCTTCTGTCAATACATTTTAATTTCTTACACACAAAATTCGATAATTTGCTTTCAGATATCTCCTTTGGTACCTCCTTGAGCCCAACCACTAGAGTTTTCTTCTAATCATTAGAGGGAAGTTTGTTCTTGATTATACAATTTGTTAATTAAATGCGTTTAAACAGTAATAATTTCCTTCAGGTGTTGTATCCATTGAAGGGATGCCCTGGTAACAGGAAAGAACCTTCCTGGCTGGGAGCTTGGAGATGTTCTTCAGGCAGGAGAGGCAGCTCAGCCTCTGCAGTGTCACAGATGTTGGGGTCTGGCCATCGTGCTGCCAAGGCAGTTGGAGGCTTCCAAAGCCAGGGCTCCAGTCCCCCTTGTTTCCATGAGGATTATCTGTCTTGCTCTGTTTCAGCTGTGGAAGTGCCAGTCCTGGCTTTTTTAGAGTTTGCAATTCACTTACAGAAACTTCTTTCTGACCTGGATATTGATGCTGACTTACAGTGCATCTCCCTTCTGTGTTTTTTCAATTTACTCTACTTCCCTCATCTTTGGATTTCTTGGGGAACAAGTCCAAACACTGCTATCAGATGCTTTCAATTTTTCTGTCACATGAAATAAATTCCATTTTAAAACTCTGCTTGCTGCCTGCACAGAAAGTAGATTAGTTCTTGGGGGATTTTAAAAATTAAAGGATGTGGAAATGGCCAAGATATTGTGATTTTGGAGAGTGCCTTCATTTTAAATGAATTTGTAGTCTCTCTGCAAGTTTCTTAGGAGTGCTGTCTGTGTACTCCTGAACTAGGCTGCAGTCAGGGCAGATTATTGCATTGAAAAATGAGACCCAGGAGCCCCCACCCTGCTGCTGCTGCTGCTGGAGATCACAGTTGTTGTCCTGGTGGTGCTCAACATGTCCTTGAAGATGGGATTGGTGCTTGCCAGAGGATATTCAGGGGGTGGGAGAATGCAGGGCAGCAAATCTGGGTGCTGTGGCTCACCTTCAGGGTGCTCGTGGACAGACAGACAGACAGACAGATGGAATCTGCTCGAGCTCCTTTTATTTGGGTCTGTTTCAGTTCAGCCTCTGGGGAGTTTGGGCCCTGGATGTTTCCTGTTGGGTTTGTGGTGATTCCCCTGGATTGCCTTTGCCTTGGCTGCAGCAGCAGTGCTGCCAGGGGGCTGTTCCACACCCAGGGATGCAGGATGCACACTGCCCTGCTCTAGTTCCAGACAAAAAACACAATAACAACGAGCCTTTGTTCCTTTTTCTGGTTTGTTTTTGCTATCACAGGGCACTCACAGCCTGAGGAGGGCAAGTGGCAGAGCTGAAAATTGCTTTTAGTATGATGTGTAATAAATGAATTGCTTACACATCAGTACTTCTTAACCTGTGCAATGGCCATGAGTTGTGGCTGCTTTCAGGGGAGGTGAAGGCAGAAGGTTTCCATCTGTGCTCAGAGCTGTGGCTGGCTGGGCACCAGTCCCTCCCCAGTGCTGGGGATCTCTCATGCTGCAATAGGAATCATTTGGGGTTCCCACATTTCTAGAGCAGCCAACATTCCTTTTTAGCATTTCCTTTCAAGTTTGATGGGATTTCTTGAGAGAGCTGCAGGAGAACCTGAGCAATAACAAGTTGCCAGATGAAAAGAAAACCTGACCTAAATTTCAGTCTGACTAAACTTGAACTGAAAGCAGTATCAGCAGTGTCAGTGCCCCATTTTGCTGCTGTTGACATCAGTGGCTGCAGCCCTCATGACTCCAGTGCTGAGCAATTTGCTGAATATTTTATTCACTTTATATTGAAAGCTGAAAAGTTGGAGAAAACTTTGAAGTTTCTCCTGCATGGGAATCTTGGGAATACAGTGATGCTGACACAGTTCAGGAGTTCCAAGTGCTGGCCTGGTCGATGGTGCATTGAAAGGATTTTATGTGCCACAGCCCCAGCTCAGACTTCAAATTTCCTTGTTATTTCCCCTGCAGTGAACAGCACCACTAACTCTTCTGGATTCCTCACATTGCTTCACTGGCCATAGCAGAGGAAATGAAATAATCTTGAAACAGTTCCAGACACAAAGTTCACGGAGAGGCCCCGTCCAAGCAGTGGGCTTGGATTCATTTTTACTTTGGAGGCTCTTTTATCCTTTCCCTAAGGAAGCAGGCTGTCCCCTTTTGTCACTCCTGGACAGTATTTCCCTCTTCCTCCTGCAGCTGATATTACCCATATTATAATATTTCATATTAAAAAGTGATAAATGAAGAGCAGGGTTGAGAAGTGATTGCCAGTCAAGTCTAAGTTAGTGAAAACTCCAAAATCCCATGTTGGAGGGTGAATATTGGGAATAACCCCTCATATCTCGAAAGCAGAAGTTACCTGTGGGGTGTGCCTGACCTGAGTTTAGAGAATGGTGCTGTTGAACAGAGTGCTGAGAGTTTATTTAGCAGATCAGACAGGGCTGGGCTTCCATGGCCTTTCACCAGGCTGCACCTCTCTGGGGATGGGCTGAGATCTGCAGCTGATGTGAGCAGTGCTGTGCTCTCTGGGGATGGGCTGAGATCTGCAGCCAGGCTGATGTGAGCAGTGCTGTGCTCTCTGGGATGGGCTGAGATCTGCAGCTGATGTGAGCAGTGCTGTGCTCTCTGGGGATGAACTGAGACACTTTAAGCACCCAGAGCTGATGTGAGAGTGCTGTGCTCTCTGGGATGGGCTGAGATCTCCAGCTGATGTGAGCAGTGCTGTGCTCTCTGGGATGAACTGAGACACTTTAACCACCCAGAGCTGATGTGAGCAGTGCTGTGCTCTCTGGGATGGACTGGGATCTCCAGGTGATGTGAGCAGTGCTGTGCTCTCTGGGATGGACTGGGATCTCCAGCCAGGCTGATGTGAGCAGTGCTGTGCTCTCTGGCTGAACTGGGATCTCCAGCCAGGCTGATGTGAGCAGTGCTGTGCTCTCTGGGGATGAACTGATTCACTTTAACCACCCAGTGCTGTGCTCTGTTTTGTGCAGGACACGGAGATCCTGAACACGGCCATCCTGACGGGCAGGACGGTGGCAGTGCCCATCAAGGTGGTGTCCATCGAGGAGAACAGTGCTGTGACAGACATCTCTGAGTCTGTGGAGTGCAAATCCTCCGGGGAGGACGTCATCAAAGTAAGTTCCTGCCACCGAGTGGCTCCTGGGCTTTCACATTTCACAGGCAAAGGGAAATGGCCTGGGAATATCCCCAGGCTGGAGTGAGCAGCTCTCCAGGCATTTGTTTGGGAAGAATGTTTTCCTGAAGCACCGTGGCCTTGGAGTAGCACTTGGGGCCCTGCTGTGCTCTTCTCTGATTTCTGCAGAAATCATTTACCTGCACTGGAAGGGTTCCTCCCAAGCCAGGGCTGTTTGCACCATCAGAACATTTCTGAGTGGCTTCCAGGAGCCTCCCCTGCCCGGGGCACTCTGAGGCTGAGGTGGAACAAATAACTGGAGGTCAACACAGCATTTATTGGGATCAGCCAGGGACATTTCCAGGTGTAATTTCTGTCTCTTCAGAGCTGGTTGGAAATTGCTCAGCTGGTGAGAGGAGGTGTCTCCTGTGTGTTTGGAATATGTGCAGGATCTCTGGAGGGATGTGGCTGTGCACGAGTGCTCATTTCTGTGAAACATGCAGCTGGCTGGAAAACACAGCCCAGTTAAGTGCCTGCAACAAAAAGGTGTGCTCATCTCATCATAAAGGAAAAAAGGCTTTTTAAATATTTTCTCCATCTAGAATGTTCTTGTTTCCGCAAAATTTCTTTCTTTATGTGGGGAAGTGTTTGGGGTTCAAGGCAAATTGACATCTTCAATTGGTTCAGATTTTAAAAAGCATTCAGAAAGCTTCAAATGAGCACAGGGGCCTTTCATCCTTAATTCATTTTGAAATTCTCCATCAAGCTTGTATGTTCAATTCTTCAGAAATATCTTCCTCTGTGAAATCCTGGTGTAGAGACCTTGTTGGGAGTAACCTTTCTGCTGAAAAATAAACTCCAGACATCATAAATTTTGTCTTTTGGGCAGAGCCCATGGTGCAAGGGCTGTGTGCATGAGTTTACAGCTCCTGTAAAGCCCACAGATTATCTCAAACCACAAACTTAGGGAAAAAAAAACAGTTTTTGATGAGAGCTATTGAGAGCTATTTAATACTTACTCACATTATCATCTCGAGGTTCAGGCAGGTATTTTTGTGTGCTTTTAAATGTCTGGAATTTCTGGTAATTTGGGTTCAGCCAAACCTGAGAGTGAGACCAGAAGCTGAAGATGCTCAGTGCCTGTCTGCACTTGGCCTGTAATATTTGGTTAGCAAAGAAATGTCCTTTGTATGGTTCAGGTAAAGAGCTTAAAGGTAATGCTCCTGCCCAGCAATTGGCCATCAGCTCAGAGCTTATTTATGTAAATTTTTGCTTCAGTTGGGCTGAGTTACATTGTTCTGTGGAAATCTGAGTTTAGGATCTATCTGCAAATAGCAGGTCAGAGTTTCCCAGTGATCCCCGTGGTCCCAGGGCAGCTCAGGGCACAGTCTGAATGTGCTGACTGCTACTCCTTTTACTTCTTTCATTGTCTCACAGTTCCCAGTCTTTATTTCCAAATTTACAGCTGATTTCATGAACTTTAAATGCCTTTGAGCGCTCTAGACCTTCACACAGGGGTCCAACCTTTTAAAAGTGGACACAAAAATTTATCGTGGCACTAAAAAGGAAGCAAAAGCCAAATTTGATTTTGCCAAGCTGGAATTTACCAATAGGATCCATCTGTGTGCATCCATTAATGGCAGTTGCAGTTGCAGGCAGGGGCTCCTGCCATCTGCTGCAGCTCAGGTGGGTTTTGCTGCTTTTGCTGCTGTTTTGTGCTCTTTGCTCAGGTGGGTTTTGCTGCTTTTGCTGCTGTTTTGTGCTCTTTGCTCAGGTGGGTTTTGCTGCTTTTGCTGCTGTTTTGTGCTCTTTGCTCAGGTGGGTTTTGCTGCTTTTGCTGCTGTTTTGTGCTCTTTGCTCAGGTGGGTTTTGCTGCTTTTGCTGCTGTTTTGTGCTCTTTGCTCAGGTGGGTTTTGCTGCTTTTGCTGCTGTTTTGTGCTCTTTGCTCAGGAGCAAACCCTGCTGCACTGGGTCACCTGCAGGGTCAGGTGTGGTTTCCTGCTGTGAAGAACACAACAACACAACAACAACACAACAATCCCCTTCCCTGAAGGTTTGAGTTTGTGTTCAGGAGCTGATCCCACTGACCACAGCCAGAATAACCTGAGATTCCTGGGAGCAGCAGCTGCCTCTCTGTGAGTCCAGAGCCAGCAGCCTGGCTCTCTGCTGGCTCCTCCTTCCCTTGTGATGCTGTGAACACAGAGCCATTTGTGTCACACTGAACAGCCTTTAAACAGGGCAGAAATCACAGCCTGGGGATGCCATTGTTTTGCTGCTCTGAAGCCCTGTGACTCTGAGGGTTTTTCTTCTGGCAAATGTGCTGTGTTATATTCTGAACAGGAGAACAAATGGAAGCTCCACCTCCTTGCCCTCCTCCTCCATCCTTCCCATAGTCCTGATTTCTGGGATCAATCTGTTCAGCAGAGCTTTACCACACCCTTCTGTCAGATGCCAGCAGGTACCCAGGGCAGGGTGGCTGGAGCTGGCACAGGAGATGTTCTGTCAGGAACAGCCAGCCTCTGTGGAAATGGAAACTCAAAATGGGCATGAGGTACATTCAGCAGTGAAAGCTGTAAATGCCATCTCATCATAGGCAGAAATTTCAAGGGCAGCTGAAGAGACTTCTAAACTATATCCTTGCAGACTTCCTTCCCTCCCCTGTGCCATCACCCTGCTCTGGGGATGGAGAGCCAGAACAGCCCAAGGGAAAAATCACAGCAGCAGCACCTCGGGTTCCACAGAAAGTGCTTCAGAATCACCTCCAAAGCTTCAGCACCACGACTGGGAAAGGAAACGGGAGAAGCAGCACCAGCCTGAGCCAGCTGCAGGTGTGGTGGGAGGATGGTCAGTTTGCTCCACACCTGAGCAGTCAGGAGAGAGGATGGTTTGATTCTACTTTGCTTTTCTGCCCCTGCTTGTAGTTTACTCACTGTGCATCTGTGTGTTGTAGGTACACACTCAGTTAAAACACTGGGATGGAAATGCACAACCACTGCCCAAACTGTGAGGTGGAATTAAAAGCAAGATATCTGGGGCTGTGCTGCAAACAGGGGCTGCCACATCCCCAGGGAGCAGGAGCCCAGCTCTCTGTTTGTCCCCATTTCCAGAAATTGCTTGGCTGGAGAGCGAGGCAGACTTTGGGATCTGTGATAATGGAGCTGCAGAGAGCTCCTGTGGCTCAGCACAGCTACAGCTCAGCTTCAGAGCTGGTCACTGGGGAGCAAATAGATGCCCTCCAGTCTCAGCTGGCATTCTGTGCCCCTTTTACTCTCTCAGTTCTGTCGTGGTGAATGATACTCAGTTAGTTAAATGCAGTGCTGCTGCTCTGCAAGGCTGCCTCTGAAATCTCTCTAATGAGATTAGATAATGTACAGCCTCTGCCCTTAGAAAAGCTCCCTTGCTTTGGGGCCTTTCTGCTTAGTTTTGCTCATCTGGCTGCTGATCCTGAAAATGCTCAGCAGAGAGAGCCCAGACTGCATCCAGAGCATGGCCCTGGTGCTGCCCAGCTCTGCTCTGCAGGGCTGGGGCTCCTTCCCTGTGCTGGCAGTGGCACTGCTGGGAGCCTGGCATGAGGGCTGGACCCTCTCTGTGCTGTGCAGCTCTCAGCAGCACCCAGCCCCAGCAGCTCCCAGCCCTGGGTACCTCTGAGAGCTGCAGGATTTCATTGCTGGGAGCCTGGCATAGGGCTGGATCCCCTCTGTGCCCTGGAGCTCTCAGCAGCACCCAGCCCCAGCAGCACCCAGCCCTGAGATATGCCAGTGGCACTGCTGGGAGCCTGGCCTGAGGGCTGGACCCTCTCTGTGCTGTGCAGCTCTCAGCAGCTCCCAGCCCTGGGTGCCTCTGAGAGCTGGCAGTGGCACTGCTGGGAGCCTGGCTTAGGGCTGGACCCTCTCTGTGCCCTGGAGCTCTCAGCAGCACCCAGCCCCAGCAGCTCCCAGCCCTGAGATATGCCAGTGGCACTGCTGGGAGCCTGGCATGAGGGCTGGATCCTCTCTGTGCCCTGGAGCTCTCAGCAGCACCCAGCCCCAGCAGCTCCCAGCCCTGAGATATGCCAGTGGCACTGCTGGGAGCCTGGCTTAGGGCTGGACCCTCTCTGTGCTGTGCAGCTCTCAGCAGCACCCAGCCCCAGCAGCACCCAGCCCCTGAGGATATGCCAGTGGCACTGCTGGGAGCCTGGCCTAGGGCTGGATCCCCTCTGTGCCCTGGAGCTCTCAGCAGCACCCAGCCCCAGCAGCTCCCAGCCCTGGGTACCTCTGAGAGCTGCAGCTTGCTGGTTCTGAGGGGTGCAGCTGGAATCAGCTCGTGCAGGCAGTGCTGCCCTGCTCCCTGTGCCAGAGTGGGAATCTCTCCTCAGCTGTCTCACCAAACAGGCTCCTTCTTTTGGGGCTCACAGGTGGAAAGGGCTCTTGGGGTTATTCCTGCACTCTGATGTGAGCAAACCAAACCTTTGCAGGTTGAGGTGGGAGTTTGCCAGCCTGCAGGGCTGTGTTTGCCTCTGTGCAGCTCTGGCTGCCCTTCCCGAGCCCCTGAGCCTCAGCTGCATCCCTGGGAGCCAGGGCTGGCCCTGGAAGTGCAGCCCCTGGAGCAATGAGCAGCTCCTGGAGTGGAGGTTTCCATTCTCAAAGCTGTAAATAATAGCATGGCAGAGCTCAGGTCTGAAGCTTTAACTTTTGTCAGACTTAAACAGTGAAATTTGACAAAATGAGTTCTGTGGGCCTTGAGACAGCTCCAGTTTTCCACTAGGTCACTGATTATTCAGGATTGTGCAGCCAGGCAGTGAAATCCTTCTTAGGAAGCCAAATGTTCCTGTAGCAGAGGATTTCCTTTGTGTGTGTAATTGGAATCAGGGCTGCAGAGCCACACGGAGTCTCCCTTTCAAAACCTGGAGAATTTAATAGAGGATAATTCCCTTTGCACAGAGCACCTTGTTAAAAAGAAATCTTGGGAGAAATTCTACAGCAAGGACATGAATATCCAAAAAAGTGTGTGGAATTACCACAGTCTGGTATGTCCTGTAAAGGACCTGTTGGTCTGGGGTGAATGAGTGAGTGATCCTGGTGCTCCTCAGTGGAATGAGGGGCTGCTCCCAGAGCCTCCCTGAGCTCCAGGTGCCTTCCTGGTGTGCCACCCTGATGGCACTGAGCTGAACACGAGGGGTCTCTTGTATGAAAAGTGCTGAACACCACTGTTCTTGGCTGATTATCCTGTAATTTATTTATTTTTTTTCACTGAAATTGAGATTCCTTCAAGAGGCACTGGGA
Source organism: Serinus canaria (assembly GCF_022539315.1). NCBI lineage: Eukaryota > Metazoa > Chordata > Aves > Passeriformes > Fringillidae > Serinus > Serinus canaria. The sequence continues at coordinate 13,049,954 of NC_066329.1, forward strand.
AAAGCTCTCTGCTCACAGAAGTGCCGTCATAAATATTTAAACATTTATGTAACCTTTGAATATGTTAGCAGCATTTACATGAGTGTAACAGGAATGGGGAAATGGGTTTACAGACAGAAATGCAGGATTCTGAACCTGATGAGTACAAGCAGGACATCCACTGTCACCTCATCTCCCCATTGCTGCTCATCCTGAAACCACACAGAGCTCCACCTCTAAAATGGCCTGATGCCTCCCAGTTCTTCACTCTCCATACACCTGACAGGATTGCTGCATTAAAAACTTCTCTTTTTGTCCTTCAGAGGCTGGGCTGGTGTCTCCAGAGGTGAGAATAAACCAGCTTGGACTAGAGCAGACTCACAGAGGCACCCACCCATTTATTCTCAGGTTTTACAGTTGCCATTCTCTCCACTCCTGTGTGCCACAGGCACAAACCAGTGCTTTGAGTTCACCCTCCTCTGGAAGGCAGCCTTAGCTTGTGTTGGACATGAAGTTTGTCCTTGTGGGACTGCCTGGCTCCACCAGTACCTGAAGGGAGATTTCTCCGTGGAATTTAACCTGGCAAGCCCAGAGTTCTCCAGGGGTGCCCACAGCCCCTCTCTGGCTGTGTCCCCTCCTTTGTGGGGACCTCCAGCAGTGCTCCCTCCCTGCAGTCCTGCAGGGCAGAGTGGGATCAGAGCCTGGAATGGGGCAGGGAAGGGAGAGCCAGGGGTTCTGCACTGGGCTGGGAGCAGCTCCAGCAATGTCCTTCACATCCCCTGCAGCCCATCTGTGGTGGCCAGGCAGAGGGATGTGCCCTCCCCAGATCAGAGTGCCACAGGTGCCATCCAGGAGGGACTCTCCTGATTGCCAGGCAGCAGTTTCCTCTGTCAGCTCAATAAAATGGGATTTGTTGCAGAGAGAACCTGTCCAAGTCGTCTGGAAAGGCAATGGCCTTTGTTACAGGGGGGCACAAAAGCACAATGCCAGGAAAAAGACAGAGAGGAAGCCTCTAGGGAATTGTGCTTAGCCCTGTCTCTGCTGCCTGCTTCTTTAGTTTAGTTTTAATCTGGAGAAAGAAGTCAGGAAAATAGAAAAAAGGGGAAAGTAGCTGAATGCAGCTTAATAATGAAAGAAACTGCTGAAATAGCATCAGAGAGCTCTTTAAAATGCAAAACTTCTTGCTGATCTGCTAAGCAGGAAAGAAAAAACCCAATCACTTAAAGGTGGTGGCTGAGCAGGCTTTCCCTTCATCACTGCTGCCTTCTTCTGATGCCAGAGATAAAAAGCACTTTCAGAGGGAGGATGTTTTCATAGTAAAAGCACAAATGCTACAGGAGATGAGAGACACATCAGTGCTCCCAGAGCCTCCAGCTTCTGCTGGAAACTTTCTTGGCCTGGAGTGGGAGGTTCTGAGAGGTTCTGAGAGGTTCTCCCTGCACTGCTCCCTGACCTTCCAGAATGTTGGCCAAAGCCTGGAGGGAAACAGGAAAGCACTTCTATCTATCAAAAACTCTTCAACAAATACACCTTTTTAATTAAAAAAAAAAAAAAACAAAACAAATTGAGGTCTAATGTAGCCCTTTTCTCTTTATAAATCTGCTTTCTATCCTTCCTCCATGGTTCCATGTGCCATTGCCTTTGTGCTTCCATCCTGTTTTACCCACAGGAGAACAGATCTTTCCTCTCCCTCTCTCCCTCTCTCCCTCTCAGCAGCACAGGAGCAGAGGAGAGGCAGTGCAGGGATGCAGGGACATGAGCAGTGCTTGTTCTTGGCCAGGAGAACCATGTTTTTCACCGTGCAGCTCCTAAGGACCTGCCAGAGTTGCTGATGCATGTCCAGTGAGAAATCTCCACCTGGAGCAGGTGGAAAGGCTTTGTGGGGGCTGCTCAGCCCCCTCCTCGGGATGCTGGGTGGGCTTGCTCAGCCCCCTCCTCGGGATGCTGGGTGGGCTTGCTCAGCCCCCTCCTCGGGATGCTGGGTGGGCTTGCTCAGCCATTTGTTTGTGGCCCAGGCACAAAGGCTTGTAGCAGCTCTCCAAGTGCAGATGGAGATTGGATCTCAGCCCAGAGCCACTGTGGAATTGCAGTTTTGCTCCTATTGTTATTCTTTCCTTTTCCCAGCGGTTAGATTTGTGCAGTTCAGACAGCACTGAGCTTTAGACAATATAAAATCCTACACCTGGGCCAGGCCTGAGCAGTGTGCTGTCAGAAATCTCTTAGCAGCACGTGCAGTGCTCTGCACAGAGCATCAGTGAGCGACTCGCACAGCTAAAACAGAAAGCTCCCTTTGTCTCTGGGCTGAACTCCTTAGGAATGAGTGGGGTGGAGCCAGCATCAGGACAGCAGTGCCTCTGGCTCCAGGCACAGCTCAGTTAGATTTTGCTGGCAAGCCTCCCAGACACTCCTGCCCAAAGGAAGGTAAGGCTGAGGAGCCAAGAGCTTTATCTGAAGCTGCTTTGTTCCAGACCTAGGAAGGACACCAGCAGCTCAGACACTGGGCTGGGTGTCCCTGGGACAGCCCAGGGGCTGCTCACTGCTCTGGGCACCAGCATCTCCCTGGGCAGGAGCTCAGGGCTGGGACTCCTGACACGCAGCTGGAGCTGCTGGATGAGAAACATCTTCAGGGTTCCTGTCCCGGGGTGAAGCTGGTGCAGACCCCACAGACAGAGCCAGACCCCACAGACAGGGCCAGACCCCACAGACAGAGCCAGCAGCCCATGCAGGGCTGTGTTCTGAATAACTGCCTGCTGTTTTAGGGGATATCCCACATGTTACTGGGCTCCTCCTGACCTCTGCTGCACGGTGCTTTTAGGTGAGATCCAGCAGACATTCTGAAACAGCCTGCTGGGAACTAAACCTGCTCCTGTATTGCCATTCAGGCTAATGGATGGGAAAATGGGCCATGGCATTCTTAGAGATAAAATGAAGGGGTTTGTGCCCCCTTCAGGCTTTTAAAGTGGCCTCAGGTGGTCTGAGGGAGAAGCCAGGAGAGAGGGATGGGTCAGGTATTGCAGCAGTGGTAGTGCTTCAGTCAACAGAGCTGCTGGAGCAGAGCCCTCTGAGGCAGCCAGGCAGAGAAATGTTTGTGTTGTGTTCTCTGAAGTTTCTTTTTGCAATCTCATCATCCAATATTTTACCAGGATATGAGCAGTGCCTAAACCCAGGAGAGGATACAAATGTGGTGTACCAGACTGGGAGCAGTTCAGAGGACATCCATCTGCTGGGTTACTCTGGGGACACCAGCACTGCCAGCTGGAAATCCTCATTTGAATAAAGAGGTGCTGGGAGTGGGTGGAAGGGAGCAGATGATAATATAAATACATGTTCAGGTGGGAGATGCATTTCCACCATTTCCCGTGCTCCTTAGGGGTGATGAAATGGAATTCTGACAGGATGGGAGCAGGAGCAGGAGCTGGGACCTGCTGGCTTTGCTCTTAATTTCTGCAGGCATACCAGCTCACTTAGTAATGTAACAGCTCCCATTGCTCACCACTTAATGTTTGATTAATGTGCCACTGGATTTCCCCAGACATTTATGACACCTTTAGGAATAGAAATGACAATGACTTTATCACATGGAGTCACTTCATACTATCTGCATCTCTCTTAATGATTTATATATCCAGGAGTGATTTTATCACTAGTACTCAGTGACATAATAAATGAGAAAACTCAATGGTCTGTAAATTACAACACTGATTAAAGAAGTGATTACTGATATAACTCTTACATGGCTATGATAATGCTTGCTTAAATTCCAGGACAGCATTTACATATTAATGATAAATCTACTGTAGTGTTTAGACTACTGTAGTGTTTAGAAATACTTTACAGCTTTAATCAAAATGTAAACATTTACAAACAGATAATGTTTATTGCAGAGGAAATGACTTCTGTTACTCTTCAGTGGGTGAAATCTACTGCAGAGCCAGTGTGGAAAGCAGCATCACCCCGATGGAGGTCGTGTTCAGGGCAGAGCTTTGACTGGCTGCTTGCCCCTGTGGAGCCCAGTTTGGCTTTGCTGGGTTCCTCTTGACCAAGCTGGGAAGAGCTTTGCTCATTAAGGGTTCCCCAGCCCTGCCATCACTTTGGAGCTCACTGCACTGCAGAAAATCAACTGCAGGCTTCACAAACAGGATCCAGCCCTTGGGCATCTCCAGCACTTTGTGAGCCAGGGAGGGATTCTGTGCTCAGCTGCTCCCACTGCCCCAGGCCATCATGAGCATGCATGAAGAGAGGGGAGCCTCTGCAGTTTGCTTTGGGGTTGAGCTGCCAGGGTGACACTTGGAGCTCATTTTGTCACAGTGGTCACCTTTTCTCCTCCCCTCTCTTCCCCCTCTCAGGTTTCTGACAGGTGTGACTACGTTTTTGTCAACGGCAAGGAGATGAAAGGCAAGGTGAACGCCCTGGTGAACTTCACCTACCAGTACCTGAGTGCCCCCCTGCAGATGACGGTGTGGGTGCCACGCCTGCCCCTCCAGATCGACATTTCTGACACTGAGCTCAGCCAGATCAAAGGCTGGCGAGTCCCCGTGGTCTCCAACAAAAGGTGGGTTGGGGTCCCTGCGTTTTGGGCTGGTTTGTGACAGGAATGCTCCCGAAATGCTGCCCCTTCCCCCGAGGAGCAGCAGTGCTGGTACAGCTTTGCACTGGGCACCTGCAGATACAGTAATGCTGTAAAAGCTGTGGGGCTTCTGCTTCTGTGCACGTGTCTGTCTTGGGCAGCAAAACACAGCGTGGGGCTCTGCTCAGGTGCCCTGGCAGAGGTGTGGTGGGAGGTGGCAGCACAGGTGAAGAGGTGGCACAGTCCAGTTGTGTGGTCCTTCCTCACGTGAGGTGGACATCCACAGTCCAGAGATGCAGAGGGGAGGGCTCTGTCTGGGGGGGCACTCTCCATTAGCACTCCAGTGTTAATTTCACTGCTGTTTTGAGACCGTTTCTCCGTGCTGTGCTCTCTCCTGGCACCAGGCCCACGAGGGACAGCGACGACGAGGACGAGGACGAGCGCAGGGGCAGGGGCTGCACCCTGCAGTACCAGCACGCCATGGTCAGGGTGCTGACCCAGTTTGTGGCCGAGGACTCGGGGCCCTGGGGCCAGCTGAGCTACCTGCTGGGCTCAGACTGGCACTTTGACATCACTGACCTGGTCAGGGACTTCATGAAGCTGGAGGACCCGCACGTTGCCAGGCTGCAGGAGGGCAGGGTCCTGGTCGGCCGGGAAGTGGGGATGACCACCATGCAGGTACAGCCCTGGGCAGGGACTGGGCTGGGCTGGGCTGCCTCACCTGCCATCACTGAGCAGACATCCCTGGGGTTACACCTGGCAGTCCTGACTGCAGGGTGGGTGGAGCTGCTCTGTGTGGGGAAGGCAGCAGTGCATGAGCTGGCTCCCTGCAGTTCCCTGAAGAGTTTCAGCTAAGGCAAAGATATTTTACTGACCTGATGTTCCATCAGAAACAGAAAAAGCTGAAGGAACAAGAATTTCCAAGCCAAGAAATGAAGGACAAACCCTAGGCTGGTAACCTCCCTTTGAAGCAGTTGGGAGGTTTAATGGGCTCATCCACATGGCAAGACAGAGTAACAGGAGAGGAGATTTTAAATCCACTCTTGTGGGGAAATAATGCAAATAACACAGCTGGGACAGGACAGCTCCCAGTCTTGGATGGTTCTCAGCCACAACCTCTCCACTCAGGTTTTCTGACCCTGCTAATGAAATCAGACTCCCTTTCCTGTGCTCTTCATTTCTGTGCATAAAGCTTTGGAGACAAGAAGGGACGATGACCTTAAGAAAGCTTTTATCCATTGATCAGCCTTTTCCTAAACTGATTCTTCTGTGTTTCTCCAAAGGTTTTGTCTCCTCTGTCTGACTCCATCCTGGCAGAGAAGACGGTGACTGTGCTGGATGACAAAGTGACCATCACAGACCTTGGGGTGCAGCTGGTCTCTGGGCTTTCTCTCTTCCTGCAGCCCAGTGCAGCCACCAGCAGGGCCATTGTGGCCACAGCCGTTGCCCAGGAGCTGCTTCACACTCCAAAGCAGGTAAGGTGCACTCTGCCCTCACTGGCTTTGCCTTCTGCCTTTATCAGTGTAAAGTACAGATGAGGACTCACAGCCAGTTCAGAATTTGCACCTCAGGTGTATTCCGTGTCCATGTAAACTGCTTTGCCCTGCAGATACTCTGGAATTGCCTTGTCATTTCTTCCCTTCCAGTAGGGACTTCAGACTGCAGTAAAAGCTCTAACAGCACTGAAGCTTATTTTTAAATTATTTTATATTAATAAAACTGCTCACAGTTTTAATCCTTTCTTTTGCTAGTGCACCTGTTGTTTTCACTGCACAGGCAGTCTTTGGACAGTGATCCTGGTTTGCTGTGTGAGCACACCTTTGTTTTCTGTTCTGGAAGCACAGAGCTCTGTGTGCCACAATTTAATATCTTCAAGAGCTGTAAAATAGAGGCAGAAGATGGCCACATCCATTTCTTTTCCCTCCTGGAGCCATGACACACTGCCAGGCTCATCTCTCCTTGTATTTTCATGTGGATTTTGGGGGATTCAGCATCCAGGTCGTGTGCTGATCTTATTTAAGCCAGCAAATTCCCATCTCTCTCTAAAGGGGGCCTTTCAAACAGCTTGTCTCAGGTCACAGCCTCTGTGGAAAAGAAGATTGGATAACACCACCAGGTCAAGTCAAACACTCAGTCTGGCCCAGAATAAACCCAGGGGTCACTGGAACATCCTTCCTTGGTCAGTTGATTGCAGGGTTGGGACTGGGGACCATGCCATTAAATCTGTCCACAGCTACTCCTCTTGCAGAAACCACTTTTCCTCTCACATAGATAGGGAGAGATCTCAAATCAAGTTTTATGGCCCATTTTCATGATTATTGCTACCTAATTTTCTGGAACATAAAAATAATCTAGTTTGTTTTATAACTTAGTGACAGGGAAATGTCCAAACTAGAAGGACACAGTGCCCATCTGTTCCATTTGTTGCATGCTGTAAACATAAGAGTCTTAGGTAATTAACCCATTCATACCCTTCAGGACTGAGAAACCACATCTGGCACACTGTCTTGAGACAAAGACTGTGCAAACTGAACCTGGGGCACTCCTAACCCAGCCCTGTCCTGTGGCACAGCACAGCAAGAGTTGTGCTCTGATTGCAGATCAGAGAGCCTGAGGGTCTGGAAAGGCTGCCCAGTGCCACTGTAACCCCTCAGATGTATGGATCATCTGTCCTGAATTGCAGAGAGATTTATCAGCAGCAGGTGATGGCAGATGATGCCAGGGGTGCCCCCTGTGCCACCTCCCGTGTCTGTGGCGTGGCAAATGATGTGACATCTCACTGCATCTCACTGCACCTGGCAAGTTAGGAAGTAATACAGGAGAGTCAGCGTGGTTTGGGCTGAAATTATTTCTCCCAGGGTCTGAGTTGTGAAATTGTTTTGGTGAAGAGTTTGGTGTAAGCTGCTGTTGCTCTGCTGGGCAGTTTCAGGTTGCTGAGAGTGGCACATTTCTGGTGCAGAAGTCAGGCCCTGGTTCTGAGCAGGGCATCTGCATCTCCCAAAACAAGGCAGGAATAGATTTCACACTGGGAAGTAAGTGGAAGGAGATGGTGTAGGAGTGACCTATGGAGTCACAGACATCTTTTCCTTTCATTGCAGCTTGAATGAAGGATATAACATTTCAGTCACTTTCCCCTAGAAAAATTAATGCAAATGTGGGAATGCTTGTGGCTAAATTTTGCAAGAAGTGACTCATGGTTTGGAGTGCATCAGCTGAGATCCTGACTGAGCTGGAATTCTGAAGGCAAATGCTGAGTGTTTTCTGAAAATCAAGCCTTTTGAAAGAGGGTTTTTTCCAAGGAGACAGCCCAGGACCAAGCCTGTACTTGAACATTGTGAGGACTTCATCATTTTAAGTGTGTCTTTTCCTCTCAAGAAAGTTTATAAAAAACCCACATAACTCATGCAAACCTGACTGATGCAGCTGAAAAACAAAATGCAGCACTTTTGCTGTGGCTTTCCCTCAGTGCCCACAGTGGCTGGGTTACCTCAGTTCCCATGGCCACACCTTGCCTGCATACACAGCACAAAGCAGCCAGAGCACACCTCCTGAAAAGCTGGCAGTTCCTCCATAAATACACAGCACTCTAAAGAAGACAAGCCAATATTTTCTCACCTTGGATGCTTTAAGTTAGATACCTTTATCTGTAGCTGAGCAACTAATCACCTGCTGTGACAAGGTGACCTTGAGGATGCTGAGCCCACGTGTTATTTTTTGATCAATAGGGAGCTCATTGGCACTGAAAAGTGGATCAGTGATTTAGGTGCCTAAAAATAGACACGGGCTGACCAACTTTTAAACAGCAAAGATGAAGTGTCTTCTGAAAATTTGGAAACTCTAGCTGTGAGTGATCTATTTCTGGGGGCCATCTGCTCAGGTGGGAAGGCTGTTCCATTTGGCTGGCTGATGGTTGGTAAATCAACACTGCCATCCTAAAGGCTTCTCCAAAGTGTAAACAAAAGAAAACCTGCAGTGTTTAAATGTTTCCTGATCTAAGTGAGCTTCAAGGAGTCCCAGAGCTCAGCTGGCTCTGCAGGGGAACTCACAGTCATGTCCAGCTCTGTAGGGTGTTGCGTGGGGCTGATGAGCTGAAATGGGTCCGTGAAGAAAGAAGGAAAAAGCCTTTAATAAACAGCTCTGTGCTCTGATGCACCTCTCAGTGCTGCTGGGGAGCTGCAGACACGTTCTCAGGGACAGAGAGCAATGTTGGTGCTTTCTCAAAGCCAGGTCCTGGTGTTGGCCAGGTGTAGTGCCTGATCCAGGCCTGGCTCTGCTCTCAGTCTCTGGGAGGGGAGGGTGCCCAGCACCCCTGGGCAGCAGAACAGGCTGGGGTCATTGCCTGGCCCTGCCTTCTGGATGGTCTGCTTCAGCTCCTGGCCCTCCTGAGAATTCACTGACCCTCCCAGTTCAGAGCAGATATTGGCAGTATTTTTGTGGTGGGGGCTCACTGCCCCATGCTGGCAATGAGCATTGCATTTCTCTGTCTGCCCCACATTGCATTTCTGTATCTGCCCCACACTGCATTTCTGTATCTGCCCCACATTGCATTTCTGTATCTGCCCCACATTGCATTTCTGTATCTGCCCCACATTGCATTTCTGTATCAGCCCCACATTGCATTTCTGTGTCTGCCCCACATTGCATTTCTGTATCTGCCCCACATTGCATTTCTGTATCAGCCCCACACTGCATTTCTGTGTCTGCCCCACATTGCATTTCTGTATCTGCCCCACATTGCATTTCTGTATCAGGCCCACATTGCATTTCTGTGTCTGCCCCACATTGCATTTCTGTATCTGCCCCACATTGCATTTCTGTACCTGCCCCACACTTGCATTTCTGTATCTGCCCCACATTGCATTTCTGTATCAGCCCCACATTGCATTTCTGTACCTGCCCCACATTGCATTTCTGTATCAGCCCCACATTGCATTTCTGTGTTTCTGTCTCCTTTAAGCTGACAGAGCAATGCAGTGGCTCACAGGAATGACAGAGGAATTCAGCAGCATGGGAAAGGGAGAAGGGATGCGTGGTTGGGTAGGAATCTGAATTCTTCCCTTGCACATAGAAGCAAATTCCCACTGGAAAGGAATGTCACATGGGCAGGTTGGACAAAAAGGAGAGAGAGGAATCCTCAGTGGGGAATGCATGGTTTGAATTGAAATCTGAGTCTTGGCTGCTTTCATTTCCACATCGTAACGATCAAGCCCAATCTTTACTACACAACCACAGCCTTAAAAATAAATGCACATGTAATACTTTGATATTCCATGGGATAAAATTGCTAAGGAAATGCATTCCAGCATTCAAGTCCCCAGACAGAACAACCAGAGCTGGTCTAGCAGGAGCTGCTGAGAGCAGCATTCCTTGGCCTTTATTTGAGGGAGGGATGTATTTGTTTTCTGCAGAGCCAACCATTTCTTTCCTCTGATGTCCTGCCTCCCTCCAGGACCCTTGCAGCTGACCCCAGCAACTGAGGGCTTGCTCACAGATACTTCTATTTGTGCTGTAGTGAATGGAGATGTTAAAAGGCCTCTTTATTCTGAACATGGAATAAAATCAAATATCCTGCTCTGTGTTTCTAAGCAGCAGAATTCTCTAACATGCAAGCAGTTCATCCAAGAAGATTTATCAAATGCTGTCTTTGGACTGGAAAGCCACAATGTCATTCCAGGCCAGGGAAGGTGGTGGAACTGCCAGGGATCAAGAGCTGAAAATGCACCTGTGATGGGGGAAGAGAGCAGCAAAGGCACAAGGGAAAGGTTGGGCAGAAGATGTCTTGATGAAGATTTTTATGTGCTTTAGGAAAGCCTGGTGGTAAACAGTGGTTGTGGGAAGCAGTTTCTACATCTCTGGGCTGGGTTTGGCTGTCATTAGCATGACCTAATGAGCATTCTGTGACTCCACAGTCAGCACTGAGATCCTCCTGCTCTCTGGGGAGCACTGGCACTGATGTGTCCCTGTGGTCACTCTGTGTGTGTGTGAGAGAGAGGAAAAGTGAGGCAAATAAAGGCTGGAAAGCAAGATAATCCCTCAACCCTTTGTTTGTGCTTGGTAATTAAAGAGCAGAAGCATTTGTCACCTCAGTGTTGAGGGCATGAGACGAGGGGCAGCAGCTTGGCAGGTGAGAAGGCTCCAATCCATCTTCATCTTCTGAGAGTAACTGGAGGACCTTGTCAGAGACTGGGAGGGGATTTATTGCTGTGGTACACAGGATTTGCAGAAACAGCTCCTTGAAGGACATGGCACTAAATCATTTCCTTTTTCTCTCTTCTTTTCTTTTTAGCTTTTCAGAATTTATAATCATTTGGGAAATTCACTTCCTTGCCCTGCCTTTGGCTTCCCTTTAGTGATGTGAATGAGAGGAAATGATCTCTTGCCAAGTAGAATATTTGGTCAGATACAACGTATTTTGGCAGGATTTTAAACTCTCTCCCTCTTTCTCTCATTTGTTTTCTTTCCCTTTTAATTAATGTTGTCCAGAGTGTGGGCATGACAATGTTGTTTTGTGAAAAAAGAAGAAATTTCTCTTGGAAATAAAAAATGTCAGTGCTGGTAGAAAATAATGGCTAAGCCAGTGCACACCTCTGCTACCTACAGTAAATCACCAGGGTGCCTGCAGATTTCAGCTGACTGCCATCCCATTTGTCTCTGCTCCATGAAACCAGGAATGCAGAATTGTAGAGCAGCGGCAGGAAGAATAAAAGTTGCTTTGAAGTTGGTGGCAGCTTTGTCCAAAAGCCCCAAGGGCTCAGTGAGGTGAGTCCCGTGGTAGGAGTGTGGAGCTGTGCACGTTCCCAGCCAGGCAGGGGCACAGTGCCATCATTTCCAGCCCTACCTGAAGAAATCCTGCAGGTATTTTCTCAGCCTGCTCTCCACAGGAGGGCACGCTGGCAGTGGGGATGGGCTGGAAGTGATGCTGCTGTTTTCCCTGGCACAGGCTGATGCCAAGGCAGCCTTCCCCAGTGGCACGTGAGGCTGACCTTTGTTTTGGGGACAAGGAAGGCAGCAGGATGCTGAGTTGCCTGAGGAGGTGAATCCTTTTCTCTCTGCCCTTTGCTTTCCTCTGACTGGGGTTGCTCTGCTATAGATTGCTGTGATAGAAGTTCGAGCTGTGCCCTGCAGCTTTGTGTTTGCTCAGTCATTTCAGGGTTGTTTCTCTAATGAGAGATCAGATGTTTTAATTTCCTGATGCAGCTCACCCTTCCCAGCTTTTGAGTTACCCTGGCTCTGTTTCAGCTCTTTGAGGTAAACCTGATTCACCAACAACTTTGCCTTCTTTCCTGTTGTGCCACAACTTGTTTTTCTTCTTTCAGTCCCTCAAGTACTTGCTGATAGTGCTTTGGAAATCAAATATTCAGTATGGCCCAACCTTCTGCCCAGCTAAACGCCCCTTGCTGTTTTCATTGAAAAGCTTTAAATTCAACTGGAAGGGTAGCAATTCTCTTTGTCTATAACCATAGCATAGCAAATTGCAGCCAATTGAAAACCATATTAAGTTGTAAATTTGTATTATGACTGGGCATTAACAGGGTGGCAGTGTTTTCCCCCAGTGCTGGTTTTTCAGCCCAGTTGTTCTGATGTACCCAAGTGTGAAGTTACTAGAGCCATTTGTGGCTGAAGTGTGGGAAGGAGAGAACTTCACTGTTGTGGGAAGTTGCACTCTGGCAATCTGCCTGGTCATCTGCTGGCTACGCAGGCAAGACACAGAGCAAATGAAAAATTAAAGAAATGCCCTGCAAAGAAAGCTATTGAGGTGTGGAGAAGTAAATATCTGTGTCATCTGGATGGGATTTCACATGGCAGAGAGCTGACCTCTGGCTTTGTGTTTGCTTCTAATGATGGCTTCTAACAGTGCTACCTGCAGAGCACCAAGACAGCCCAATTAAATCCAGGCCATTTGTATTTTTATTGTAGACACCATGCCAGAATCCCCATCCTCCTTGTCTTGACACAGAAATCTGGTGGACTTTTTAATTATCTCAAGGATAAAGCGTGTTTTGCTTAAAACAAACCTTCCTCCAGCAAAATGGCAATTGTTCTGTGAGGTTTTTTTTTCAGATGAATCTTCTGCTCCAGCCATTTCCAAGATACTGTGGTAGCTCCTCACTCCTGCTAAGATACTTATGCCTTAATTTGACAGCTCCTCATGGCACCTGTGCATGTGTTACATGAGGGAAATAAGTGTTCTGTCAAGTGCCTCTAGTAATTTTTGTGATTTGCCTCTCTTGGCTTTGGTACGACAGGAATGACTTTCCTTACAGAGCTTGTAAAATTGCCCCTTTCTAACGGGCACCTCGGCAATAAAGACATCTCCTATCAATTATTTTCTACGTCCTTGTGCAGAACATTTGCAGGGAGAGCAACAGTGGAACCCTCAGTGATGAGTGTGGCCAGAGTTCTGCCCCATCAGTCGAGGCTTGGTTTGCTTCCAGTGTGGTGCAGAGATGCTGTGTCCCATTTCCTCCACTGGGAGATGGATGGGCTGGGCTGATTGCCTGGAGGCCTCTGCTGGTGCTCACAGGGGTCCCAGGACCAGGGAAGAGATGAGAATCTTGGCTCCATGTTTCAGAAGCCTGATTTATTATTTTATGATATATATTATATTAAAATAAATTGATATACTAAAACTATACTAAAAGAATAGAAGAAAGGATTTCATCAGAAGGCAAGAAAGGAAGGAATGGAATGATAATAAAATCTTGTGAGTGACCAGAGTCCCAGCACAGCTGGACCTGTGACTGGTCACCAAGTAGAAACAACTCGCATGGACCAACCAAAGATGCACCTGTTGCATTCCACAGCAGCAGATAATTATTGTTTACATTTCGTTTCTGAAGCCTCTCAGCTTCTCAGGAGGAAAAAATCCTGGCGAAAGGAGTTTATCACAAAATATGTTCTGTGTTTGACCGTGTCCCTGTCCTTGCAGGAGGCTGTGTGTGACCCTGTCCCTGTCCTTGCAGGAGGCTGTGTGTGACCCTGTCCTTGCAGGACACTGTGTGTGACCCTGTCCCTGTCCTTGCAGGAGGCTGTGTGTGACCCTGTCCCTGTCCTTGCAGGAGGCTGTGTTTGACCCTGACCCTGTCCTTGCAGGAGGCTGTGTGTGACCCTGTCCCTGTCCTTGCAGGAGGCTGTGTGTGACCCTGACCCTGTCCTTGCAGGAGGCTGTGTGTGACCCTGTCCCTGTCCTTGCAGGAGGCTGTGTGTGACCCTGTCCCTGTCCTTGCAGGAGGCTGTGTTTGACCCTGTCCCTGTCCTTGCAGGAGGCTGTGGTTAGCACCTGGATCCAGTTCAGTGACAGCTCAGTCACCCCTCTGGACATCTACGACCCCAAGGACTTCTGGCTGTCGGCGGTGTCGCTGGACGAAGCCGTGGTCTCCGTGCACCAGAGCCCTGCCCTGCGGTGGCCCGTGGTGGCGGCGGAGGGCGAGGGCCAGGGAGCGCTGGTCAAGGTGGACATGATGATCTCTGAGGCCTGCCAGAAGTCCAAGAGGAAGAGCGTGCTGGCCGTGGGCAGCGGCAGCATCAGGGTGAAGTTCGGGCAGAACGACGCGGACGCGGAGGCGGAGGCGGGCGGCGACTACGGCGCGGACGAGATCGAGAACCGCGCCAGCGACCGGCGCCACAAGGGCGCGGAGCCCGAGCGCCACGGGCACGACGGGCGCTACCACGGCGGCTCCTCGGCCGACAGGGACCCCGAGGGGCCCCTCAGGAAGGCCAGCACCACGGCCAAGTCCGTGCTCAGAAATAAAGTCATCAAAAACAACCGCCTGGACGGCGGCAAGCTCTCGGACGACAGCCAGCTGCAGAACATCCCCATCGACTTCACCAACTTCCCCGCCCAGGTGGACCTGCCCAAAGGTGGAGCTGGCGTGGAGGACAACGACCTGGTGCAGACACCCCGGGGGCTCAGCGACCTGGAGATCGGCATGTACGCCCTGCTGGGCGTCTTCTGCCTGGCCATCCTGGTGTTCCTCATCAACTGCGCCACGTTTGCACTCAAGTACCGCCACAAGCAGGTGCTGGTGGAAGGACAGAGCACCATGACGCACTCCCACGACTGGGTGTGGCTGGGCAACGAGGCCGAGCTGCTGGAGAACGCGGCGGACGCGTCGCCCCAGCAGGACGAGCACACCACCATCATCGACCGCGGCTCGGCCGGCGAGGAGAGCAACCAGCTGCTGAACGGCAGCGCCCAGAAGAACGCTCCGAGCCAGGTGCACAGGGCTGCAGACCCGGGGGGGAGGCTGGGCAAGGAGCACAAGGTGGAGCCTTTGCACTCGCCCACGTCCAAGAGGAAGCGGGTGAAGTTCACCACCTTCACCACCATCCCGCCCGACGACGGCTGCCCCACCGTCAACTCCATCCTCGGCAGCAATGACGATGACATTAAGTGGGTGTGCCAGGACATGGAGCTGGGCGACTCCAAAGAGATCAGAAACTACGTGGGGAAGTTCAAAGACAAAGCGTAGCTCCCTGCTGGGGTGTTTTTTTTTGGGTTCGACCACACCTTGATGCCTTCAGTTCTACAGTATATATTGGGATGAGGGGGAGGGGAAGGGGCCGCCGGGAGAAACGATGAGGCAGTTTTTATAATCAGGGAAAGAAATTTGCCAAACTCTCCGTGGTTTGTTTCTGTTTTTCGCTTCGTTTTGTTGGGGTTTTGTTGTTTGTTTTGGTTTTTTTTCCAGTGGTTATTCTGCTACTCCTGGATTTAGGAAGCAGAATACAAAAGGAAAGGAGCAAGGAAATGGTACGACCAGTTTGATGAACCGGGCAAGATGAGGTTGTGAAAATTCATTTTGTGGGTCATGCAAATAATAACGATAGTAATACTTCACAGTACCAAAAATATCTGTAAAAGTGAGAGAAACATAAGAGCATGACAAGAATAAGCAAGAAATGAGAGAATATAAGAGCATGACAAGAATAAGCAAGAAATGAGAGAATATAAGAGCATGACAAGAATAAGCAAGAGGCAAACAATAACTTGTTCTGGTTCCAATAAAACATCACAGTTACGGACGTGTGACCCACAAGGAGAATTTTTATATTGGTACTCAAGGCATTTCTTCTTTTCATTCCTTCGTTTGAAATGGAGATGTGTCTTTGGCATTGCATGTGAAGGAGGAAGAAATTACCTGGTATTTTCATTTTGACTTTTCCATTTGTCTTGTAAATTGAAACAGAATCATTTTCCCTCTTGTATTTTTCTTTTAAATATCTCGACAACAGGAAAATTTAAAATTCACTAAGTTCACAGTGGGACGAGAGCATTCTGTTTCTAAGGTAGCTGTAAACAGTCTCCTGTCGTTGAAAGAATTCAGGGGATAAGTACTGACTAGTAATTTCCACATGGTGTCTCTTCTGAAAGCCTGAGCCTCCATCCCACCCTGGCTGGGAAGATGTTCTCTTTGGAAGAATTTCCATTTTCCTTTCAGGCTGGGGTTGTTTGTTTAGTTGCTCGTTTTAAATTTCCACAACCAAAGTTGCTGTGTTTCACCAAGGGAAGAAGGTGCTGTTTTCTGTTTGCTTTTTGGAGTACCAAGCAATGGCAGTGCCCCTCTGCTGCACTGTAAACCTTCCTGGAACTGAGACCCAAATATGCACAGCCTGGAGTTGGGCTGGTTTGGGGTTTTTTTTTTTGCCAGGTTCATGAATTCATAATTTTGTGCTGCATTTTTCTGTTTATTCTGGTGTCACCAGCTCTCATCCAGCTCTGAAAGCAAGAAGAGGAATGGACAGAAAGACCCTGATTGCCCCAAAGGTTTATTCCCTTTACTGGGAGATGTGGCCTCTGGGCACACTGCTGGGAGAGAGGGAGGGAAATATTGCTGAAACAAGAAATATCTGGAGCTGTTTTATTGATTTTTTTTCTTTTTTTTTTTTTTTTGTTTTTGCCATTGGACCAGCGAAGACTGAAAAGTTTAGACTAGACTGTAAATCTGAATTTTGAACAGACAGATACCAAGGCAGTAATGAACCGGAAGCAAATACAAAATAGAGATTTAATTCGTGGTGTGGACTGGCAGAACTGTGCTGGCTCAGTGCCAGCTCCCAGATCAGAATCTGTTCAAAGAGGGATCCAGTGTCCTCCCAAAGCTCTCCTGACTGGAGGAGGTGGCAGAGCCAGCCTTGGGAAGCAGTGTTATTCCTGACTCAGCCAGAGGCACTTGCATCATCCTGCCTTTGCCATGAATTTCCTTGGTTTGGGTTTTTTAATTACTAAACTCCGTAGTTTGGTTGGTTTTTTTTTTTCACTTGGACAAAGTCAATCCTGCCACCCAATAACATAGATGGACGTTTTAACAAGCCCTGCCTAGTATGCATTGTAGACTGAAAGAATGTAATATTTATTTATACATGTTGTATGAACTGTAATTAAAATGCTTTACACGGCTTGACAAATCAACCTCTCTTTCCTCAGGGGGGTGCTCCTCTCTCACTGCTGTGGAGTGCTGCATCCTCTGCCCTGGCTTTCAGCCCCTTTCTGGAGGGAGAGCAGAGATGTGGGGAGGCTTTTCCCTGCTCTGAGCCTTCCCTGGGGGAGCCCTTCCCCTCGTGGGCAGCCTGGGGATGATGATGATGGATGGCAGGAGCAGCTCAGCCAGGCACAGGTCAGGGCAGTGCCACAATCCATCTCCTTCATCCCCTGCCTCCTCCAGCAGCTCCAGCACTCTGCTCCTGGCGTGGGCAACTCCTGAAATCAGTTAATTAATTCATTAATTACGTGGCTCTTCCTGGGAGAACGCAGGTGGAAAAGGCATTTACAGCAGAAGAGGGAGAAACACAGAGCTGGAGCAGAAAGAAGGGTGTGGTGGCACAGAAGGTCCCAGGGGCATTCGTGAGGAGTGTCCCTGTGCACCCACGAGGGGTGGCACCTCCAGGACCCCAGGGCTGGACAGGAGCAGAGTGACCAAGGCATGGGTCTGGACAGGAGGACAGGCTGCATTTGAAAAGACAGCGAGGGAAGGAAAAAAAAAAATCAAAAAGAAAAAAATTGATCTCTGGATTTGCATCTAATTTGTCTGAAGCTACAGAACGTGGGGCTTCAGAGGCCAATACTGAAACTTTCCAATTTGTCTTGCACCGACCAAAAGTTCTGTGACAGCCCTGTTCAGAGTGAGCCACCTCAAAGGATCATCCCAGCAGGGAGGAGAGCACTGGGCTGTGAAATGTCATTTATTTGAGACGTTACTCCCACGGGGGCAAAGGCAGCATTCAGCTCTCTGAAGCTCGTGGTGTCAGAGGCACTGGGATGGGGCACGGAGCTGCTGGAGCCTCCCTGCTGCCAGCACACTCCCCTGGCACAGAGGGAATGTGCCCGTGCCAGGGCTGCACAGATAACACCCTGCAAGGCACAGAGTGTCAGGGAGCCAGGCCAGAAACTCATTCACTTAGAGGAGAGAGAGCTTTTCACCTGAGCAGCTCCCATCAGTTGAGAAGGATGGAAATGTCAGGGCTGAGGTGTCCTGGAAGGAGCCAGGGCTGGGTGGGCACCTTGCCTGGTGCCTGGAGCAGAGCTGGGCTGCTGCAGGGCACTGAGTGGAATCAGCTGGAGGTCAGCATCGGTGGGAGCTGTGATGGGTGTGATGAGAGGCACCTGTGGGACAGCAGGGAGCAGGTGAAGGTCAGTGAAGCTCCTCTGCCACCAGGACAGAAGGGACTTCGGGAGAAAAAGTGAGTTCTGCTCTTATTCTTATTACTGAGTTCTGTTTGGAGGGAAGGGGAAGTTTTATGGTTTGAGTGTGGGAATCAGCAGGAGAAACTGTGTTTATCCTGCCCTGCCTTTGGCAAGGGAATGAGGTGCAGCCAGCCTGGGGCACACCATGGGAGCCCCTGCCAGTGCTGCATCCCCAGGGAGCATCCTGCAGCAGAGCTGGGTCCCAAATCCTCCTGCTGGGTCCCAGATCCTCCTGCTGGGTCACAGATCCTGCTGGAAGGGTTAACCCGGGCCAGCCCCCAGTGCCGGGCACGGAGGGGTTAACCCGGGCCAGCCCCCAGTGCCGGGCACGGAGGGGTTAACCCGGGCCAGCCCCAGTGCCGGGCACGGAGGGGTTAACCCTGGCCAGCCCCCAGTGGCGGGCACGGAGGGGTTAACCCTGGCCAGCCCCCAGTGCCGGGCACGGAGGGGTTAACCCGGGCCAGCCCCAGTGTCGCTGGGAGCCGGGAGGTGGCACTCGCAGCCCGGCGTGCGGCGCTCCCCGCAGCCAGCAGCGTTTTTGGGGGAATATTGCTGAATTCCGTCATTCTCCCACGGGCGGGGCAGGAGCCCCGGGCTCCCCTGGCTCAGGGCTCCCTCGGCGTTCTGGTCCAGGTCTGGGTTGTGTCTTAAAAATAATCCCCACCCGAGAGCACTGACTGTCAGATCAAACCTCATTTATGTGGGTCACCATGTTATATATATGATATTTTAATATATTTCTAATTTTATTTATTTATTTATTTATATTTCTAAATGGACTGCCCGGCCCCAAGCTGTCCTGAATTCCTGAGAGCTCATTTCACCCAGCGAACTCCTCCTCCCCCATGGAACCAGCCCCTGCTGGCAGTCCTGGGTGTGCCAGGGACACCCCTGGCACCCCCTGGCAGCCCCTGGCAGTCCTGGGTGTGACACGGACACCCCTGGCACCCCCAGACCCTCCTGGCTCTGCCCAGGGGTGCCCCTGGCACTCCCAGCCCCTGCCTGTGCTGTGGCCCCTGGGCAGACCCACTCCATGGAGGCTGTGCCCGTGGGCTCAGGGCACACCCAGGGAGGTCCCTGTGCCCCTGGCCTGTCCCTGTGCCCCTGGCAGGTCCCTGGGGCTGTCCCTGTGCCCCTGGCCTGTCCCTGTGCCCCTGGCAGGTCCCTGTGCCCCTGGGGCTGTCCCCGTGCCCCTGGCAGGTCCCTGTGCCCCTGAGGCTGTCCCCGTGCCCCTGGCAGGTCCCGGGGCTGTCCCTGTGCCCCTGGCAGGTCCCCGTGCCCCTGGCAGGTCCCTGGGCCTGTCCCTGTGCCCCTGGCAGGTCCCCGGGGCTGTCCCTGTGCCCCTGGCAGGTCCCCGTGCCCCTGGCAGGTCCCCGGGGCTGTCCCTGTGCCCCTGGCAGGTCCCCGTGCCCCTGGCAGGTCCCCGGGGCTGTCCCTGTGCCCCTGGCAGGTCCCCGTGCCCCTGGCAGGTCCCTGGCCTGTCCCCGTGCCCCTGGCAGGTCCCTGGCCTGTCCCTGTGCCCCTGGCAGGTCCCCGGGGCTGTCCCAGCCCTGAGCCCTCCCTGCAGCCCCTCTCAGCCCAAAGCTGCAGGCGCTGGCAGGACTGGCTGTGCTCCCCAGCCCAGGTTATCCCACGGAGCTGGCTCTGGAGCAGAGATGGATCTTGGCTGATACAAACCCTCCTGAGTGGGGGTCTCTGTATCTTGGGGGTTTTGTGCCCCAATCCAGCAATTTTGGTAAAGGGAAAAGAATGAATTTACCTCAGAGATAACAAAGTTGATGGTAAATTTCAGCCAGCTGGTGCAGAAAACAGCTGAGAGATGATGGCCCCCAAACCAGGCTTTAAACAGAAATGATCAGTGGCCATAAAGCTGCCACCAGCACCATTCTAACCATGGGAGAGTTATTTCCCTCATTCACTCTCACATTCTCATTAATCTTCCTGTTCTTCATTATCCATTTTATTGCCCCTCTCCCACTGCTCATTACGGCACAGGAAGGGCTGGAGCCTCAGAGAGCCTCAGGGGCAGCAGGATTTCCTGCTCTGCCTTGAAGTTACCTTCAGAACTCCTGGTTTACTTCACAGAAACGTTCTGTGAGAGGCAGCAGCCTGGGAGGGTTCCTCAGCAGCAGGAAAAGGCTCCTGGTGGTGCTGAGCTCCCTGCTCAGGAGCTGCTGTGGCTCTGCTCAGGTGTCCCTGCCCCAGCCAGGCTGCTCAGCCCCTCTGGGACACCAAAATGGCACTGCAGGGCTCCTCACCTGCCTCCCTTTCCCTTTTTTTCCTTTCCCTTTTTTCCTTTCCCTTTTTTCCCTTTCCCTTTTTTTCTTTCCCTTTTTTTCCTTTCCCTTTTTTTTTTTTTCCCCTCCCTCTTTCCCTCTCCCTCTTTCCCTCTCCCTCTTTCCCTCTCCCTCTTTCCCTCTCCCTCTTTCCCTCTCCCTTTCCCTCTCCCTTTCCCTCTCCCTGCCCTGGGCAC
Source organism: Serinus canaria (assembly GCF_022539315.1). Taxonomy (NCBI): domain Eukaryota; kingdom Metazoa; phylum Chordata; class Aves; order Passeriformes; family Fringillidae; genus Serinus; species Serinus canaria. Next base: position 13,070,657 of record NC_066329.1, read on the forward strand.
ACCCCCAGGACAGGCAGGGACCCTCAGCCCCCTGCCCCTGCTCTGGGCTTTATCTCCTGCCTTTATTTCCCAGGCACATTTTAAACTGCTGCATGGGTATGAAAAGCAAACAGAGGAGCTCTGAGCCTGCCAGGGCTGTGAATGGTGTCAGGGAAGTGAGAATAATAAAATATTGTTTAATATACTGCAATAGACACAGCAGATGTTTAACTTGCTTTCAATAAAAATGACCCCATATCATTTTATTAACTTTGGGGATGCATTAGCCTCCTCTCCAGAAGGCAGGGGAAGATCCAGCTATTGTACCAGGAGGGAAGGAGGAAATTGGAGGGGGGGTTATCGTGGCTTGAGTCCCTGCTGCCTCCTGTGGCACAGATGTCACTGGGAGCAGCTCCTGTCAAGTCTCACTGGTGCCTGCAGAACCAAAGAAATGAGTTTGTACCCCAAATTAGCCATCTTCTCCAAAACCCATGAATCAGGGACCCAGCCCTTCCTCCCTCCTGAGGAATCCCACGAGAGCCCCAGAGCTGCCAGGCTGGCACAGCCCCGTGGGCACACACACCAGGGCAGGTTTGGGGAGGGGCAGCAGGACCCCCCTGGCAGGAGTGGGGATATTTCCATTTCCAGGAGCTGCTCCTGCATCCCCAGGGCCAAACTCCTGCTTTGGCTCCCTCAGCCCACACAGTGCTGCTCCAGGAGGCTGCAGCTGGAGATGAGCTGGGCTTGGTGCTTCCCAAGACACTCCAAGTGTTTTCCTCAGCCTGGGGAGTGTTTTGATGTCTGCTGCTTTTACTTCAAAAGGCTGTTTGGCCACATTCTGCTTTGACATCCTTGTAAAAATATTTGAAGTGCTCCAGCAAGATGAGAGTGCTTTGAAAAGCCCACTTTAAATTATTGTAGTGCTTGGTGCTTTTATGAGGGCTTGAATTTGGGCACTTTTGTATCACACAGAACAATTTCACCACGTTCAAGCTCATCAATTTGATGAGCTGGAATTTAGCAGTGATGAGGATTGTGCACATGTGTAATATCATTTTTGGAATTATTAAACTCTGGACAGCCTGCAATGGTGTTAGCCCTGCACAAGGAGTGGGACAGGGAAGGAGAAAGGTAAAGCTTAAACCAGGGAGATTCAGGTGGGACAGGGCTGGGGACAGTGCTGGGACAGTGCTGGGACACTGCCACGTCCCAGCTGGGCACAGAATTCCCTCCACTGAGGACATCCCTGTCTGTTCTGTGCTATTTGGAGCAGAGCTCTGCAGAATGTCCTGACAGAGGGAGCAGGTTCAGGGAAAATCTGTGTGAGGAAGTAGCAAAAGAACCAGGGAATGGCATTTGGGGTTTAGTGAAAATCTGTGTGAGGAAGTAAAGAACCAGGGAATGGCATTTGGGGTTTAGTGAAAATCTGTGTGAGGAAGTACAGAACCATGGAATGGCATTTGGGGTTTAGTGAAAATCTGTGTGAGGAAGTAAAGAACCAGGGAATGGCATTTGGGGTTTAGTGAAAATCTGTGTGAGGAAGTAAAGAACCAGGGAATGGCATTTGGGGTTTGTTGAAAATCTGTGTGAGGAAGTACAGAACCAGGGAATGGCATTTTGGGTTCAGTGAAAATCTGTGTGAGGAAGTAAAGAACCAGGGAATGGCATTTGGGGTTCAGTGAAAATCTGTGTGAGGAAGTACAGAACCAGGGAATGGCATTTGGGGTTCAGTGAAAATCTGTGTGAGGAAGTAGCAAAAGAACCAGGGAATGGCATTTTGGGTTCAATGAAAATCTGTGTGAGGAAGTAAAGAACCAGGGAATGGCATTTGGGGTTTGTTGAAAATCTGTGTGAGGAAGTACAGAACCAGGGAATGGCATTTTGGGTTCAGTGAAAATCTGTGTGAGGAAGTAAAGAACCAGGGAATGGCATTTGGGGTTCAGTGAAAATCTGTGTGAGGAAGTACAGAACCAGGGAATGGCATTTGGGGTTTAGTGAAATCTGTGTGAGGAAGTAAAGAACCAGGGAATGGCATTTGGGGTTCAGTGAAAATCTGTGTGAGGAAGAACCAGGGAATGGCATTTGGGGTTTTAGTGAAAATCTGTGTGAGGAAGTACAGAACCAGGGAATGGCATTTGGGGTTCAGTGAAAATCTGTGTGAGGAAGTAAAGAACCAGGGAATGGCATTTGGGGTTTAGTGAAAATCTGTGTGAGGAAGTACAGAACCAGGGAATGGCATTTGGGGTTTGTTGAAAATCTGTGTGAGGAAGTACAGAACCAGGGAATGGCATTTTGGGTTCAGTGAAAATCTGTGTGAGGAAGAACCAGGGAATGGCATTTTGGGTTCAGTGAAAATCTGTGTGAGGAAGTACAGAACCAGGGAATGGCATTTGGGGTTCAGTGAAAATCTGTGTGAGGAAGTACAGAACCAGGGAATGGCATTTGGGGCTCAGTGCCCCTGGTCTCAGCTCCTGGCACAGCCCAGCAGGCTCCAGGCTCTCAGGTGAGGGCACTGTCCCCAGCCCTGCTGGTCCCACCTTCTCTGCTGGCTCAGAAATGAATCTGTCTCAAACCACTGCCTGCTCAGGTGGAAGCTGTTCCCATCTCCTTCCCCAGAGGGCTTTGCTGCAGTGCCGTGACTTGCTCTGCATAGAAACAAAATCCCTGGGATAAGATTGGGTGTTTGAAATTGCTTTTTGGAAATTAGGAACTCTGTGCAGCTTCTAACACCAGTTTATTGTCAAGCTGAGCAGCCTTGGCTCGTGTCAGCCCTGAGCAACTTGTGTTAACACCAGAAATACACAAATAAAACCAGCTCAGAGGTGGCTACAGACTTTTGAGGGGAATAGGGATGGGTGTCTAAGCTGCTGTAATTGAACTCCTGCTGGAGGTTTACATAAGCAGAATAAATGAAAAAAGTTCCCTTTTTTGAGGAGGGATATTCAGTATAGCTGCAAAGGCAGACAAAACCAGGTTTTGCTGTAGTCTGGAAATTAAAACCAGCAATGAGCAATGCACCCACCCTGCAATCTCAAATCAAACCAGCAATGAGCAATGCACCCACCCTGCATCTCAAATCAAACCAGGCACCCTCCCTCCCCCTGGCTGGAGCCTGGGCAGGCTGTAATTAGCCTGCAATGCTAATTATTTCTGCAATTCGTTACAAGCCAAAGTGCCAAACTTTGCTGAGACCTCCTCTGGTGTTGAACAAGGTTTTTGTGTGCTGTGCTCTGAAATGAAGGCACCTGGGAAGACCAAGGCAAGAAAGCATCCACGGGGGAAACTCCTGTCAGACCTTCCCCTGCACTGAACAACCAGGAGTGAATGTGAAACTCACACTCTGAGGGTCCCTCATTAATGAGGGGTGAAGTTAATTGGTTGGTTTTATTTCTGGGCTGGGGAGGAGGAATCAGCTGAGCCTTGGAGTCACTGCAAGGCCTCACCCCCGATGGGAAGGGTCAGACTGACGTTCAGAAATGGTCACAATCACCTGGGCCTGGAGCTGAGCCAAGGCATCCCAGGGGAAAATTCAGTTCCAGAGGGAGGGCTTGTCCAGCCTGCTGCCCTGGGTGCTCCAGAGCTGGCCCTGAGGGTGCTGCTGCCAGGGCACAGAGCTGCCAGCATGTACTCAGAGTACTCAGCCCTGCTCTGTCTCTCTTGCAGCTTCCACTCTCCTAATATTCTGCTTTTTTAGCTGGTTATAAATGGGATATTCCAGAAACACAGCATATGGAGCTTCTGAAACAGAGTTAGGAAAGGAAATTAGTTTTTCCTCATAGAGACTTTATTCTTTAGTCATTCCAGTTTTAAATCATCCCAAGGAATGCAATAGCTGAAGCACTTTGGCTGATTTATCTGGGCAAGGACAGGACACTGCTGTAGTGTCTGACAGAATTAATGGGGGCCTGTGGACATTCAGAAATCCAACCCCATTCCACTGTGTCTTCAGGAAATAAAGGCTAAGGAACAAAGTAGTTATAGAATAATTTTATTCACCTAGAAACAAGGGTCGAAAGTCACAGCATGGAGGTTCATTTTCTTTTGTAAACTCATTAAAAAGATGTCCATGTATAAAATGAGGACATTTCAAACAACAGAACTGCAGACAAAGGAAACTATAAAAATTCAACACATTATTAAAAAGGTTTTATTTTCTTTCTGCATAATTCCTTGCACCTTCCACAGCAGTCTGCACACACTCTGAAGTACAGTTGTTAGAATCATTACAATTCAAGAGGCTGAACAAAAAGCCATTTGCTCTGCTGGAGGAATGTGCTGCTGACAGATCCCAACCCTGGAGCACGTTAAGTGAAGTAAGACAAGACTGAAGGACCTGGCTAGAGGCTGCTGAATGGTTACTGTGCATTGATCTGCTCACAATTCCAGCTTGCTTTGCTTCCTGCAAATATTTGGAATAGTCCTTAGGGGAGGAACAGGGTCAGACTGAACAGGGCCTTGTCCAAAGGTGGCTGTTGTCCTAAAGCATCTAATGCAGGCTCAAAAATAAAAACATTGCTGCAGTCAAACAGCTTCAATCCCAACAGGAGTTAATTGTGCACCTCTGACCAGCTGCTGGGATTTAGGATTCAGTCCTCAGTCCTGGACACTCCTGGCTGCACGTCTGGACTGAAACCCTGGACACACTGTCAGTAACAGGTCAGTTATAATATTTAAGCTCTGCTAATTTATAATTTAATTTGTCCCTGTTTCTCACCCCAAAATGACTCCCAGCACTGAAAACCCATGCACTGCCTGAGGCTCCTGTCAGTGTTCCCCCCCTGTGTCCCCAGGGTAGGCTTGGCCTGCAGAGTGTTTCTGTGGGGTCAGAAGAGCCCCTGTGAGTCCCTGCAGTGCCCTCCAGCTGTGCCAGCCTCAGGAGCTCAGTAAACACCTCCCCAAGGGCACAGAGCAGCCCCAGCCCTGCAGAGGATTCACTGCCCATGGGCACAGAGCAGCCCCAGCCCTGCAGAGGATTCACTGCCCATGGGCACAGAGCAGCTCCAGCCCTGCAGAGGATTCACTGCCCATGGGCACAGAGCAGCCCCAGCCCTGCAGAGGATTCACTGCCCATGGGCACAGAGCAGCCCCAGCCCTGCAGAGGATTCACTGCCCAAGGGCACAGAGCAGCCCCAGCCCTGCAGAGGATTCACTGCCCATGGGCACAGAGCAGCTCCAGCCCTGCAGAGGATTCACTGCCCATGGGCACAGAGCAGCTCCAGCCCTGCAGAGGATTCACTCCCATGGGCACAGAGCAGCCCCAGTGCCTGCAGTGATTCACTGCCCATGGGCACAGAGCAGCCCCAGCCCTGCAGAGGATTCACTGCCCATGGGCACAGAGCAGCCCCAGCCCTGCAGAGGATTCACTGCCCATGGGCACAGAGCAGCCCCAGCCCTGCAGAGGATTCACTGCCCATGGGCACAGAGCAGCCCCAGCCCTGCAGAGGATTCACTGCCCATGGGCACAGAGCAGCCCCAGCCCTGCAGAGGATTCACTGCCCATGGGCACAGAGCAGCCCCAGCCCTGCAGAGGATTCACTGCCCATGGGCACAGAGCAGCCCCAGCCCTGCAGAGGATTCACTGCCCAAGGGCACAGAGCAGCCCCAGTGCCTGCAGAGGATTCACTGCCCAAGGGCACAGAGCAGCTCCAGCCCTGCAGAGGATTCACTGCCCAAGGGCACAGAGCAGCCCCAGTGCCTGCAGAGGATTCACTGCCCATGGGCACAGAGCAGCCCCAGCCCTGCAGTGATTCACTGCCCATGGGCACAGAGCAGCTCCAGCCCTGCAGTGGATTCACTGCCCATGGGCACAGAGCAGCCCCAGCCCTGCAGAGGATTCACTGCCCATGGGCACAGAGCAGCCCCAGCCTGCAGAGGATTCACTCCCATGGGCACAGAGCAGCCCCAGCCCTGCAGTGATTCACTCCCATGGGCACAGAGCAGCTCCAGCCCTGCAGAGGATTCACTGCCCATGGGCACAGAGCAGCTCCAGCCCTGCAGAGGATTCACTCCCCATGGGCACAGAGCAGCCCCAGCCCTGCAGAGGATTCACTCCCATGGGCACAGAGCAGCTCCAGCCCTGCAGAGGATTCACTCCCCATGGGCACAGAGCAGCCCCAGCCCTGCAGAGGATTCACTGCCCATGGGCACAGAGCAGCTCCAGTGCCTGCAGTGATTCACTCCCATGGGCACAGAGCAGCTCCAGTGCCTGCAGAGGATTCACTGCCCATGGGCACAGAGCAGCCCCAGTCCTGCAGAGGATTCACTGCCCATGGGCACAGAGCAGCTCCAGCCCTGCAGAGGATTCACTGCCCATGGGCACAGAGCAGCTCCAGCCCTGCAGAGGATTCACTGCCCATGGGCACAGAGCAGCTCCAGTGCCTGCAGAGGATTCACTGCCCATGGGCACAGAGCAGCCCCAGTCCTGCAGAGGATTCACTGCCCATGGGCACAGAGCAGCTCCAGCCCTGCAGAGGATTCACTCCCATGGGCACAGAGCAGCTCCAGTGCCTGCAGAGGATTCACTCCCCAAGGGCACAGAGCAGCTCCAGCCCTGCAGAGGATTCACTGCCCATGGGCACAGAGCAGCTCCAGCCCTGCAGAGGATTCACTCCCATGGGCACAGAGCAGCCCCAGCCCTGCAGAGGATTCACTGCCCATGGGCACAGAGCAGCCCCAGTGCCTGCAGTGATCCATGCCCAGCTTTGCAGTCTCTGCCAGGCCATTGTGCAAGAAGCAGCCCCTGCCCTAAGGCACTTAGCCACGGGCACAGGGCAGGGCTGCAGGGTCCCTGGGCAGGCAGGAGGGCCCCTGCTGGCACTGCCCTCCCTGGTGCTGCTGGCACAGGTGCCCTGCCAGGCTCACAGCCTCCCGTTGGCAGCCGCCTCGCCCGCCTTGGCCTTGTGGTGCTCGTACTTGACAGAGACAATCAGGAACAGCAGCAGGGTGGCTCCTTGGATGGCAGCCAGCAGAAAGAAGTAATAGTTTAATTGGCAGCCATTAATATTGCCTAGGAAGAATTGGGGAGGAAAAAGCATGAAGTAAGGTGATAGAAATGAAAACGTGAATCTGGTGAAGTGTAAGTGGAGAAGACTTTTGTGCAGAACCAAACCAAACCCCGTCTCCATCCCACAGCAAAGTTCATTTTAATTCTCCACAGCCAAGGCTGGCACTGCTGAGGAAGGTGTGCACAGGATAAACAACGTTTGCCTTTCTTCTCCAATGCCTTAGACCAAGTCAAAAGAGAATTAAAAAAAAAAAACAAACTAAAAATGAATGCTGTAAAGGAAGAAGTTGGCAACTCCACAGATATAAAAAAAGGCATTATTGCAATTGTTGCTCAGCCTTTTTTGGCAACAAAGTTTAGAGTTGATGAAAACAGAGGTGACTTCTTTGTGGTTCAGTTCACCTTTGATGCTCCCTCAAAGTTGTCACAAATTACTGCTCTGGCCATTGAACAGTGTCAAAGGAAGAAAGCTCATGGCTAGAACATCATTCCTCTGTTAGGAAGCACGCCCAGCTCCTGCTGGATTTCCAAGAACAATAAATTGTGGCTCATTTCCAGCCCAGCACAGCCAAGTGGACCATTACAATGATCAGATGTGTTGCAGACTAAAGCAGTGACGTGTGCATGGCCCTAACCAGCTGCTCCTGCAGCAAGCCTATAAACGTTCAGATTCAATTACTTTAATTACTGAAACTTAAGATTCAATTAAATGAACTTATCATAAAATGCAATAAAATTAAACTAAGCCTTTCCTTGACATTTAAAATACAATATAGATGTGAATCTCCATTTCAAGAGCAGATGTGTTTAAAGAGTAGTAATTATCCTTTATGAGATGGGATATTAAACCCATGAAATCTTAGTTTTGGTGGGAGAAACGAGTCAATTCAATGGCAGCAACCACCCCTGAGGTGCTGGAGAGAGGGAACTTCCTCAGGAGATCTTGGAGGCAGTCAGTCACCCCCAAGGATGACTGGGGTGACATCCCATCATGACAGGGGATGTCAGTGATGTCATGGATGTCATTCCTCCCCTGGAAAACCCAGGTGAAGTTCAGCTGCGTCTCTGGTAACTTTTAATCTTGTTACAGCAATGAAAATGGAGTTAGAGAGTTACAGAGGGTTACAGCAGGGGCTGCTGTGGATGCTGCAGCTGCAGATCACCTGAGCCAGGTGTGTCCCTTGGGGAAAGGCACAAACACCCAGAGCTGGCTGTGCCCAGAGCCCACTGAGCTTGGCAGCCTGCTCAGAACGATGGCCCAGGGCTCAGGAAAGGCACAAACACCCAGAGCTGGCTGTGCCCAGAGCCCACTGAGCTTGGCAGCCTGCTCAGAACGATGGCCCAGGCTCAGGAAAGGCACAAACACCCAGAGCTGGCTGTGCCCAGAGCCCACTGAGCTTGGCAGCCTGCTCAGAACGATGGCCCAGGGCTCAGGAAAGGCACAAACACCCAGTGCTGGCTGTGCCCAGAGCTTGGCAGCCTGCTCAGAACCATGGCCCAGGAAAGGCAGCCCCTTTCCAGTGCTGGCCACCTCTGGGTAGATTTAGCACAGCCCAAATATTTTACAGAGAGAAGATCTGGCAGTGCCTTCTCATCAGCTGCTTCAGAGAGCAAGGGAAGGGGCTGAGGAAGCACCATCATTGTTTGTGTGGAATTCTCATCCCCCACTGAGCCCTCATCAGCTGAATGACCTCTGTACTTAGAAAAGGTTCCTTTTCCAATTCTAAAATTGACTGGGGAAAAGGAGCCTCAGTGGGATGAAGTATTCCTTAGGGGAGGACACTTCCATAAGTTCAGGCTGCTGCTACAGAACAGCCTGCAGGTCACAGCTGGAGTCAGACACCGTGGCTTTTTGGTGCATGCAAATCCAGTGGAAATGGCAAATTCTCTTGGACCAAACACCAAGTTCAGGCTGCAGTTTTAAGCCATGCACACGTGGCAGGTCTAGCAGACATTTTAAGAATTGTTCACACTCCTCCTGTGCACTAATTAGCCACTGAGGATGGGAGGGTTTTCTGGAATTCCCAAGGTGCCACCTACTGGTGCCAGTAATTATTTTTAACCTCCACTGGAAGCTCAAAGCAGGTGATTTGTTGAACTTTAGGAGTAGAAATAGCTAGCAGACAGAAGGGCAGAATTAACTCATGGTAATTTCAGTGAAGTCACTCGAAATAAGGAAGCTGAATAATCACTTGGAGAGAAATGGGTACATTTTACCTCCCATAACCACAGAAAGCAATTTCCGTACTTTATACCAAATATATTCTTCTGCTGCACATAATTCAAATATTTTTTACTGAAATGAAAATATTTGTAATTTCTAGAGATGAAATGCAGTAACAGCTGAGCAAGTAACTGAGGCTCTGCAGAGGTGTTCCTCATGCTTTCATGAGGGCAGTGAATTATTTTGCACAGTCACATTATTTCATGCTTAGATGCAAAATGAAACTATAAGAGAGCAGTAGGCAAATTCATATTTTGAAAATAATAACTGTGTTAAAACTCAAAAGTGCCACGTCCTTGATGCTGAACTGAAACTTCTACTTTGCAGACCACGAGCACACTTACCAAAATCTGTGTGATTGCTCATCCAGCCAATTTCTTTAATAGACACCAGAGCCAACAATCCAGAGCCAACAAAGGAGCCGATCCCCGAGAAGAAGAAGAACAGCCCCATAATGGCACTCTGCATGGACTTGGGAGCAGCTGAATATGCAAATTCTAGACCTGTGTTACAAGATGGGAAAATGCTGTTAGAGTGTGTAAGAAATGAGAGTGGATTGTTCTAGAAGCCACAGGTGTGTAGTGAACCCTTAGCAGCTCCAGCTCCTTTAAATTGCTTTATGAATCCTCCTAAAGGTCATCAATGCATCAACCCAATGGTGAGACAAAGACCTTGATCTTGTTTATGTTCCATGTGTGTAAAATCAAGGAATCTTCTGAACCAACATATTCATTTTTCTGTCTAAAATGGTCCTCAAGGAAATGAATTAAAGCAGCTCCAACCTGGCAGCTCCACGTTTCCCACCTCCCTTGTTTCCCTCTTCCCTGGCTGCTGGACAAGGAAAAAAAGGAAAATAGTCCCTCTTGCATTAGCCCTGAACATTTATTTCTTACAGCCCCAGTGTCTCTGTCTCTGAATGTGCAGACAGAGAAATTAACTGGAACTGCAAAGGCAGTAATTATTTTAATTTAATTTCCTTTTGTTCTAGAATTCTTTGAGTTCATTGCTTGCTAGCAAGCAGTTCTTTTTAAGATTTGTAGATAAAGGGCTTGAACTTTCAGCTGTCTTTGCTCAAATTTCAACCAATAAACCCAAGAAAAAGGTACAGTGACCATCCATCTGCAAACCTGTGCTACTGAATTTGTGTACCAAGAGCACAGGCTGGGTAAGGCTCTGCCACACAAAGATTAATGCCCATGATTAACTCTCCTTTTTAGAATAATACTCCTGTCAAAAATCAAATGGGATTATTCACAAGAGACAATCAAATACATTCCTTGCAGAGCTTTTTCTGACAGGTGAAATGCTTGTTTCCAAACAGTCTGCTCATACTGGGAATTAATGCTTCCTCATCCAACATTTTTCTTTGCAAGGAGAGCATTACAGAGCTGAAACTGCATAACTCTCAGGTCGGGCAGAGTGAAGGCATGCTTTATTTACAGCCCTGCTGTCTGACTCTGCAGGCAGCTTTAGCAAACCAGGGGCATTCTTTGGAAGAAAAGGATGAACCCTTGAGGGCAGAGGGGCCAGCCCGGTGCTGGGAGGGAGGAGCTCTGTTCTGGGAGAGCAGAGCTGGGTGCTCAGTGCTCCAGCTGCAGCCCCCTTGTCACTGACATATTTTATGGAAATCCTTTTGTCAGGATCTTTTCTCCTGAGAAGCTGGGAAGCTTCAGCTTCTCCCTGTTTGCTGCTTTGGAATGTGATTTGGAGAGTTGTTTACCCAGCATGTGAATTGTTTTTACTTGATGACAATCACAGATCCAGCTGGGTCAGGACTCTGGTCACTCACAGGTTTTTTATCATCATTCTTTTCCAGCCTTCTGATGTCTCCTTGCTCTTGCTTTAGTATAGTTTTAATATATAATTTTCTTTTAACATAACATATATCATAAAATGATAAATCAGCCTTCTGAAACATGGAGTCAAGATTCTCATCTCCTCCCTCGTCCTGGGGACCCTCAAACACCACCACACCCCCTGAGCTGTGGCTGGGGGCCACCTCCCTGCTGCCCTTTCCCCTTCCCCTGCTGTCCCTTCCCCTGCCACCACCCTGCTGTCCCTTCCCCTGCTGCCCCTTCCCCCTGCCACCACCCTGCTGCCCCTTCCCCCTGCTGTCCCTGCCACCACCCTGCTGCCCCTTCCCCCTGCTGTCCCTGCCACCACCCTGCTGCCCCTTCCCCTGCTGCCCCCTCCCCTGCTGCCCCTTCCCCTGCCAAGGGGCAGAAGGGGCCAGCAGAGAGCTGGGCTGGGCCAGCAGGGAACTGAAACTCTCACCCTGCTCAGCTGTGGGGTTTCCCTGAAGTCAAACCACAGCCAGAGCCCGGGACAGACAGACAGACACAGCTGCCCAGGGCCAGGGCAGGGGGCACAGTGGCATTTGTTTCCTGAATTAACACTGCCTTTGTTTCCTAGGCTCTGTCACCAATAGAATAATTCAGGTTTTCCAAGGAGGATTTAGCTGTCCAACTGCACTTCAGGAAAATCCAAGCAGACTACTCTGAGCACACAGCAGCTTGTCTGTGACTTGTGGCTGAGTGGTCAGAGCTGCCACAGGGCTCCTGAGCCCAGGCACAGCCTGGCCACCAGCCTTCTGCATGTCCTGTACAGGTTAAGGTCAGGTACAACACAGGAAAGGATCTGAACTCTTTCTTTCCTTGTTCATTTTACAGATACACTGGACCTGACTGTTCCAGCTGGAAAAAGACCTTGAGACTCAGAACAAAAACCAAAATGAGTGTAACCCTGCACTTTCTGCAACAAAATAAGGTACATTTCTAAATTTGAGTGACTCTTGCAGCAACACCACTATTTAATCTGGCATAAAGAATATCAAATCTTTTCTCTGCCTTCAGAGCTCCTTTGGCTGCTGGCAGCCCTTGATAATGATTTCATGCTCCTGCACACAAGCACTTCTGAAATTAAAGCCCCTTTGCTGGTGTTGTCATGTGAGATTACAACTCCCAGGGAGACAAGGGTGCTTTAGGAGGATTGACAGAATAGTACAAAAGATTAATGCAATGTGTGTCATCTCTTTAAAGGCACCTCAAGTGTAACTAATGTGGCTTAATAAGAATATGCTTAGTTTTACAGTAAACAGAAAAACAGAGGTATGTTTCAGCTCTTGGGCTATTTATTCCCTTTTTGCTCACAACAAACATTTCCTCATCATTATGGTTTTGTAACCAGGAACGCTTTGCTTGTTTCAAGCCTGAATTTCATGGCACAGTAGATGCCTTTATCAAGTTTAATATTGAATAGGTAAAGTACACTCTGAGTCTTGAGAGGCCTTCTTTAAAATATTAAGAATTATGTTCAGATAACAATCAGAAGGCAGGAAAGAGCCTTTGTAAAAAAGAATCCAGTGAAAGTGCACTACACGAAGAAATTAAGCTCTGCATAGAATTTCTGCTGCATTTCTTTCAAACACTGACCAAGGGTTTTTGAAGTTCTAATGCTGTTGGTACAAACCCAGCAGAACATTCCCACAAGGAGCAGAATATTCTCACAAGAGTTGTGCAAGCCTTAAAGACTTCTCCAGAGAACTCCACTAACGTCCTCTCAGCTTGGAGTTCAGCAAACAGAGAGTGCTTCAAGACCTCTCCACAGCCTGCAGCCAGCTTTGCTGATTTTTCCTTGCAAACACCTATGAACTATTAATAGTACCTGCTAGAGAAACAAGGTGGTGTAAGAGGGAAGAAACTGGTTTAATTTTCCATGAGCACTCGTGTTTCTGATAAGTCATCTGTTTATCTGAGTTAGCATTTAAGAGGCACTGTCACTAAACTGACTACAAGTAATTCATTTTACTCCTTGGATAAAAATGCTCAAGCAGCTTTAGTGTTAGTAACTAACTGAATCAGGCATGATTTTATCTTCAGATTGGTGACAGGTACCATGCTCACATAAAGAAATGCACAGCCAATGAGTAGACAGGAAAAAACAACAAACCCCACTTTTACTCTCCTTGCCAAGCCATGCAAGCACTTTATTTTACTTTAATTATTTTTTTATTTTATTTTATTTTATTTTATTTTATTTTATTTTATTTTATTTTATTTTATTTTATTTTATTTTAATTTCCTAACCACTGTGATGCTGCAGCCCAGAGTAACCAGAAACCTGCTGGAGCAGAAGTTCCCTGTTCCAGTCAGAGGGGACCAAGGGGCCCTGTGACAGCTGGGGCCAGGCCAGCAGGATCCCCCAGCAGCAGAGATGTCACTGCAGGCTGCTGTGACTGCCCAGGAACGAAAGTGGCCTCCCCAGGGGAAGTGAAAGAGGAGCTGTGCCACCAGGAACCGAAGGGAAGGAGCTGAGGGTGCCCCACTGGGAGGGGATGAGCCCACAGCTCAGTGCTTGCACCCAGAATCCCAACACTTCAATGAGGACTGGAGTCAAGCAGAAGTGCAGGGAGTTTAAAATGAGTTTTACAGGAGCCACGGGAGGAGTGTGGCTGGATTGCAGCAGGGAGCCCCAAGTCCTGCTGGGCAGTGCCAAACCTGGGCTCTCAGAGCTGATCCTGCCCTGGTGAGCCAGCCCTGCTCCAGCAGCACGGGAGGAGTGTGGCTGGATTGCAGCAGGGAGCCCCAAGTCCTGCTGGGCAGTGCCAAACCTGGGCTCTCAGAGCTGTTCCTGCCCTGGTGAGCCAGCCCTGCTCCAGCAGCACCTGTGCAATCTGTGCTGAGAGACTCCAGGAGCATTTCACCTGGGCCAGCCCAGGAAACAGCTGGGAGCCACAGGCACCCAGAGAATGCCTGAGCTCCCCTGCTATGAGCCTGCACATGCAGGAGAGACCAGAAAATCTGATTTTATGCTCCTCTCCTGCCACTTCACTTTCAGCTCAAGCATCTGGGAGCACACAGCTGTCCCCTGCAGCACCCAGGGCACTCCAGGGGAATTTGAGATCTCTTGCATTTGTTCAAGACACACAAACGTGAGCAGAGTTTCAGTTTGATTAGAGTCATGTTGAAGTACTGGAACAGATACAGAAAAACTGATCTAGAAATAGAGTAGTTAAAATTATATAAAAATATCTGCTTCATTATTAATAGTCACAAAAACTTTTCTTATTTCAGATGGAAAAACTCAAGTAACATGAATTTAAACTGGTAAGTCTTTCTAAATGTGATTTATTTCTTCCCTTTGCCCTCAGAAAGGTGTTTCCCCTTACTAACTGACTTTCTAAACTGTGACCACAAAAAAAAAATATCCACAAAGCACAAATTGTATTTCCAACACAGAGGAATGTTCAGAGGACACACCACTGCACTAAAGTACAATATTGAAAGAGTGTATTTTTTCCATTAAGGCTTGCAAATACCCAGCACTCACTAGATGCCACGCAAATATTTCAGGTGTCACTCTGCTTGAAATTCAGTTTTGACAGCACAGTCTTACACAGCCAGGCTTCAAAGGTGCAAGACAGAGGTGAGCTCTGCACTCAAACTGAGCAATGTTGTATGAAAATGCATTTGGGAACATGAGAGCTCACCTGCAATGATTTGGGAAGTATTTCTTTTCTAAGAGTCCAGCGTTTATGACAGACACAAAGCAGATTTTAGCACACACAGACTCTTACCTGCTATACTTGCAAATATCTCACTGAATCCAATCAGCACATACTGAGGAATCTGCCACCAGATTGGCAAATCTGCAGCATGGTATGTAACATTCCCAATTGTCTGGTTAATTGTTTTAACCTTCACCATTTTCAGCCTGTTGCTTTCCAGAATTCCTGTGTGAAAGGGGAGGGAAAAAAGATTGACCTAAGATGCAAACATTGTTTCTCCACATTAAGAATTGAATTAGGATTCAGCCCTGCACTGCAATGAGGAATGGTAAAAGAGGAAAATGTGTTTATTTCCTGACATAAAGCATCTCAGACTACTTCTGCTGCTGTTCTTCCAAGACATGGCTGTTCTGCCATACAATTAGTGATTATATTCTCATTCAGTGGCAATAATTACACAAACAGCCCATTTCTGCATGGATCAGCTCAGAGCTCTCATGGACACTCTGTGGGGGTTTTTTAAAGACAATCTCATTTTCACCAACTACTGCTTTGCACTGTTGGACCATTTCAACTGCCACCATAGTATTCATAAATTAGAAACCCTTTTGCTTATGGAAATGGCTGCAGCAGTCCTGCAGAGCTATGAAAACCCTCTATGAATATGATTATGACATTTATATGACACTTTTCATCCAAAGAGATCCAAGAGCTCATTAGAGCTTGATTTACAAGCAATACATTGCATAGAAAGTACTTCATATGGGGTGAAAAAGAGACAGGATAGTGTAAAATATCAGCATTTTTAGCTTGCTCAGCACAACAGTTTAGGGCAGAAAGTGAATATCAAATAATGCTGTGGGGTTTTGTTGAAGTTACACAGATTAAACGATTGACTCACAGTTACATAAAATACACAGAATAGCTAATAGTTAATAAAACTCCCTGCTGCACCCAAAAGAGACCTCTGTAAAGGAACTCTTGTCTCTGCTCCTTGGAAATGAGGTGAATTTATTCATCACAATCCAGGGGAGCAGGGCTGAGCCACTGCCACTCCCAGCCTCCCTTCTTTCTGTGCTGGGACACAAGAAGTGTCCCCAGGAGCCCGTGCAGGGCTCAGACAGGCTGCCCGTGGACATCACAGTGGGTGCAGTGGCTCCATCTGCTCCCTCAGTGCCAGCTTCCCTCCCTGGAGCCACCCAGAGGTGCCATGGACACACTCCAGGAGCTGCTGCACCCCTCTGAGCCACTCTGGCAGCACTTCCCAAACACAATTCCTCATGTACAACACAGTTCCTGTTCTGTGTCTTCCCAAGTCTGTGACAGATAACATTTTTTTAAAATTTTACCCATTTTTTAAAGCTGAAAGGGGAGCAGCCAGATCAGCCCCTCTGTGCTTAGTGACAGTGCCAAATTTCTCACTAACATCTGGGTTTAGGTAAAGACTGCTCTGACTTTATCACTTCTTCATGTCAGGCCAGCCCCCACATTCTCTCTTATTCCTCTCTCTTTTTAGGTGACCCATCTTATCTTTCTTTAGCTCTTCAGCTACCTCAGTGCCCTCTGAACGATGAAGAGCTGCTGTAATTAAAATAAAACTGGACTTCTTGAAGTTTTAATTTTAATACAGCTGCCAAACATTTCAGAGTGGAACTTAAAGTGTAAAGAAAGCAGTAGAGTCATCTAAGAGCTCAGATATAATTTCCTTTATTTACACTCAACACAGAATTGTTGCACCTCAAAACATCAAGTGATCTTAATGTGTTTATACCTTTACAAAATAAGAATTGAGCCACCTAGGAGCACAACTACAATATACCAAACTTTACCATAAATTCATCTTCAAAGTACTCCAGAATCTGGAATCTACTGATTCTTCCCTTTGATAGACAAGTTTCAGATTTGATTTTACACTCTTAGTAGTTAAAATAATCTGAACTTCTTGCTGTAATGATATAAACTCTATAAATGAAGTAGATTTTCCAGCTGAATAACCTTGAACATTGCTGCTCAGAATTCACCATAAAATGCATGAAGCACAGCAGATGTTCATTAAATCTAATCAGTTGTATTTTAATACAGTTTGTAAAATATTTTAAATAATCTAACCAATCTAATAGGCAGCCTGAGTAGTGTCCACAACTAATGGCTGATAGATAAGCAAGTCAAAATGGAAATATGGCACAAACAAATCATCAAGATATTGCCCTGACTGCAAGTTCTTGATATTTTCATATGTTTAAGATTTCATTCAGTGTCCCTCTCAAGGCAGCAGTGGTTGGAAGTAACAGCGTATTTCAAAAATGTTAAAATATGGCAGCTATAAATACCACATAATGAGAGAATAAAAACTGAGTGAAACACAGAAACCAACACCTTGCTAGAAATAGTTTCCTAAACCCCAAATTTGTCCCAACTGAAGCTCTTAAATTCCTGTTTTGATGAAGAGATGTCAAGCTACTCTAAAGGTTAAACTTTCCAAACAGATTGCAAATAATCACCCAAAGAATTCACCTTTTCACTTTCTGCTGGGGCAGACTTGGGGAGGATCAGCCCAACAAAAGCACGTGTTACATTGGTTGGTGAGTTGAAAAAAGCACCTGAAACGTGCAGGAATTCTGCTGTATGAACCCATTCCCCAGCTCAGCTGCCACAGCTTGATGTGCTCTTCCCCAGTACAAATACAGACAGATATTGCTGGTTTTGAATTCCCTCATTTGGGAGCCCACAGGTTCTATTTAGAGAGCTGACATTTAAGTGTTTTACATCATCCTCCTGCAGCAGCAGTGTCCTAAGAAACATGGAATAAGAGAAACACTTCTCTTTCAACTTTATATGACTTTGCTTGAAGAACTTTCCTTGCCCACCAAGTGACCTTGGCCCGATAATTACCTCTCTCATTGAAAGAAATCTTATAACCATTCAAAGCTATGGTCCCTCTCCCTAAACCAGAGGGGATCCCAAGGGCTGCCATGAATTTATTTAATGCTGTAATGCTTTATCAGGATGTTCATTCCACTGATGCTGGTGAGGGCTATAGATTCTGTGAAGCATTGCTCAGAGATGTTCAGTTCCACATCAGCAGCACTTAACAACTTGAGATCATCTCAAAAGCAGCTGATTTATGGGGCCAGCAGACTTGCCATCTTTTCCCTTTCATGCTACAGCTGAGCTGTTTTACACTACACTAATTCCCAAACAACAGGGAACAGGAAGATAGGGGGGAGAAAACCCAAAGTGGGAGGAAACTCTGGTTCAGCCATAACCTAACTTGATTATTTCAGAGCAGGGGAAAGGATTTTGGGTAAAGTTTCAGCTTTTTTACACTCGTGAGTCAGAATGGATGAAGAGACATTTTTCAAGGGTCTATGCAAAGTCTGCTTCAGGCAGGAAAAATGGTCCAATTTTATTGCAAGTGTTCAAAACAGTTTAGTAAATTGTTGGATACAATCTCCTTTATTGAGGAAAATGCATCCACGAAGGCACATTCCAGCTATCCTGCTAAAAAAGATCTGAATGATGCAGAATTCAATATTCACACAGCTCTTTAAGAAATGCTGTAGCAGTGAGCTGGACAGTTCACCCTGTCAGGGGATGCCCAAGTGGTTTTCTTACCTGCAGCAAAGGCAGAGCACATCACAAAGAACATCCCAACTGCAATCCTCTTCAGGGAGGAGGGCAGCAAGCCATGCCTCTTCAAAATGGGGTCCACCAGCTTGTCCTTCAGGGGGATCAGGAGCAGGATGAGCACTGCATCAAACATGGTCAGCCAGGCTGCTGGGAACTGAAAGGGGAGAGGACTCCAGCTGGCAATTTCATACTCAAGAGGGAATTTTTACTATTATTTTACAAAGAATGTTTTGATTGAACAGTTTGATCTGAAATAAACAGCAATGCACTGACAGACATTGGGAAAAGTCAAATAAGAGTGTTTAAAAGCTGAAGAAAATATTCAGTTACTCAGGTTTTCAGTGAACCAGGCTGCTCATAAATATCTGTAAGCTGTTTCTCATCTGACAGAATTGAACTTTTTACCTAATTCACTCATGAAAAGTATTTAATAGCTAAACTCTATCTCCTATTAAGCTTAGAACTATGAGAAATATGCCACAGAAGAGCAGAAACAGAGTCTTACTAATGGAAATGCAAAGTTCAATTAAAATCAAGTTACACTTGTCAAATGACCAGAGAGGGTGATGTAACACAGGTAAACCCTGGAAATCCTGTGTTTTACTTCTCTGTACCATTTCTGCAATCACATGATGCCAGCCTCTCTTGAAAAATATTGATTGAACAGCTTCTTTCAATAAGCTGAAGGTAAAGTGATTATTGATTAGGCAGTCTGGAGTAACAAATGTATCACTTAAGGATGGGTATTTATTCCTACTGGGCTGGCAGAAATGCTTCTGTCCTGCTCTGGAAACTCAGGGCATGCAGATGGATCAGCTTTCTCCAAAGGTCAGACTTTGGCCACTGAAGTGTAAAGAAACTCTGGATGACAGCAGTGAGAGTTACCTGAATGCATCCAGAGCAGGCTGGTGTGAACTCCAGACTCTTGGTGGAATAACAAAATCTGGGATGTTCATGGTGCTCCTAAACCCCCAGAGGCTGAGGCCCCTGATCCCCAAAGGCACCTGAGCCTCCTGGAAGTGCTGTACAATACTGACCCAATCTGCATTTCCACCAAAGAAAGGCCCCTGGCACTTGCTCTGCTCTGCTCACCGTATGGATGGAGTTGGTGTCGTTGGATATCTCGGGAATTTTCAGATGGAGGCTCTGCAGCACATACGTTGTCTGCATCTAGCATTGGGAAAGAGGAGTTGGGATTACTTGGGCAAGGAGTGCTGAGAGCAAGATATTCTTCATTTTGTAACCATTAACAAAGACTATACCAGAGGTGAAATGCAAAGACAGCAAACTGAAAACAATTACAGTCAGAACATTACCGTAATTTTTAAGCTTGTAGTTATTTTTACTAAAAACACAAAGAATCATTTGTGTGTCTTGGAAAACAATTCCTGCATTGTTTCTTTTGCCCAAAATGTGTCTGATATCCTGAATCATCTCCATAAGGCAGAACCTGAAAATTAAAATGAGGTCTAGACCACTAAGCCTGACCTATATGAAACAGCTGCAAGATGAAACACAGCACAGTATTTAAGATATGCCAATTTCTACAACTGTGAGTCTTAACTACAATTGTAATGATTTTTTTTTTTCTATTATTAGGTCAAAATATTATTTGAGAGCATTCCTTAGCAGCCATATTTCATCTCTCAACTTGGAGGTAAGTTTCCTATTTATAAGAGAACACCCCAAAAATGTTACATTAGAAATGATGCAAAATATAACTGCAACCATTTGGAACTACTCACTTGAAAATACACTGTCCAGTAGGGTATTAAAGCCAGAAAGACAGGGATAATCTTGACAAGAGCTTTCACATCCTCCACCTTGTCTTCTCTGAAGGGGCCTCCCCGAGACAGCTTGGCCATCTCGAAGAGGCTTTGCCTGCGAGGTGGGTGCAGCACTCCCTGGCCTTCACTTTGGAAAAGGGTTTGAGATGTTTAGTTCAGCAGAACTGGCAATCTTCTCTTCCTTATCAAAAGCAATGCATTTCCAAAATGAGGAATTGATGTCAGTTACAGCAACACAGCCAGGCCAGAATGGATCCCCAGCAGGTGGAAACACGAGAGGAACCTTCTGCCATGGAGTTTCCTAATTTCCCATCCTCCCCACACAGCCCAGCCCCAAATAACTGGCAGAACTTGGAGGAACCAATTTTGTGATATTGCTTGTTGAGTCACTGAACTGTTTGGCAATCTGAGCATGAAACCCCACTGCAGGCACCTGACTCCTCTTAACAGTGATTCAACTCAACCAGCAGTATTCCATGGGCAGCTCTTAGGAGTGGAAAAACTTTGGCTGCCCATCAAGGTACTTAGAGCATTCAATGCAGACGACAGTGCTTTTCAAAGCAGAAGGCAGCCACAAACACATGTGCCAGAGAAGAGAGTTAACTAATGCTGAGAGCAGCCCAGTCAGGTTTCAGCAGCCTCAGGAACTCTGAGCTGGCAGGACACAGAGCTCAGCTGACACCGAGGTCTGGCTGCAGGGACACCCAGTGATCTCACTGTGCCTGCTCCATCCCTCCACTCCCAGAAAGCTGCCCCAGGCCTGCAGTTCTGGAGCTCTCAGAGCAAACCTGCTCATTCTCCTGCAGCCTGTGGTGGGAGTGACCAGCAGGCAGTGTGAGCTAAGGAGCTCAGTCCTAGGCTGGCTCGGAATGAGGCCACACAGAGCCCACCACAAACCTGTTTGCTGAGTGCTCCCCGTGGGCCTGCTTGGAGCAGCAGGAGTAGGTGAGAATTCTGAACATGTCTGTGAAGGCACTGCCATCAGGAGGTTTGGTGATGAAGAAGCTCTGCCCACACAAGAAAACCATGAAGGAGATGCCGATGCAGACCGTGGGGATGCTGTAGCCGATCACAAAGCTCACGTTCTGCTGGATGTAGGCAATGCCTCCCAGGGACAGGATGGCTCCCAAATTAATGCTCCAGTAAAACCAATTAAAAAACCTTCTTGTGGCTTCTGGACCCCGGTCTTTGACCTGGAGAAGATTAAAAGCAAGCCCTTCAGTTTCTGAAGAAAATAAGGCTAAACAGAATTAGAATCTTTGAATTAGAATTCTAACAAGTTCAACACACCAAAGAGCTCAGGTTTCATTTAGAGTCACACTGGAATGATTTAAGTGTTTTGGGCTTCACATGGTATTTGATGAAATGACACCTCAGTGAGAGCTGCACCATTATGTGAGTAACCTTCTAGAAGCTCAGCACAGGGATAAAAAAGCCACACTACTGAGAGACACAGCTTCCCCAGAGAGACCATTATTATTTCTACTGCAATGACTCTCACTGGGTCATTTCCCTACAAAAAGCTCCCTCAGATTAACATCCCATAGTCCACAGGAGTTTAAGTAACTGTTTTTTAGTAACAAGTTACTAAAAGTTACCTAAAAATTCACATATTGCCACAATTGCTTCTTCTAACTGTATTTACATAACAGTTAACACTATTCCATTTTCTAAGCCTCACATGAAAGCTTGGTAATTAAATAACAAATTTAATTTTTAACACAGTCTTAATGCCTCTCATCAGAACACAAATTGAGCACTTCTCCTTCTGACCTTTAAAAAAAATTAATTAAATTTGGGCTGCCTGAGGATCACAAGGCTCCAGTAAATATTTATCCCTGTAGGTCAGTGCTGTTCATAGTGTTATTTCTTCTGCCTGAAGCTCTCAGTGTCTCTCCAGTGAAAGTAAAGACATCCCTGGTTTATAGAACTATCTGTACAGTTTTACCATCCCTCTTTATTATTGTCTCTGTGAGTTACCCCACATTTTGTAATTCAGTCCCAGGAATCCAGCACCACTCATAAGAGGTGATGTAAGAGAAACGATGCAAATTAAAATCTGAGCTACATTAAAAAGATCAAGTAGTCTGCAGAAGAATCCATAATGCTCTGTCTGTCAGTGGCTGATGACTGAAAGGCCATTAACAGTGACTAGCAAGTCAGTGCCATGCACCAGCCTGGCTCAGTCAGTTATTTCTCATTTGTAACTGCAAATTTCCTCTCCTCATTTGCCAGCTCTTCCACAGCCCCACATTTAGTTTGCAGTATGAAAAGCAAGCCGTGTCTTACAATGAGTTTTTAACAGTGCCAGTTCTGATTAACAGCTTCAGGTTTCCCAGGGGTGCACAAACCCATCTGCACCACTCAGCCAAGCCCCACAGAGGAAATGTGAAAGAATCTATTCCTGTGCACAGTTAATAGCACTGTCAGGATTCAGGTGCATCTGGTAGAATGTCCAAGGCAATCCTGGAGACTAAACCCAAAATTCTCCCTCTCCAGCTTCAACTTGGTACTCAATTCCTAACTTTCATCAACTGCAGCAGTGGCTGAATCCAGGAATTCCTTCTAAAGCCCAATGAGCAGCAGGATATTAGCAAACGATTACATGGAACACAGTGCTCCAACTTGTGTAAGTGTTAGCAATCTGTTTGATGAAGTTTCCATTTCTTCAGCACAAAGTCTCAGTTCTCTTATTTCTGCAAGGCAGATGACTTCTCATCCTCCCTCTTGCACATGACCTGGCTGACATCTCTACAAAGAAAGGCTGGGAGAAGAAAGCCAACTTTGATGCAGGTAAGAAGAGGGAAGCACACCATGAGCCTTCTGACAAGCATTATCCCAGCCTCCGACCATTAGCTCCAGAGAAACTTCCTGAGCCAAGGCTGGCTTCTCTCTGCTTAATCAATGCAGCAGCTCTGCTCTCCAGGAGCTGGTGTAACCTGCCTCTGAACCCAGGGCAGCTTTCAGAATCCACAGCATCCCGTGGCAAAGAGCTCCACAGGTACTGGCACAGTGGGAAGGACTGCCTCCACTGCCTGCTTTGAGCCCAGCCTGCCTGAGCCTCGCTCCTTTCACCTTGTTCCAGGAAACAGCACAGACAGCCCAGCTCCATCCACGCCTGCTCCAGAGAGAGCCCAGCTCCATCCATGCCTGCTCCAGAGACAGCCCAGCTCCATCCCATCCCTGCTCCAGAGAGAGCCCAGCTCCATCCCACTTCCATCCCATCCCTGCTCCAGAGACAGCCCAGCTCCATCCCATTCCTGCTCCAGAGAGAGCCCAGCTCCATCCCACTTCCATCCCATTCCTGCACCAGAGACAGCCAAGCTCCATCCCATCCCAGCTCCAGAGAGAGCTGAGCTCCATCCCATTTCCATCCCATTCCTGCTCCAGTGACAGCCAAGCTCCATCCCATTTCCATCCCATTCCTGCACCAGAGAGAGCCCAGCTCCATCCCACTTCCATCCCATTCCTGCTCCAGTGACAGCCAAGCTCCATCCCATTTCCATCCCATTCCTGCACCAGAGAGAGCCCAGCTCCATCCCACTTCCATCCCATTCCTGCACCAGAGACAGCCAAGCTCCATCCCATTTCCATCCCATTCCTGCTCCAGTGACAGCCAAGCTCCATCCCACTTCCATCCCACTCCTGCTCCAGAGAGAGCCCAGCTCCATCCCATTCCTGCTCCACTGCTGCCTCTCTCCCCTGCCCACTGCTGGCACAAACCACTGTCACATCTTCCTTTTTGCTGCCTTTTCAGAGGTAGGAAATTTAGACTGATTTGTGATTCCTCACCTGGAAACTACTGACCATGTCTGTGGCCCTTCCTGGAAACTTCCTTCACCATCTCCAGTGTCCTTTTTGTAACAGAGTGACCAAAAGGAATGCAGTGCTCAAAGGACAGACACACCACAGACTTACAATGCAAAGAATCCATTTCCCCCTCCTTTATCAAAGCATCTGTCTGCACTAAAAATCCCATCACAGCCACGTCTGAAATGCCACTCTGGCATTTGACTGGCAAACATTAATAACTGAATGAAGGTCCCACTGAACTACCTGGTGGAATATCTTCTCAAAGACAAAGAACTATGAAGATGTCTTGTCAAAACCCCACAGGAAAGGAGCATGACCACTCAAAAGTTCCTGAGAGTAGCAGCTTTCATTTGTTCCTGCAGTCAACTGACAGTCACAAGTGACAAATGTAACAAACACCCCCAAACTCATCCCAGTCAGCTCTGAGCACACAGCAGAGCAGGGATGGAACAGAGAACCCTGTCCTCGTCCTTTGCCTACTGAAAAAGGTACAATGACAAGAGGTCTGTGCAGTCAAATTTACAGAATCCTGACCCTCTAATCCATCACTGCACACAACCACTTACTCTCTGGGATCATCTGAGAGAGCTGGGTAGCTGAGCTCCACAGTATTACTCAGCTGCTACGTAATTTCAAAGTTTTATACCGAAATTCAGAAAGTCCACATATGAAGTCTGTTCCTCTCCCATCTGTTATTACTGGCCTTGTGAATGCCACAACTTGTTTCAAACTTGTTCTCTGCAGAGCCTTCGAGGTCCACAGGCTCATAAGAAGTTTGACTGCAGGAACAACAAAACAAGTTGCAGTCAGGGACCTTCAAATCTTTATATGTGGCTCCCCATCCTCATCCAGAGGCTAGAAGATCTATGCTCTACAAGTAAATAAAGGCCGAAAATCACTCTAAAGCCATCTTTACAGCAGCAATTTCCAACTGCAACTGTAAACCACCAGTTTTAGAAGATCTGTGGCAGTTGTAGCCTGACAGATTTACTGGCTGTGAAGGCAGCTCAGAGGGCAGCACAGCGTGGGTGAAACCCGGCCTCCCTAAACGCTGGAACCCTCAAGAGACCCAGCTATAATTAGAGTGATTATGGCTGAGACCAGATTAGGAATCTGCTCCTATTCTGGCCTCAGTGCTGAAGCTGAACCAGCTTTCACAATAATGACCAGCAGTCCCATTGTTTGCTAACTGCAGAAAGTCCCAGGCTGCTCCATGGACAGGAAGTGACAGCAGACACTGCTCGAAAGGGGAACTGGAAAGTGCCAGGTTCTGGGATCACATGATCAGAAACACCATCAGAGAACCATCCCCTCAGAGTCACACAGCACCAGGCTGCACCTTCTAGAAAAACTCTGTAAACACAGTCGAGAAAAGCTGCTCTGTCCCAGCTTTGCAGGAGCTCTCTTGGCTAAGCTGAGCGGTGGAAGTTACTCGATATCCTGACTCTAACAGCACTTCCAAAAGCAGGCACTCAACAGAGAGTTAGGAACCAGAGCAAAGTAAGAATTGCAATTCAGTTTCCAATCTTCCACAAAGCGATTCTACTAAAGAAAGAAACCTCTCATTAAACAAGAGCTCTCCACCCTAATTCTATACACACATTAAAGCTGAAAAATCCACATGGTAATTTTTAAGAGATCTGCAATGAAACGCAATTAACGTTCTGCAAGGTGATTGTGCCCACTGATGTGCATGATGCACAATTCATCCTTGCCTTTGGGGAAACAGGACAAACCCTATCAGCACACATCCAGCCAAAACACATCTGCAATGTGCTCTGGCCTCCCAAGAATGTGGCTCTGCGATTGACTTTATTCTCAGCTATAGATAGGTAGACAGAGATATAGAGAGATATATACAGCTGTATAGATATATACTCATCTCCCCAGCAGTTTTCTACATTCCTGTGCAGGGAAAAGGCACCCAAGAGGGCCCCAAACTGCACTCCAAGGTAAGTGGCATCCTGTAATATATTTAGCAAAAGATAAGCCAGAAAAAGAGAAGGGGAAAAATTCAGACCTCGGCAGAGCTCCACTGATTATTATGGCCCAGAAAGGAGTATTTCTTTTGCTTCACCCTACATAAATCACTGTGAATTATCTTCAAACCCAGCCAAAACCTGCTTCCCTTGAAATCCTGGGGGAAAAGCCTTTACAAAATCCAGCTACAACAGCTACACTTCCATTGGCAATGGCTCTTCTTTTGCTCTGTTCCTGCCATTATTTATCTCCCATATTTAACTTTCATAAAGCGTTCTGGGGATAAGCAGTCAGTTTTGAAAAACACCTTACAAGATAAAGTCGTATTAAAGCTATTTCACTTGATGGGCTCAGGCTGGCTTAAGCAGAGCTAATGCACTGGGGACACACAATGCTGGCTATAATAATGTTTTACATTTATATACTGCCTTTCACCCAGAATTTAGAATACAAGAAATGCCAAAGAATGACAAATGCAAACTGCACTACCGAGAAGAGAGGTATGTTTGGCAATGATTCTGTGGTGGATTCTCCCTCTTCCAAAGAATTCATGGCATTTCTGATACCTGCTCTAACCAGAACTCAGTGAGCCAGTAAAGAGACATGCCACTGGACTTTCAGTTTAGTTAGAAAAGCTGCTCAGCAGTACCTGAGCATGCTGAAATTCTCCATTTGCAAAGCAGAAATTACATTTCAACATCCACAGCCAGCACACCGCCTTAGCACAGGACTGTAAAAATCTACATGTAACAGAGCTTTCCAGCTGCTACTGAGCTGCAAGCTGCCTCTCAGATGTTTTCTGTGCAGCCCCTGGGTTCTGCAGTGATGACCCAGTGAATGAGATCACTGTGGCGGGTCCCCACAGGGCCACTTGACAGGATGTGTCCTTATGAACAGCCCAAGTGATGTCTGCCATGGCCAGAGCAGCTTCCCCCATCATGTGATGCTGTACCAGCCTGCACAGAAATGCCACTCCAGGCAAGGCAGTAAACAAATACCTAAAGCACAAAAACTGTTAGTTCTGCGCTCTGACACTGCCTTGGAAGGCCCATGTCATCCTTGTCACAGCTCAAGTGTGTATCTTCTCCTTCATCTGATGAGCTCTGAGGTCACATTAGCTGGGTACAAACTCACCAGCGAGGACAATTAGCAGTCCACTTAATGGCCATTAAGTATTCAACCCAAGTCCAGAAGATGGTGATGGCTCAGCCAACTCAGATCCCACAGCTGAGGCAGGGTAGCCAGGAAAGCAAAGGTATCTGACATCCCACAGGCACCAAAATGCCACCGAACAGGGCCGGAGCTGGACGATGCATTCCCTGCCAGGCTGAGCACCCCCAGAGAGGCGCGTCGGTCGGGCACTGCCCACCCCAGCACGGCAAGCCCCTCTGCCACCCTGGGCACCCCGCAGCAGCTGCCACACAATACCCGACCTGGTCCGCCCCGAACGGGGTGATGTTGGCCTTGACCGAGCCGACGCCCAGCCCCACGAGGACCAGTCCCACGAAGGTGGCGCTGGCACAGTAGCGGGTGGCTCCCGCCTGGGAGCAGGGCGCCAGGGTGGCGTTGGCGGCCGGCGAGGAGCAGTTCTCCACGGGGAACAGGGGGATGTCCCCGCACAGGCCCTGGCGGGTGTGCGGCGCGGCGATGACCGGGAAGGCCAGCATGCCCAGCAGGTACAGCGCCATGCTGAGCAGGATGGTGCCGAACTTGCCCAGCAGGGCGTCGGCCAGCCAGCCCCCGAACGGCGACACCAGGTAGGTGATGCCCATGAAGAGCAGCAGCGCCTGGCTGGCCTGCGCGCCCTCCCAGCCGTAGGGCGGCCCGTTGAGGAACAGCACCAGGTTGGAGGTGATGCCGTAGAAGGCCACTCGCTCCAGCAGCTCGGCCAGCAGCACGGCGGCGCAGGCCAGCCGCCGGCCCTGGAAGGCGCTGCTCGCCGCCCGCCCGCGCTCGCCGCTGCTCAGCAGAGGGCTGCGCTCGTTCGGCTCGGCCTCCTCCATGGCCCCGCGTCCCCCCGGCCCCGCCGCGGCCCCGCCGCGCTCCCGGCCCGGCCCGGCGCGACCGCCGGAACCGCCCCCCGGGCAGAGACGCGGTGCCATTGGTGGAGGGCGCTGTCACTCCGCCGGCGCCCGGCCCCGCCTCCGCCAGCGGCGCGGTGCCATTGGTCGGAGGCGCTGTCACTCCGCCCTTCGCGCCGTCATATGGCTGAGTGGGGCGCGGCGGGACGGAAGTGGCCGAGCCGTGAGGGAGCTTTGGTGGCCGGGGAGGGCCCCCCAGGGCGCCCGTCAGAGCGGCCGGGGAGGTTCCTCATGGTGCCCGTCAGAGCGGCCAGGGAGGTTCCTCAGAGCGGCCGAGGAGGGCCCCCCAGGGCGCCCGTCAGAGCGGCCCGGAGGTCCCTCACGGTCGCCGTCACAGCGGCCGGCAGCGCCAGCCGGAGCTGGTCAGCCCCGGGTGTGCGGCGCCTCTCCCCGCAGTGACCCGGTACCGCTCGGGGGCTGCACGGGGAAATGGAAATGCAGAGAATCCCCGAATCGGTGGGGTCCCAGAGGAAGGGAGCTCTGGCTGGCCCTGCCTGGGCAGGGTCACCTGGCACAGAAAGGCGCCCAGGTGGGTGTGGAGTGTCTGCAGGGAGGCAGGATCCGCCGCCTCCCTGGGCAGCCGCCCTGCCATCCTTCGTGGAAAGAGTTCTTCACGGGCAGGGGCAATTTGTGCTTTGGTTTGTGGGCATTGTTCCTCATCCTGTGGCTGGGCAGCACTGAAAAGAGCCTGGCACCAATTCCTTGGCACCCGCCTCTGAGATATTTATAAGCGTTAATGAGATCCCTTCTCAGCCTTCTTGAGACTAAACATGCTTCCACGTTCTCTCAAAAGATGCTCCAGACCCAAAATCGCCTTTTTTTAGGGTTTTTTTTTTTTTTTATTTTCAGGGTTAATGCTATAGTTAGGTTTTAATGCTATAGTTAAAGATTGTCTCACAACAAGGCCTTTCAGCAGGAGAAGGTGATGAATGCGTGGTGTAAAAGGCCGTTTTTATACGTGTTTTTATGTGTGTTTGAGGCCAGCTCAGCACCCAGGGTGTGCCTGGTGACTCGGTTGGGAGCAGCAGCTGGCTGTGAGGGCATGCAGGAATTATCCAGGTACACATGGAGAGCGAACACTGATTTCAGTGGGACAAAGCATGTGATTAAAATGGGAAAACATTAATCAGCAAGATTACAGCCCTGAAATGTGCTGCAGTTCCACCATACACGTGTTGAGGTACAGGTTGTGAATGCATGAAGTTGCCTTCAGCAGCAGATCTTAAAGTCTTATTTTTGGCCGGAACAAAGTGGGTAGGACACTGCTGGTTGTGTGTTTTCAGTGAAAAAGTCAAGTTTATTGACATCATGCAGTTACACACCAATCATTTAGGCATGACTTACTTGGGAGCAAGTGATGCTTGTAAAAGTAAATACAGTCATTTAATAATGGGCCTTTGTAAATAACATATGCCATAAAAATGACTGATTACATATATTTGCTTTCTTAAGTAGTTGCACAATTTCATGACAAAAGACAATGAGGAAAAAGCAACCAGCTGTACAGGCATTTCTTGGTGAACTACTGTAACATGACCGATTCTGTAACAAAATTGCATTTCATCTTTTCCTAGCTTAATACAGTAATTGTCTCATTAACTGTGATTGCACTTTCTGGGGAGTTTGGTAGTATTTTCTGGAGACTCAAAGTAATAAAGCACACTTTGTATTATTGTGTCTTATTTTCATGTTTTTGACCCTTCATATCTTACCTTGGTGAGTGAGGCGAGATTTCTGTATTGGCCTGTCCCTCAACTGGTACAAACACCTCACAATGCTGAGCAGTAATTGAAATGTACATTAAAATGTTACTTAACTCTTCAGGCACAGAGCAGGAAGGAGGTTTTCATTTCCCTCCAAGCGTTACTTAGCTGCAGTGTGTTTAAAAGTTCATTCTGATCCATCCAGGACCCGTTCTGTGCACACAGTGAGTGCAGCTGTGTCTGTGCAGGAATACATTCATGCATTTCTGTGGTTTCAAGATGCAATGCACATTTCCAGATTACTTTTTCCAGTCAAAGCCTATATAGCATAAAGCCAGAGTTACCATAAATAGTGATAACATGTTAAGATCTCTCTGAATGTTTCCTTTATTTCCTCTTTATTTCTCAGGTGACTGGTTGAGTTTCCTCATTTCTCATGGAGCAGGCTTTGTCTTACTTTAATGTTTGCGTTTTTTCTTCTTTGTCTTGCACACTAAACGTGTTGGACAGCTTTTGCTAACCCAAACCTGGCTTTCTGAGCCACAGCAGATGCCCTGCTCCAGGGAACACCTGCAGAATCTCCATTTTTGGGTACACGGGCTGCTCTGGGCACGCACTGCAGAGCTGCCAGCTGTGACACACCTGGGTGGGATGTGGGGACATGGTGGCACCAGGAGGGGCTGGAAGGCACCTTGGAAGCTTCATCCAGCTTGTGTGACACCTTCAGCTCTGTGACAGCTGAGAAGCCCAAGTGTGCTTCACCTGGGCCGCTTCCAGGCTGGAATCCTGGCCTCGCTGACAAAGGCTCCCCATCTCAGCAGGAGTGGCATTTCACACCAGTGACACTTCCTAGAATGGTGACAAAACCATTCTAGACCCAATGGTTTGGTTCTGCCTACCCTTGCATTAGCATCTACCCTATTTTTAGCATTTCTGCGGGGTTTGTTGCTCTTCTAGGCTGCAGCCAAAATTTTTAGTTCCAGTGGAGTTTGAAGTGGTCCAAAGAATGTTGTGCTGAATCCAAGGGATAACTCAGTGAGATGCAGTTAACACAGCCCTGCAGCATTGAGTTTCATTAGCAAAACATCAGCCTGCCTACCAAAATGTTTACAGTTTGTAGAACCCACTCCAGTGTGTGTTTTTATTGCTTTTAAACCCTCAATTTCAGAACACCTGATAGCCTCAGAAATCCACACAAATTATTGGAAGAAGTACTGTTTCAAAAAATATTAATTCAATATTTCTCTGCATGTGGCATCTTTTTTCTCTGTCTGCCTGACACTGAAATTTGAAGAGTATTTTAAACCACAATAACGAGGCACTGGAGTTTTTCAAGACCACTTTTCCCTGTCTTCTCCAGCCTTTGGGGAAGCTGGCATCCGTGTGACCCTGTGGTGAATTACATCAGGCAATCAGACCAGGTTATAAGCAAAAAAGTGACTTTTCTGTCCAAACAGCCCCTTCTCATCAGCACCAATGTCCTGCAGCTGGTCTCAATACTTTTACAAGACGTTGCTACAGGTTCAGGTGGGTGTGTACCTTCAGCCACCTGTTTGCCATTAATGTCCCAACGGACTCCCTGAGCTGGCCTCTCACCTGCCTGCCTGCTGCCCCCTCAGCTGGTCTGTGTTTCTGTAATTGGGGTGCACCCTTTCATCCTAAGACTGGCTTGCTGCTTTGGGATATTCTTCATCTGGAGTTGAGGTTTCTTCTTTTTCCTTCCCTGTTTTGTTGTATCTTTGGATCCCGCCTGTCGCTGTGGTTTCTTGCCTTTTCCCTGGTCTCGCACACCTTTGGTTCTGCTTCATTATGTGGGGTCTTCCTGATGCTGGGAGTGCTCTTTGACCATCTCATTGCCTTACTCTTCGGACTAGCAAATTCCTCGGCCTGTTCTGGGGCTTGGCATCTTACCGAAGATGGTAGGTTTTTTCCTAACGCTGTTCCTGCGCCGAGCATGGGGCACCTCCTGGCTGGCATCCCGAGGCAGAGGCTGGGATGCTCTCCTCAGGAGGCCTTTGAATGAACGATCCCCGGCCACCACCCGAGCCGGCCATCTCTGTGCCGGACTAACGAGGGCACACCGCGCTGTCCGGAGGTGCGGGCAGGCCACAAACCTGCTCCCTGTGCCCGGGAGCACCTGGCAAGGCTGGCCCATCCCCGCAGGGGTGGGTGGCGCAGGGCTCGGGGCCGCGACCGCTCCGGCCCCGCTCCGCAGCGCCGTTTCCGGCAGCGCGGGCAGGTGAGGCGGCGGCGGGCGGAGCGGAGCGGCCGCGATGAGGCTGCTGCTGCTGGCGTGCCTGCGGGCACAGACCGGCAACGCCACCACGGCCGCCAGGATCCGGTAAGTGCCGCGATGGGAAGGATGCGCTGCGCTCCGCGCCCGCCATGCGCGGCCCGCGCCGGCGCACGGCCCCGGCTCCGGCGGCCCCGGGATGTGCGGGGGGCGGCGGGAGAGCCCACGGGGCCGGGCTGTGCGGGGAGCGGCGGCTCCACCGGCCGGGGTGTGTGGTGGCTCCACCGGCCGGGGTGTGCGGGGGGCGGCGGCTCCGGCGGCCCGGGATGTGCGGGGGGTGGCGGCCCCGGGGGTGTGCGAGGGGCGGTGGCCGGGGCCAAGGACACCGCGGGGCCGCCCCCATCTGCGGCGCTGCCCGGCACCGCCCGCCCGGTGCGTGCCCAGAGCGGGCACGGCCGGCCGAGCCCGGGCCGCTCTATCCCCGCAGCGCGGCCCGGGTCCCGCACAGCCCCGGCGGGCAGAGCCTGCGGGGGTGGCACAGTCGGTGTGACGGGCAGTGCCGGAGCCAGCCCCGGCTGCACCGTGCGGGGATGGCACAGCCGGTGTGACGGGCAGTGCCGCAGCCAGCCCCGGCTGCACCGTGCGGGGATGGCACAGCCGGTGTGACGGGCAGTGCCGCAGCCAGCCCCGGCTGCACCGTGCGGGGATGGCACAGCCGGTGTGACGGGCAGTGCCGCAGCCAGCCCCGGCTGTACCGTGCGGGGATGGCACAGTCGGTGTGACGGGCAGTGCCGCAGCCAGCCCCGGCTGCACCGTGCGGGGATGGCACAGCCGGTGTGACGGGCAGTGCCGCAGCCAGCCCCGGCTGCACCGTGCGGGGATGGCACAGTCGGTGTGACGGGCAGTGCCGCAGCCAGCCCCGGCTGTACCGTGCGGGGATGGCACAGTCCGTGTAACCGGCAGTGCCGCAGCCAGCCCCGGCTGTACCGCTGTGCGGGGATGGCACAGTCCGTGTAACCGGCAGTGCCGCAGCCAGCCCCGGCTGTACCGTGCGGGGATGGCACAGTCGGTGTGACGGGCAGTGCCGCAGCCAGCCCCGGCTGTACCGTGCGGGGATGGCACAGTCGGTGTGACGGGCAGTGCCGCAGCCAGCCCCGGCTGTACCGTGCGGGGATGGCACAGTCGGTGTGACGGGCAGTGCCGCAGCCAGCCCCGGCTGCACCGTGCGGGAGCCGCTCCGGTGCCTGCCCTTGCTGCGACGTGCGGCTCTGCTGGGGATGGATGACGGACACGGCGCTGCAGTGCTGGGAAATAGCGCGGGCCAACAGAACCGCAGAGATGTTGCTCATGTCCCCGTTTAGCTTTTTCTGTGACGTGGAAAAGGGACGTGGCTGAGAGCATTGCTGCTGGGGCTTCACTGTGCATGTCAGCTATAAAAAAAATTAAGTCACTATAAAAAAAAAAAAAAAACGAAAACCAACAATTTCCCAGTGGTTTTGTCCTCTTGAGGCCCGAAATAACGATTTGGTTTCATCTTATCTAAAAGTCGTCCACAGTTTAGTTGTTTATCTTCGGATGGATCTCTTGGGACATTCTGCCATTAAAAGTTTTCCCTGACCTTGATCTGTGCATTGTCTCTCACATGTGAGGTTATGCACAGCAGCATCCCCAGACATGAAGTTTTCACACTGCTTGTGTCATCCCAAGTGCAGCCTTAGACTTCTGCAGGGCTGCTCTGTTGTCTGAGGTACTGGTGGGACATATCTGCTGGTCCTGTCCCCCAGGCACTGAGGATAGAAACTCCAGAGAAAGCTCAAGGTTTTGTTGTTTTAAAACAATACTTGTTACTAAAATTTCGAGACAAAACAAGTAAATTCTTTATGTGTATACATTCCAGCAGAGTTCCTGTGGCATTCTGCATTTCCTTTCCTGGATAATACAAGACTAGTATTGTTGGGCACATCACTGCTCATTTTTCCTCTATAAGGTTATTTACCTTTACAAATTAAATATTTACTTACCTTCTTCTTCCACTTTGAGGGAAGTCAGATGTACATTTAGACTGGAGCTGTTCAGAGCTGATCTAGTGGAAAGCAGGTTTTGCATTGTTTCTAGTTAAAACAAGTCTGAATAAGCCAGAAAAGCAAGCGTTCACCTGCTGCAAATGTTATTTATTGAAATGATATAAATGAGCCTGCAGGGAAAGAAAATTCTGATCAGGAAAAAGTAAAGAGTATTAGCTAGCAATGAAGTCCATTTTCCAGACTAAAAGGCTAGTCAGGTCCTCACTAAAACAATCCTGTGCAGATATTTCTATCCAATACTGGTATTTTTAAAACTTTATGCCATTAAAAAAGACCCCACAAAACCTATAAGTGTGGTCAAAGGCTTGGCTGTGTCACTTCTAACATAATCTGCCATTCCTGGGGTTATGTGCACGTGCCAAACTTTGTATCATGTATAAAACACATATTCCAATTAATATTTGGCCTCAGCTGTGTCTGCGTGTGTGCTTAGGAAGTTTTGTTCAAATCTGTTTCAATTTTGAACTTTTGGTTAAATATAAATGAAACAGTGGTGTTGTCTCCGGGTTGAACACTTGCCAGCACAGTTTAATTTTATGGCTTAATATCACAGTGTATGCTCTGTTTATGGTGTTCCAGCTCTGCCAATAACTGCTTCATCTTTTCATAAATAAAATATTCATTTCCTGACTTTAAAGTAAGTGGTGACAAAGGTACCAGAATCTAATTTGGCTAAAATTCAACTTGCTAAAACAAGAGGTGTAATGAATGTGCTGCAGGCTTTCTTCCTATTGGTGTGCATAATCCTTAATCACCTTAAAAATATGAGCAATGAATAAATACAGCACTAAGCAAAAGTCTTTGCTGTCTGCCATTGTTCAGCCTTAGAAATGAGATCAAAGAGGGTGTCAAGGAGGAAAAGAAATTATTCTTCCCTGCCCTTTTGTTCATCTTTTATTACTTGGTAGTAAGGAGGAATAGAAATCTGGAATTAATAGGTTAATTAGAAAGATTTAGATTAACTGTTTTGCCAATATGTAAATGTTTTCTGGAGAGGGAGAAATTGTTTTGGCTCTCATTAACTGGCCAGTTAAGGCAGCCATTCTGTAAATCTCCAGGTAATCAGCTGCAAGAGAATTAAAACCACAGCTCCCACGGTGTTATCATTCCTCTGGACAGTTGGTTTTGAGCTGAGACATTTATTGGAGTATTCAGTAAGCCAGACATTTCTACTGTTTGGTTTTACCCTGTGTGCCAGTGTTGGAATCCCACGGGAGAGCACTCCCAGGGCAGGGGATCCTCCTGTCCTCAGGGCAGCTGTGGGAGCTCCTGCAGCTCCCTGCTGGCTCTGCCCAGGGACTGGGACATCCCTGCTCAGGTTGGGACATCCCTGCTGGCTCTGCTCAGCCATTCCCAGAGCAGGAAGCTGCAGGACAGGTGTTGATCTGCACCTTGGCATGAGATCCATCATTTACAGGGGCTGCCCTCAGTGCTGCTGCTCCCCACCATGGCTGGCACTGCAGGAGCTGTTTGGAACACGGGCTCAAGCTTTGCAGAGTTCTTTGGTCCTTCCAAAGCTCAGTTAGTGACTTCAGAACACAGAGACAGGAGGAGCTGCTCCCCATCCTCACTCACATTTTTAATTTCTCTGATTCACAGTGAACTTTAGTCACAGTTCACTCACGCCAATGCAATTTGTCTGTGTTGCTTGAAGGAGAAGTTTGAGAGGGAAATGAAGTGAAGGACATGTTGTTTAAACAATTCTGAAAAAATAAGATCATTTACAAAGAAAACAGGAGGTCAGGCAGGGTTTCAGCTGGTGTAATTTGATGAGCTTCAGTGGGAATTGTGAGCATCCAGGTCTGGCCAAGTTCTGAGAGGCCCTGGAATGACTTTGCTCCCTTTACAAGCTCTGAGTTGTGCCTTCTACATTTTACAGTGGTTGGTGCACAGCTGCTGTGCAGAGCAGGCAGCTGAGGGAAAGAGATAATTAATATTTTTGGATGGAGCCTATTTTGTGCCATTCAAGAAGTGTCAGTGTATCCACCTACCAGGAACTTTTTGGAAATCAAACATTCTTTGTCTGTGAGTAATTCCATTAAATATCAGTTGGAATTTAGAAGGTAAATGTTTCTGAAAGGGAGACATCACAGAAAACAGCAGTTTCACAGTGATAATACCCTAGAAATGATCACACTTTTAACTCCTGTGCCTTCTCATCAGCCAGGCTGGGTTTGGAACTCTGTTTCCTTAGATGCAAACCTGTGAGCTGCAGATTGGTGCTGAAGGAGGGGAGGCTGCTAGCCAGGAGAAGTGAGAAGTAGTGATCAATTATGTAGGGAATGAAAAATTAAACATTGTAAAACATGGCTTGGTATCCCACAGATGTGTTAGAGAAAAATGGTTTTTGTGTGGAAATCTCACGGTGCAAATGTGTCAGGAAAGGTTTGTAGCTTTTAGCAGGATCTCTGCACACGGGGTAGGCCCAGAGATTGCACTTGAAAGTGTCACCTACAAGCTTTGTGATTTCCAGAGAATATTAAAAATGTACCAAACAAAAGAGAAATTAATTTCCTGAATGCTAAAATGAGGGGGGCTGGGAAATAGATTGTGCAATACTCAGGTGTGTATAAATATCAGAGTAAGCAGTGGCCAGTCTATTGTGCTTCTAAAAATGCTCTCTCACATTTAAAATGCTCTCCACATCTAAAAATGCTCTCTCACATTTACTGAATGGCTGAAGTTCTCCCTGTTGCTTTCTGCTTGGAAAAGCACCCAAAATCTGGGATCTGACAGCTCAACTCCACCTTAGAAATATTATTTCCCCAGGTCATGGCATTGGCTTCCACCAGAGTTTCAGCAGAAGGGAAGAATGTGGCGAGGCAATTTCTAGATCCAAGCAACGTTCAGGGTTTGTTAAGAAATTGGGGATTTATTCCTGTGTGAAGAACTGTGATAGAGAGAAAATGCTCCCTTGGGATTTGGCATTTCCAGTGCTGGCTTTGATCCCCAGGCAGCAGGAGCTGGGTTAATTTTCATTTCTCATTCACCAAGTGTTTGTTTATGAAATGGCAGAATGAAGTGAGCAGACGTTTGCCAGGAGCAGAAGAGATGGGGATGATGTGTCTCCTCTGCCTGGCTTCATTCAGGGACATCTGTGACTTCACACACGGATCAGTCTTCCCAAAAACTCCCTGCAATAACTGCAGCACTCCCTAACCGTGTTCCTTGGTAACAGCATGTGTGTGAGAATCACTCTGCTTTTCCTGGTTATGAAGATGAAAAGCCATTTAGAAAACATCAAAATAAGGCTGTAAATTTCAGCACTTCAATACTACCCAATAACTCAGCTTCTCCACACGTGTGTTCCTGCAGGTGCATCATTTGGGGCTTGTGATTAATGATATCAGACTCCATAGAATGTTCAGGGGATCAAGGCCTGTTTAAATCTGGCAATTTGAATTATTCTGGGAATATTTGCTTATTTTTCCTTCTAAACATGTATGCAAATTTTTTGCGTGCTCCTGAGCGGGATAAAAATGTGTAAAAATATAAAAAAATTGAAGTTGTGGAGGCAATGCACAATCTCTGAGCCTTGGAACACTTGAGGGAGTCCCTCTCCATTTCCTGCAGCAGCAGCTGCCATTCCCCAGGGAGGTGTGGAGCTGTGCAGAGTGGGGAGGAGAAGCACTCATCCCTAGTGTGTTTAAAAAAAACCCACCTCTGACTGGAATTCCTGGCTGAGTTTCTCCATTCCTGATGTCCTGAGAGAGTTATTTTCAAATTAATTGTAATATGCAAACATATTGCTGGTACGTGCTAGTGATTTATGGTAATTGGAGTGCTGATGGGAAAAAAACCCTTTTAGACCATTTAATGAGCACCTGTGAAACGATGGGATGCATGCAGCAGCATCCCAGGGATTTGCCTGGGAGTTTTCCCTCCCCAGCTGGGAGATCTGGGCATCATCATTGGGATGTAAATGGAGAGCCTCTTCCAAGGGCAGGGCAGGTCCTTGGAACCAGCCATGGGACACCTGCTGCTAGGAATGGCTCAGCACTGTAAATAAGGAGCTTAAAACGTGGCTGGGTTTGATATTTATCAGCAGTTATCATCATTTATTGGTCTGGTTTGGAACAGTGGAGTGGGAGGGGTTTCTTTGGAGGCTGAGGAGGCAATCCAGCAGCCAGTGGAGCTCTGACAGTGCTAGCACCTTCCTTCCAAGGCTCCAGACATTTTACAGCACTTTAACACCAGCTTCTGCAGGAATAACTAACCTCTGCAGGAATAACTAACTAACCTCTGCAGGAATAACCAACTAACTTCTGCAGGAATAACTACACCTCTGCAGGAATAACTATAACTTCTGCGGAATAACTAACTAACTCTGCGGAATAACAACTAACTTCTGCAGGAATAACTAACTAACCTTGCAGAATAACTAACTAACTTCTGCAGGAATAACTAACTAACTCTGCAGGAATAACCAACTAACTTCTGCAGGAATAACTAACTAACTCTGCAGGAATAACTAACTAACTCTCTGCAGGAATAAATAACTAACCTCTGCAGAATAACGAACTAACTCTGCAGGAATAACTAACTAACCTCTGCAGGAATAACTAACTAACCTCTGCAGGAATAACCAACTAACTTCTCTGCAGGAATAACTAACCTCTGCAGGAATAACCAACTAACCTCTGCAGGAATAACTAACTAACCTCTGCAGGAATAACTAACTAACCTCTGCAGGAATAACTAACTAACTTCTGCAGGAATAACTAACTAACCTCTGCAGGAATAACTAACTAACCTCTGCAGGACAGACAATCCCGTTTCTTGGGAGGCTGTGCAGTAACCAGGAGAGGAAAGCCAGCGTGATCCAGGCACTCAGTGAGCTAGCAGGACTTCAATGCCAGAACAACTAATACACGATGAGAAATCAATCAGCTGCCAGAGCACAGGACAAGCACAGAGCGTCCTGGTGGTGTTTGTGTGATCCTGAGAGTGCAACCAGCCCCAGCCAGCTGAGATTTGCTGCTCTGTGCCTTGGCTGGTGTCCCTGGAGCATTGGTAAGTGATCCTGGTCAGGGGGAGTGGAGCTGTCTGTCCTCAGTCAGCTCCTGCCTCTGGCAGCCTTGCACACCAGGGTTTGCATGAGAGAACCACTGGAAAGGGTTCTCTTGGAAAGGGGCATGGCTAAGCTCACTGCCAGGGCTTTGCTGTTGGCTTTTCTGGGTGGAACTGAGGTTTTTAAAGCAGGTTGGGAAGGTGTTTGTGTCATTACTTTTGTGTAGTTTATTTTCCTTATACTTCAGTTATCCTTTGCCTGGTTTGTAAATGGGTGAGCTGAGATAAGAAGCAATTAAAGCCACCATCAAACACAAGGGGAACACAATTCAGCTCTCTTGATGCATTCATCACATTTGTGATGTTCTGTATTTTCATAGCATTGACCAGCTGGACACGTTTGTGCTTTCTTCACTTGGTGTCCTTGCTCCAGAGCAAGGGGCTGAGAACCTCTAAGAGCAAGGTCTGACCCAAAAATTCTGACACAAACCCCTCCCTTCAAAAGGAGGGTCTCAGAATAAGAAGTTGAAGGGTCCTGAGCATCCTTCACCTTTTCTGATTTTTGGAAGTTGTGTTGGTCAGGCTTGGCCCAGGCAGTGTTACCTTGCTTGGAAGGTGCCCGTGGCTTCACAGTGGTGAAAATAACAAATATCTTCCAGGAAAAACAAAACAACCCAGCCTTGGGAACAGCTCCTGATTGCTTGAACAAAACTGGCATAAAGTTGAAAGTCAGAGTAGAGTTTAAGGAAAAACATTTTGATTAAATTTGCTCCACACACACTGTAACATTAACAGTGACTTCTTTATTCTCTTTGTTTGTTCCAATGATGAAGGAATCATCTACATGCTGCAGGTCACATCTGTGTCCTCAAAGATGCTTTCATGTATGACAGTCCAGCTGAAATAGCACACCTGACCTCCTCAGACAAGTTTGATGCAGCCCTGGCCATTCACCTCTATAAAGGAGGCAGACTGCTGCAAGGTAATCCTCTTTCTGCTTTGCCACCAAAACTCCTCCCAAAGAGTTCTGCAGGGGAAGAGGATGAATCCTCACTGCTGCAAATGGCTCCAAACGGGTAAACCCACACAGAACGTCCTCCCTCTGTGTATCCATTTCAGCAAACGTGCAGAAATGCTAAAAATCCCTCTCAGTGGGAGATCTGATACAGAGAGAATGAAATAATTCTGCTTTTAAAGCACGTGGTGCTTTTGGCAATGAATACTTTACCTGCATCAGATGAGAGCACTGCAGGAACACCAGGGTCCTTCCAGCAGGTGTGTTCTTGCAGGGGATGTGCCTTGGCTGACTGGAGCTGGGCTCTCTGGAAGGGAGCAGGGAGGCTGAGTTGATTTTTCTGCTCAAAAATGAGGCAGGGTTTTCCAGTGTGAAATGACACTCCTGTCAGCTGAACTGGAGGAGACAGGGTGGTATCAGACAAATAATAAAATGTTCTGTTCTCTCTGGCCACGCAGAGCCAAATGTTAGCCTGCCACTGGTGATGCACTGGCTCTGAGGAGTACAGGCAGTGATTTCACCTGCTGCCACTGCCAGGGTGCATCCTCAGCTGAGAGCAGCCTGACTTCCAGGAATCTCTTCATGGAGCAGAGGCACAGAACTGCCCCTTCCCCTGCTCTCAGGGGCAGAGCTTGGCTGGGCTTGGACTCCAGCAGTGCCCCCACTCTCTCCTGGGGGTTTTACACAGCCTGGATTGCTGTGCCTGGCTTTGTTCTGTTCCAGAGGGGCTCTGATTTCAGCAGGGACCTGAAATACAGGTACAAAATAATTCTGTACAAGTACAAAATAATTCTGAAACACAAGTACAAAATAATTCTGTACAAGTACAAAATAATTCTGAAACACAAGTACAAAATAATTCTGTACAAGTACAAAATAATTCTGAAACACAAGTACAAAATAATTCTGAAACACAAGTACAAAATAATTCTGAAACACAAGTACAAAATAATTCTGTACAAGTACAAAATAATTCTGAAACACAAGTACAAAATAATTCTGAAACACAAGTACAAACTAATTCTTTAAAATGAGCTATGCTCACGTGTCAGTCAGGGCTTGTCAGGACACAGAGATGATTGTTTTTTTGACAAGATCTTGAACTGTTTTGGAGGAGGTGTATGGAAAGTGGGAGCACCATCTTTTTTGGGTTTTTTTGCGGGGATTTTTGCTGAGGGGAAAAAGATAAAGTTGAATTTTAAGTGT
Source organism: Serinus canaria (assembly GCF_022539315.1). NCBI lineage: Eukaryota > Metazoa > Chordata > Aves > Passeriformes > Fringillidae > Serinus > Serinus canaria. The sequence continues at coordinate 13,111,911 of NC_066329.1, forward strand.
TTATTGGAGTAAAATTGTCCTGGAGTTTAACTTGCACAGCAATGCCCAAATGCTGCTGCTGTGATCTTTTCAAAGTCCCAAGTGACCTGAAGAGCCTCATTCTTTACAAGAGCTCAGGAGTTCAAATAAATCAGTTACACTCTTCTGGAAAGCAAGAGAAATAAACCAAAATACTGCCCTCTGCCAGGCAGGGCAGTAACAGTAAGGTTGCTGAGATGGTCACAGGGTGGAAAGGTTACTGCAGACTTCTGGGAGGAAAAAAGGGACCCAGAGAACATTCCTGGCTCCGGGACATTTGGGAATTTAGTGATTGCACTGCCACTGCTGCCATGCCATTGATCTGCTTGGCCTCATCTGGAAATTCTCTTTACAGGATCAACACACCTGATAGATGGCACCATAATTATTCACTTTTTTAATTTATTACAGAGGCAGTGCATATTTTATTAGGTGTTACAGACAGTCTGTCTCTGGAAGATTAGAGGCAGTGGTGCTTTGATAGTGCACATTAATTCCCTCCACCTGCAAACATTTGAGTAGAATATCAACAAATGCCAAGCAGAATCTCCAAGTAGCCAGAATGGTAATTAGTCTTTCGTTCTTTCTGCTTGCTCTCTCATTTAGTAATGAGGAAATTAGCAATGCTAATAAATCCTGATCTCACAGCTCACTTAACTTTCAAATACAAATTGAAATATGTGGTGCATTTTCTGTCTTGATCAACAAACTTTGTTTCCCATTTGGTTTGATGTCCTGTGAAAGTGCAGTTATTGTGTGTGGGGGGGGTTACAGTGGTAAAAAAACAAAAATTCAAGTTTTCTTTTCAAAGATATTTCCCCAGATAGGTGGTTCAGTGTTACCAATGTACTTTTTCACTCCTGGTCCTTACATGGATGGCCCACTTCTCATTGCTTTGCAGGGAGCAGAATTCCCTTTGGGATCATCTTTGGTGGGACAGATGTCAACGAAGACATCAAGTGCAAGGAGAAACGCCAGGTCATGGGAGCAGTGCTGGAGAGAGCCAGGTGAGAGCAGGGCTGGGAGGATTCTGACAGGAAATTCCATTTTTGTGTGCACATCTCTGGGGAGTGTCCCTACACCCTTGGAGCCACTGAAGATGTGGAGGCCAGCAGGCAAAGGCTGGACTGCTTGAAATCCTTTAGCTGTTTGTGATCCAGGGCTGGGAGGGAGCAGTTTGGTCAGGAAATGCAGCCTGGGTGCAGTTTGGTTTGCATTTCCCTGCTCCTCACACACAGCTTGTTGACAGAATGCCTGGGTGCAAAGTGGCTCCCTTAGGTTCAGGCAGAATTTTTTTTAATTTTATTTTTCCTCCTGCTGACGTGATCCTTTCCCTGGGCCCATGAGCAAATAGGCAGGGACTGAAAAAGTCTTTGAGCAAATTCTCTCAGCTTTTAGGGGAAATGACAAGGTGTTTTCATGGTTTCAACATCCCCAGAAAAGAAGTTTTCTCCTGACTGATCCAAAGGTTTGTTGACTTGAGCAGTGTTTGCTCATGGCCCTGGTGGGGGAGGAAACCTTTTTGTGTTGCAAACCCAGAGCAGGATGGGTTTGGGGCCAGGCAGGATCTGCTCCTGGTCCGTCCCTGCTGCTGCCTCTCCATTTCCCAGCTATTATTGGCTCACTTAACACTGGCAGGGATGTGCTGCTCTGGCTGTGATCCCCTATAAAATGTGGCAAGCAAACAGATTTTAAAGGCAGCACTTAATCACACTCATTGAAAAATCATTAGGGCATGTTCTTGTGTCTCAGCGTGGCTGGGAGCTGAAAGCAACTTCAGGTTCCACTCAGGAAAAATTTATGTACTTGTTTACTTTTGTTATCAAATAGTCAGAAGTTGTTCTTTAAACAGGTCTGAAGGAAAGGAAAAAGATGTCTAATGTGTCAGATGGATTTCAGCACTGTGCAAAATGAGAAATACATAAAAACAATCTAAAACAATCTCTGAGTGTGTCCATCTGATCCATCTCTGTGTGAAATATCATCTGTCACAAATACAGCTAATACAAAATCTGCTTTGCTGAATGTTTCTTAATGGTATTGAGTTGGGAACCTGAAGTATGCCTTAACAGCTTGAATTATCTAGGATATTTCAGAATGTATTTTGACATCCCTGTGCTGCTGACAATATTTTCTCTGCTACAGGAGAAGCATCTCAGTTTTCCAGAAGTTATTCTGAATGTACCTCTTCTCCAGCAGCATCACTGCTGCTACTCATTGCACAGTTATTAAAAGAAACATTGATTTTTTTTCTTTATTGATTGCAGGGCTCTAAGCAGAAAGCATCATGAATTCTAGATTGCTTGTCCAGTACAATATCCCACCACATTCCATAAAACAAACTATTGAGCACCGCCTGGCCTTGTGAGGGTTCCATTTTCAATCCAATCCCTCTGAATGGTGCTTGCACCCCTCTGGGGTGGGGTTTTTTTTTTCCTATTGAACAGTATTTTGTAGACTTAGAAGTGACATCTTTTTATGCTTGTTAATGTGATGTATTGGAAGGATTATTGCATGATCTGGGAAGGGAGCAAGTGCAGCTTGACAAAGCAGCATTTTAATAAGCCCAGAGCTGTCAGGCTGTGTGTGTGAAATTCATTGGAGGGCCACAAAGCAGATCCTGCAGAGCCAATGCAGGGCAAGGAGGTTTGGAGTTCCAATTCAGCATTTAAGGGAATTGTGATGAATGGTTGTGGTGGTTATGGCATAATTTGATTATGACACAGCATCTCCAGTGGAGGAGCTCTGGCTGTGGCTGTGGTGTTTTATCCAAACCTTTAAGGTGTCAGACAGAAACAGTTCAGAAATTACACGAAAAGAAGCACTGAGCCATCAGTGCAGTGTGTGAGGAGCTCTCTTTTACATTCAATATCTCTACAAGGAATTTAAAAAGGTGTTTTGCTGAGCAGAAGTGTCTCGTGTGAAGGAGCCATCCATTGTTTTCCACAGGACTGAGGGTCTCCAGAAACGTCCCCATTTGTGGCTCCAGGGGACACTGGAGTTCCAGTTAAGAGCACCCAAATCCTGTGTTGGTGCTCCAGAGCCACCTAAATCTCAGCAAAGTCCTGCCTGTCCTTGAGATCCCCCCTGCCCAGGGGTTCTTCTCTGGCCCTGCATGGAAACACCACCAAGCTCCCGTCAGGAGAAGCTTTTGTCTTTCAGCTGGGATCAGCTTCCTAAGCCTCTGATCTGAGTTCTTACCAAGGTTTTTTTTCTGAAGTGCTTTCTATGTTTGAACACTCTGAGCAGATGATCCCAACTGTTTTTGTCCCTTTCGCCAGGTTTGCAGTGGCTTTCACGGTGGAAATGAAGGAGCTGGCAGCAGCAGAGTGGGTAGGTGTGTGTGGTGCATTCCTGCATTGGCAGACATGCATGCTCCTGAAATGGGCCCTAAGCAGTGCCAGGGCATTGCAGGAACCTGCACTGCTCCCAGCCCTGCTGTGCTCCCAGAGAAAGCATTTCAGGATGCACAGCCAGAGGGATCTGGCATGAAAAGCTCTTCAGTGTTAGAGGAGAGCGTGGAGCAGTTCAGGGAGCGTTTCTCTGTAACATTTAAAACAAATCATTTGTTGTTACCCAGTCTCTCCCGATGCCAAATTGCTTCTTTTGGCACCCTTTACTGAACTTTATGTTGACAAAATTCCTCCAGACAGCATGAGTTTCAATGAAGAATTTGGAGGTATAATTTGGAAATAAATAGAATGAACTCTTCAGGTGAGCTGCAGAGGTAAATGAGATTTGCTGGGGTGAGCAGGAGCCATTGGGGATGGAACCAGCAAGGCAGGAGCTGCCTCCTGCACTGAGGTGTTGGCTCCCCTCACCTCCCCCTGGGAAGCACCAGCTGAGCAATTAATGCAGGAAGTTCAAACAAAGTGCTTGGCACCTCCTCAGATCCAATTTCCATCACAGGGTAACCAGAAATGCACTCTTGCCTCAAAAATAATCACTGAGAGTGGAGGATGTGCAATACCTTATTCCAGCATTAAATGATTTTTTAAATCTATTTGCATTAAAGGGATACCTGAGCAGACATGGGATCTGGTATTTTGTTTTACAAATGTAATTTGGTTTTAATAGTTACTACGATGAACTTCATGATGGCTAAAAGGGAAAGGGCACAGCTCCTGTCAGAGATATGAAGCAAGAAAAGGACAAAAGTACCAGAGTGTAAGGAGAAGGAACCAAACTGAGCTTTGAAATAGTTTCAGAATCACCACCTCAAATGCTTGTAGGTACCAGGCTTTGATTCTACCCAAACCCTTCTGTACTGGGGGCCTGAGGGACTGATGCAGTGTTGGGGTCTGTGGCAGGCAGGGGGCTGGAGGCAGGTCTGTCCCAGCCTGAGCTGAAATCCAGCTGCTGGCCCGTGCTGAGGGTTTGGGTCCTGCTCTGCTGGGTCTCTGGGAGGGAGCAAATGGCTCAGATTGGCTTCCTGCAGGCAGGGAGGAGCAGGAGCACATCCTCCCCCCAGAGCTCCTGGGATATTGGGGGTTTTTACAGGGAGCTCTCTGCTCTGGACTGCCCTGCTCCTCCCCTGGGGGCTCCATCAGCTCAGAGTGCCCTAAGGATGCTCATCCCAGACATGGAGCAGCTGGGCTGTGCTCAAAGGCTCTCTCCAGCCAGTTCTCTTCCTTTTCCCTGCATGAACTGCCCTCGACTGTGGCGTGCACAGTCCAGCCCTGTGCCAATCTGTACTGAAATCCTGCAGCAGATCCCGTGCTCAGGGTCAGCCTCTGGCTCCAGGAGCACAGAACTGCTGCAGAAGAATCACCTAAGCCACTTTTATTGGCCTTCCATTCCACCTCCCATTCTCCTCAGGCCCACTGGAGACAAGAGCAGGGGAGGAAATTGGTCTGTAAGGTGTGAGTGCCCCCTGAGCCCTGTGCCAGCCTCTCGGGCCCTCCAGGGCTGCTCCACTCCCCTGAGCCCTCCGGGGTCCTGCAGGCCATGAACAGAGATGCTGAACCTGAAATTCTGTCTGAAATTCGCTGTTTCCAGGCTGTCTGAGCCAGCAGGGCTGGGGCTGCTCCCCCCCTGCTTTTCCCACCCCTCTCTCCTGTTTTTCTCTGTTTTGTTCCTTTTTTCTGCAGAGTTCTGGGGTCGGCAGTGCTGTCCCACTGCTTGCAGGGGGTTACATCATTTCATCATTTCATTTCATCATTTCATCATTTCATTTCGTCATTTCATCATTTCATTTCATCTTTATATCATTTCATTTCGTCATTTTATCATTTAATTTCGTCATTTCATCATTTCATTTCATCTTTATATCATTTCATTTCGTCATTTCATCATTTCATTTCATCTTTATATCATTTCATTTCGTCATTTCATCATTTCATTTCATCTTTATATCATTTCATTTCGTCATTTCATCATTTCATTTCGTCATTTCATCATTTCATTTCGTCATTTCATCATTTCATTTCATCATTTCATTTCATCATTTCATTTCGTCATTTCATCATTTTATCATTTCATTTCATCATTTCATTTCGTCATTTCATCATTTCCTTTCATCATTTCGTCATTTCATTTCGTCATTTCATTTCGTCTTTTCATCATTTCATTTCATCATTTTATAATTTCATTTCATCATTTCATCATGCTGGGTAATTCCAAGTGTTAGACAAGGTGCACTGTTCAGCAATAAAATGTGATGGCATTTTAAGCTGTTTTTATTATTTTTAAATCCTTGGGACACCAAAGCCCGAGGAAGATGAAGTCCATGGGATGTCCCAGGCTCCCACTGGAGCACAGAGCTGTTCCTCTCTCCCCCTCTTCGCTCCCATGTGGATCTGCTGCTTTTTCCTGTGATTCTGGTGACACTGCTCACCCTGATTCTCAGAAACCACCTCCTCCCCATCTCTGAGCTGCCTGGAGATGACTTTTTTAGTGACCTCTTCTCTTCCAGTTCCTTTTCCCAGTTCATTTTTAGTACCTGCAGTGCCTGGACTGAGGGGCAGCCACAAAGGAACAGCAGGAAAACCCAAAATCTCTGCAATTAAAGAAAAAAAATCACTTCTGTGGCTTCCCATTTCCTGAGCTGACTGGTTCAAGAGTTGAAGTTTGTTTCTGAGTTGATTTTCTCTTCATTAAAAAAAAAAAAAAAAAATTATTCCACAAATCCACAGTTGGAGTTATAGAAAGATATTGAAATAGGAAATTGCTTCTTTAATCACCTAAATTAAATAAATTAAATAACAGCGCTTCAGGAGTGATCTTGGAAGTGGAGTAATTACCTCTTTTACTACAGCTATTTTAAGGTAATTTATTTCATAATTTTTATTTGTGGATGTTCTGCAGTAGCTGCCAGGCACCAGTTCCAGTCTAGGCAAGTCTTTATATTTGAGCACTTTCTGAAACTGATGTGTTTATAAATTGTATTATGGAATAATAATAATAATAATAATAATAATAATAATAATAATAATAATAATAATAATAATAATAATAATAATAATAATTAAATAATAAATAATCTGGGTTTTTAAAACCAGCCTTCCAAGACCAACAGGTTTTTGGGGGCTAGAGCTGATTTTCAGCTAGCCAGTTGGAATTTGTTTGGTTCCAGGAAAATGGGATAATGATCCAAAGAAAGGCTACAGAGACAAACTAAAAAAGATATTTGTACTCACTTGGGAATTGTGTTTATGGCAAAATTGAATCATTGATACCGTAAATGGACACGGTAAATATAAATTGCAGTGGTAAATAGAAATTACAATGGGAAATAGAAATTACAATGGGAAATATAAATTGCAGTGGTAAATAGAAATTACAATGGGAAATAGAAATTACAATGGGAAATATAAATTGCAGTGGTAAATAGAAATTACCTTGTTGGCTTTTGGAGTTACTAAATGTATCTAATAGTTTGGATTTTCAGTAGTCAAAAGGAAATCCCACTGCCCTGTGTTTTCTTGCTCTTTATTGTGGGTTTGGGGTTTTTTGAAGACTGAACAGATATTTTTGTGTTGAACTCTGAAAGTTTTTTTTCTTCTCCTTCTCTCCAAAGCCAGATGCCAGGAAGAAAATTTATGTCCAAAGTCAAGGTGAGAGCTTTGAGATCCTGGTGAAGTTTTGTCCATGTCTGTGGTTCCTGTGGCTGCTGGGTCTGGGCTGGGTTTGAGCTGGGTCTGAGCTGGGCTGGGCTGGGCTGAGCTGGGTCTGAGCTGGGTCTGGGTCTGAGCTGGGGCTGGGTCTGGGCTGGGTCTGGGCTGGGCTGGGTCTGGGCTGGGTCTGAGCTGGGCTGGGTCTGAGCTGGGCTGGGCTGAGCTGGGCTGAGCTGTGCTGGGCTGAGCTGGGCTGAGCTGGGTCTGAGCTGAGCTGGGCTGAGCTGGGCTGAGCTGGGCTGAGCTGAGCTGGGCTGAGCTGGGCTGAGCTGGGCTGAGCTGAGCTGGGCTGAGCTGTGCTGGGCTGAGCTGGGGCTGGGGCTGGGGCTGGGGCTGGGCTGGGTCTGGGCTGGGCTGGGCTGGGCTGAGCTGGGCTGGGCTGAGCTGGGCTGAGCTGTGCTGGGCTGAGCTGGGCTGGGCTGGGTCTGGGCTGGGCTGAGCTGGGCTGAGCTGGGTCTGAGCTGGGCTGGGCTGAGCTGAGCTGGGCTGAGCTGGGCTGGGCTGGGCTGAGCTGAGCTGCTCCCTGAGCTGGGCTTTTTGCCTCTGCCACTACCTGAGGCAGGGTTTCAGTCTCTGTGCCTCAGTTTCCCCTGGCTGGGCACTTTGTGGACGCTTTCCCAGCTGCCTGCCAGCAGGAATCTGACAGGTTCTGGCACTGAGGCTGCTCTGAGGTTTCCCCAGAGGCTGCAGAAGGTTTGAGGGTGGGTCCTTCTTCCCTGGAGCCCCAAATTCCCTCAGATGCTCCAGGGGGAGTTCCCAGCCCAGGGAGAGCCAGGTACCCCAGGGAACACAGCTCACTGTTCTGGGTGTGATGGCTTCATCTCCTCGTTTATTTAATTAAAAATCTCTCTCTGTGGATTCCCAAACTCATTCCATTTTGTGCATTTCACTTTCAAAGAAAGTTCCATCCTTTTCCAGGCTGTGCTGTTGAAATAACTCACTGTGGAGTCTCTTTAGCCCATGTTCAGTTTATATCTAAGACTCTTGAGAGGTAATAGTTAAATAAGTGATTAAAGAAATTAATAAAATAGTTTATTCATTAAAATAGTTAATCTTTAACGTAAGGAAAAACAAATACATTAATATTCAGGACAGATTAAGGTTTAATTTGTGTAAAGTTGCTTTTTCCAGAAGCCTTCAGGAGCCACAGCTCAGCCAGCCAGGGGACATTTAACACGGATTTAACATGGGAGTCTCTTCTTTTTACACAGGAATTAAGACTACACCCAGTGAAACATTTGACTGGTACACATTTCTACAAAATGCAGGTAAAACTCATTTTTCCCCTTTGTTTATTCCTAGCAGGTGTCAAGGATGAAAGAAACTTAGAATCAGTTTAATTAATCATGTACCAAAGTGCCTTAATTGTAGGGGAATGGCAGAATATCCATCAGATGGGTCTGGGCCATCCAGAGTGCCTCTGGATTTGTGCTCTGGGCAGGGCTGGGCTGACCAGGAGAGCTCCAGGGTGGCCCTGAAGGTTTCTGGGGAGCACAGGAGCAGCTCCTGGGCTTTGTCCTGCCTCAGCCTCTGTCCTGTCCTGTCCCAGCCTCTGTCCTGTCCTGTCCCAGCCTGCAGCAGTGCAGAGGGAAATCCGTGCTGCTGTTGGGTGTTTGGATCCATGCTGCTGTTGGGTTGTTTGGATCCATGCTGCTGTTGGGTTGTTTGATCCATGCTGCTGTTGGGTTGTTTGGATCCATGCTGCTGTTGGGTTGTTTGGATCCATGCTGCTGTTGGGTTGTTTGATCCATGCTGCTGTTGGGTTGTTTGATCCATGCTGCTGTTGGGTTGTTGGATCCATGCTGCTGTTGGGGTGTTTGGATCCATGCTGCTGTTGGGGTGTTTGGGCTGGAGCTGTCCCTGCCCTGCTCTGCTCTCACCTGAGCAGGCCCAGGTGAGGCAGTGACCTGATTCCAGTGTCACCTGGCCGTGGCAGTGTTTAATCACCCCCTCCTTCCCCAGAGGGTGATTTCTGGGCATTTCAGCCTGGTGAAAGGTCCCAGTTTCCCACCCAGCAGCCTGACCTCTGTTCCCTCTCTGCCAGTGGATCCTCACCCGTGGTTTATCCCACCAGGAGCTGGCAGCCAGCACTCAGAGCCAGGGCCAGGGTGGCACTGAGCACTGTGGGGCTCTTTTGTCCCCAGTCCATCCCAGCCCACGAGCAGGGTGCCACCCAGATTGACAATTGTCTGCAGGGAAATGATCTGCACAGCCTTGGTGTTGATCTGATCTCCTGTCCAGCCCTTCTGGGATTAAATGAGCAGTGGAAGCTCCCCTGACCCTGAATGTCCAAAAATATTAGAGATGGTTTTTTGCCTAATGTGTGCTAATGCAAAAGTGCAAGAGAATCCATAATGGATGTGAAAAGCAAACTGAAATGTGACTCTAACATCTGTGCCTTATTAAATAATAACTTGGAAACTGGCATCAGATTATTCAGCATTGTTTTTATGAGCTTCTGATCAGACAGGCCTGAAGTCACCAGGGCAGGGTGAAAAGCTGCTTTGACTGCAGAGCAGTGGGGCTGAGGCAGCGACCCCAGCAAACATCACGAGGTGGGAGGATGCAGATAACCCAGAGACTGAGAAATCTTTGTTCAGCCAACAGCCAGGGCTTAGAGCTGCTCCCATGGTGGGGTGGAACCGTGGGGTCATCTCCTGCCTATTGCAGCAGCAGAGGAAACATGCAATATGTTTTATTTATATGCTTTTCTAGTTTGATTTCTCAACTCTTCTGTAATTTCTGCTTGGTGGCAGGGCTGTTCTCTGAGCTTGAGAAGTTTCCATAACCTGTCACGACACAGGCAGGGTTTTACAGAGGCATTAGATTTTCCTGAAGCTGTGCTGGAAAGAGAGACCCACACAAGAAAAACTGAACAGTAAAAGTTTGTGCACTTATCCAGCTGAGTGTAGTAAAAACTGTGATAGCAGCAATAAACTGAGCTCCCAGAGTGATCTGAAAGTGCAGAGCTCTTCTGTTGTCTGATCTGTTAGAAATAATGAGAAGCAGGGGAGAGAAGAATTGATTGAGAATTTTGCAGCCTAATTTTTCTGCATTAGTGGCCCGTCCCTGGGAGTTCCCAGGTTCATTTAACTTCTCTGTCTCCACCAGGATATCAGCAGCCCCAGCAGGGCTCAGTGATGGCTGTGAGGGGCAGTGAGAGCACCTGGGATGGAGCCACTGCCCCACTGCCCCTTACCTTGGAGGGGACAGACTGCTGTGGGGAGTGACAAGGCACAGGAACACACGGCTGGGCTCTGGCTGATCTGTCTGAGAGGGCTGGAAGGAGGGCTGGGGGCTCCTGGTGCTGCACCTGGGGGCCAGCAGTGCCTGGGCTGCACCCAGCGTGAGCAGAGGGGCTGCAGCACCTCTGGGCAGGCTGGAAGTGGCCCTTGGGCTGCACCCAGGGCCAGCTGAGGGTTCAGCACATCTGGGCAGGCTGGAAGTGACTCTTGGGCTGCACCCAGGGCCAGCTGAGGGTTCAGCACCTCTGGGCAGGCTGGAAGTGGCCCTTGGGCTGCACCCAGGGCCAGCTGAGGGTGCAGCACCTCTGGGCAGGCTGGAAGTGGCTCTTGGGCTGCACCCAGGGCCAGCTGAGGGTTCAGCACATCTGGGCAGGCTGGAAGTGGCCCTTGGGCTGCACCCAGGGCCAGCTGAGGCTGGAGGAGGTGTCACTGTTTGGCTGGATGTGACACACACACACCTGATCAAGGTCCAAGAAGAAAAAGGTTTTTTATTCTGTGTGTTCTCCAGTTTATGTACTCTTAACAAAGTGTGATCTGCAGTCATTAACTCCATCACAATAACTTGTTATATTGATTGGTGCAGAGCAATTAACGTCAGTATAATTGGGAAAACTTTTACAGAAGTTTAAAAAGACATGTATACACATCTACTGAGGCACCCAGTCCAGCTTACAGAAGTTCTCATGGATCCTTTCTAATTGTTTCCATGCTGACAGCCTTGTCTTCTTCCCTGCTGTGGAGACACTCGAAAATCCTCAGTTGTTATTTCTTTATTAACCCAGCTTTGGTTGCAGGCCAGCTGCAGCCCCTCTGGGCAGGCTGGGGATGCTGCTCTGAGCCCCTGGGCCCTGCACTGGGCAGGAGAGTGTCACCCTGATTTTCTAATATTTCCTAAGCCTTCTGGTGTTTACTCCTTGTGGAGAACTTTCTCACACACTTTCCGTAGATAACACATTGTTTTGCATTCCTTTATGGAGGAGGAGAAACTTGATGGACTGTTGGTTTGTCCAGTGTCATTGGAGAGGTGGCATTGTCACCCTCCAATCCACTGTCACTTTTGGGAAACTATAAATATTGGGGTCAGAAATAAACTTTCTCTTTTTGCCCTTCTCTTCAGAGCAAGGTGTGCGTCTGTTTCTTTCGTGTCCTGTAGCGACAGGAGAGGAACCCAAACTCTGCCAAGGGCTGCAGGAGCTCCTGGAGGGGCTTCCCTGTGTGCAGGGAGATGAACTCCAGGAAAGCCTTGAATTGGAAGGTTTAGAGTGTCAGAGATTGGAGCTGCAGCTGGACAAATTTAACTCATTAACAAATTTAAGTCATTGTCTCAAAGACAATGGCTCAAACCTCAGCCATAAACCTGGATTTCCTTTTTGGGACAGCAGTCAGTGCTGTCAGTGCTCAGCAGGTGGAGAAATGAAATCTTTTCAAGAGCCCTGCTGTGGTTCAGAGTGACAGGAGAGAAAATCAGGTTATTTCCCCTCACCATCTCATCATGGCTTGGCTTTTGTTTCTGAACAAAGCCAGGAATGGACCAGGAAGCCCAAATAGCGTGGGCTTGGTGTTCTCTGAAGGTCTGTGGAGCACAACAGTGAACTTGAAATCAGGGCTTGGAAAATTAATTTTTAAATCTTCTTCTTTACCTCTCAGCAAGCTAATGCTTGGTATTACTCATTCACTTCCAGGCCTGCAGCTCTCAGTAAGATTAAAGATTTGCAGTAATACATTTATTTTTATTGTACACCTATGACTGCTGCATTTTCTTTCCTGATAGTACCTGGAGGGATGGAGTTAAATGAATCTACCCTTCCAAAATCTCTTTAGATAACACTTGTACTTCTTCCTGCCTTTCTTAGAAAAACGATGTCCCTGCTGAAGCTGCAGAAATCGTTCAGGTTTCTGTGTTTGCTGCCTGTGCTCGTGTTTTCTGTGCAGGTTTTGATAATGGCCCAGGTGTGGGGTGTTGGTGTGTCAGAGTCCTGTTCTCTGCAGGAGGAGAGGGACCTCAGGAGGAGATGGGGGTGGGAGGAGAGGGGCTCAGGAGGAGATGGGCTCAGGAGGAGATGGGCTCAGAGGAGAGGGGCTCAGGAGGAGAGGGGGGTGGGAGGAGAGGGGCTCAGGAGGAGAGGGGCTCAGGAGGAGATGGGGCTCAGGAGGAGATGGGCTCAGGTATTGCTGGGCAGGATTACATTGGGGATCAGGAAGAACTTCTTCAGCCTAAGGGGTAAAACCATTGAGGGCCACCTGGAGCTGTTCAGCTCAGGGCCCACAGCTGGTTTGGGCTCCAAGAACAGCAGCAGAGCTTTCTCCAAGCCCTGCACATTGCCTGCCTCTGGAAATAAACCCTGTGCTCTAGAAAGTGATGCCCATCCTCAGTCCAGGATTGATGCAGAGCAGGAGATGGGAATGAGGACAGTTCTCCATGACCCACTGTGAACTGCCTCACCATGGATGTGCTCAGTGCTGGGGCAGTCTGGGGTGTCCAGCTCTGTCCCCTCCTTCACCATGGATGTGCTCAGAGCTGGGGCAGTCTGGGGTGTCCAGCTCTGTCCCCTCCTTCACCATGGATGTGCTCAGTGCTGGGGCAGTCTGGGGTGTCCAGCTCTGTCCCTTGCCTCACCATGGATGTGCTCAGAGCTGGGGCAGTCTGGAGTGTCCAGCTCTGTCCCCTGCCTCACCATGGATGTGCTCAGAGCTGGGGCAGTCTGGGGTGTCCAGCTCTGTCCCCTGCCTCACCATGGATGTGCTCAGAGCTGGGGCAGTCTGGGGTGTCCAGCTCTGTCCCCTGCCTTCACCATGGATGTGCTCAGTGCTGGGGCAGTCTGGGGTGTCCAGCTCTGTCCCCTGCCTCACCATGGATGTGCTCAGTGCTGGGGCAGTCTGGAGTGTCCAGCTCTGTCCCCTGCCTCACCATGGATGTGCTCAGAGCTGGGGCAGTCTGGGGTGTCCAGCTCTGTCCCCTGCCTCACCATGGATGTGCTCAGAGCTGGGGCAGTCTGGGGTGTCCAGCTCTGTCCCCTGCCTCACCATGGATGTGCTCAGAGCTGGGGCAGTCTGGGGTGTCCAGCTCTGTCCCCTGCCTCAGGGCTGATCTCTGCACTCCTTTGTCCCAGCCATTCCTGCAGCCTCGGGCCCTGTCCATCTGTTCCTCCTGGTCTGTGGGCTCCGCAGAGTCAAGGACCCCCTGTACTTGGTGGAAGCTTTCTCAGGTGAGCTCTGGCCTTTGAACATTCCTGTTTGACACTCACTGCATTCTTCCAATGCTGGTGAGTTTGGCATGGGCTGTTTTGTTCATTGCAGGAAACATCATCGTGTATTTCCATTTGAAAAAAGGAATTCTTATGTAACCATTGATCTGTTCAGCACATTATTTCTGTGCCATGCCTTTCCCATCCTGCTGGGAATAACAGAGCACTCCAATCAAAGCAATATTTGATGGTTTTGCTTGCTGAGAAAACTGTTTTGCTGTTACATGCAATATTGATGGAAGACAAAAGAAAAGATCCTCTACTTCAAAATAACTTTTTCATCTTGCTGTCCCGTGGCTGCTACATTGATTTGCATGTGTGCTAATTAATGCCACTGAAGCTGCAAACAAATTTTACCACCCATTGTTCTGGCTCAGTGCTCAGACTGGGCTGAAGTTTCCTGGGAGCACAAAAGGGAATATTTTGTCAGGCTCTGTTAGTGTCTGCAAGAGGCTCAGGCGTTCTGAGCTGGAAATTCAGCCTGCACTGTTCCAGTGGCTGTTTTAACCCTGGAGCCTGGTGATGCTGAGCAGTGTGGAGTGAGCTGCACTGGCAGTTCTGGGTTTAGAGAGCAGCAGATGTCTCTTGTGCACATTACTGAGCAATGATTGTAATGGCTGCAGTTACTTCCACATCTTCCTTGACACTGGAAAATATTCAAGTAATTTTGGCTCCGTGGCCAGAGTCACTGCATTATACAGAGCATCGTTCTCTTGAGTGATTCAAAATTAATATCTGAGCTTAGTTAAATAACCCCTGAGTCAGAAGAGACTGCATGAAGCAGAAAGGCTAAATACTGACGTTCAGATGAGCTAATATTTGAATTCTGAGGAGTAATGTGAGGGCTGAGCAGGGAATCTGGTGCACAGTCAGCCTTTTAAGTAGCAATCCAATATTTGTCTAACTCTTCTTTAATCATGGAGCTATTTATACTGATTTAAAAAGCAATAATTTTTATTAATAAAAGAGTTGTTCCTCTTCTGTTTCAGAGTGGCACAGAAAGGATCCCAGTGTCCATCTGGGCATTATTGGACCTGCAGTAAGTTACAGCTGTAATTTTTATTGCTAAATATTTCCATTTACCTCATCTGAGATGCCTCAGCTCTCCTCCAAACTGAACCTGGCTCAGAGGATTTCTGTTAGGGGTGAGAAGCTCCAAGCCCAGACCTTGTCAAGGCTGTTCCCACCAGGTCTGAGCTGGGACAGAGGTGCCAGGGGGCAGAATTCCACATCCAGGGCTGCCATAAAGGGACCAGGGTTCCACATCCAGGGCTGCCATAAAGGGGCCAGGGTTCCACATCCAGGGCTGCCATAAAGGGACCAGGGTTCCACATCCAGGGCTGCCATAAAGGGCCAGGGTTCCACATCCAGGGCTGCCATAAAGGGGCCAGGGTCCCACATCCAGAACTGCCATAAAGGGCCAGGGTTTCACACCCAGAACTGCCATAAAGGGCCAGGGTTCCACACCCAGGGCTGCCATAAAGGGCCAGGGTTCCACATCCAGGGCTGCCATAAAGGGCCAGGGTTCCACATCCAGGGCTGCCATAAAGGGCCAGGGTTCCACATCCAGGGCTGCCATAAAGGGCCAGGGTTCCACATCCAGAACTGCCATAAAGGGCCAGGGTTTCACACCCAGAACTGCCATAAAGGGCCAGGGTTCCACATCCAGGACTGCCATAAAGGGCCAGGGTTCCACATCCAGGACTGCCATAAAGGGCCAGGGTTCCACATCCAGGGCTGCCATAAAGGGGCCAGAATTCCACATCCAGGACTGCCATAAAGGGGCTCCTGCACTGCAGGGGGAGCAGCTCCCAGCTTTTCCAGGAGCAGACTCTGTGGCAGCCCAGCCTGTTCCTGCTTCACTCCATCCCAGGGGGGAATTCTGAACAGAAAAACCAGTGCAACACTTGGGTTTGACTCTTGGCCCCTGTTGTTACACCTGGGGGGTTTTAGACACTCACAAACCTCTAAAATGTGTACTTTTGCAAATAAAATACTGGCAGTGCCCATTTCAGTAGGAACAGCTTAGAAATGGGCCTGTCAAATGTTCTGAGAGGCAGCAGTTGCTGTCTCGGAGATGTTTTCCCCCTAGGAGATGTTTTCCCCCTAGGAGATGTTTTCCCCCAGGCACTGCTGCTGAGGATTTTGGGGCTGTGCAGGTGCTCCAGGTGCTGTTATCCCTGTTCTCCCTTCTGCTCCATTCCAGCTGGGCTCACACACAGTTAACAGCTGCCAGCAGGTGCAGAGGGAGCTTCAGCTCCTGCCTGGCACAGCAGCAAGGACAGGGCAGGAGCTCACCAACCCAGCCCAGCTCCTTTTCCAGTCAGAGCCTCAGAGCACTCAAGCCTGGGATAAACTGAGGGGTTTTGTACATCCCCATCTCAGGGAAATCTCCAAGTTCTGCCTCTGTCCTGATTCTTCTGTGTGCTGCCTGTGGACCCTGTGCTAGAGTTACAGAGGTCATGGCAGGGCTTTGAGAAGGAAACCAGGGATCCTGCAGCCCAGGGATGGAGAGGAGCCTGAAGGCCAGGTCCAGGCAGGGAAGGGTCTGAGGAGGCAGCTGTAGCTGTGCCATGTGAAACAAACTCTCTCTGCTGCTTGAAGGGGGCTAAAAGCTTCCCTGGCTCATCTGGGCACTGTGCTCCCTCTGGATCAGCCTCATCTCTGATTCATCCCCACCTGAGCCTGAAACCTGCAGGCAGTTTCTTCATTAAAAACCAAACAGACACTCAATAGGCAAATAAGAACAAGTTCTCTATTTTCTCATTCAGTTTTATTCTTTGCAAATTTGAGGACATAGGGTTTGATTGCTAAAAGCTGTTTTTACATTTTTGTTTTTTCTGGGCTGTTTTCCACACTAACACACAATGATTTGGAAGTGAACTGGTGTGGAAGGCAGATCTAGAGCAGGTGTAATGAAGCTGAGCTTTAGACTCAAAAGATGCTCTCACTGCCTCCAGTGAGGGTTTTATCAACATTTCAGTTGTCTTTTTAAATGTCCTTCACTTTTCCACAAGCCAATGTCTTCCCAGACCAGAAATAGCCCAGTGGCAGTGCCCAGGCTGGCTCGAGGGCTGAACCTCCTTAAAACATTTTAGAGCAGATTTCTCTCATGGAACCAAAATATTTCTAAAGGAAAAAAATACATCTCAGCTCTGTTGGTATTTAGCTGTACTCTTCTTATTCAAGCTGCTTCTCAAAGCACAAAAATCTAAAGAAAACCAGTGCCACATCTAGGAAGCATGTAATTTTTACTGTGAATATGAAAAGCCCAAGCAGTAATTGTAAATTATTATTAATTAAGAAGGGAAAGAACAAAGGCCCCACTCTATTTTCTGCTTTAGCTCCCCAGCTGATCTTTCTGCTGCCACAGATTCTGTTCTGTTCCCTGAGTTTGCTGTGCCTGCTTGTCTCAGGTGGTGCAGCTGAGGTCGTGTTGCAGGATTGGGGCCTCTGTTATGTAAAACTTCCTCCACTTGTCTCCACTCCCAGCTTTCCTTTTGTTCATTCCTAGAGTGAAATCTGGAACAACAGCTAATTTCCAGCAGCTCCATGTTCCAAGAATAGGAGATTATGAAACTTAAAAAAGAAAAAGTTAAGGCCACAAGATTTTAAAGTTTTGTTTAAAGCATTCAGCTTTCTCTCAGAGCTCCTTTTGGGTTCTTTACCCATGACTGTTTGTTATTATTCTACTGGGTTAGAATCTGGTGTTTGTTATTTACTGGGGTTTACAATTTGGTGTTTGTTATTTACTGTGTGGGGATTTTGTGTTTGTTATTTACTGGGTTAGAATTTTGTGTTTGTTATTTACTGGGTTAGAATTTTGTGTTTGTTATTTAATGGGTTAGAGTTTGGTGTTTGTTATTTACTGTGTGGGGATTTTGTGTTTGTTATTTAATGGGGTTGGGAATTTTGTGTTTGTTATTTACTGGGGTTAGAATTATTGTGTTTATTAGATTTCCAACAAGTCTTTCTGCCCGAGCACGTGAGCAGCATCCCTGTGAGTGTCCCAGCTGCAGCCAGGCTGCTCCCTGAGCCCATGGAGCCCATTTGTGCTCAGGGAGTGCAGGGACAGTCCCTGGGCACGTCACCCCCACAGGAGCTGTCCCCCCAGGCCTGTGTCACAATGAGTGACAGACCTGTGGGACGATTTTGAAGCTCAGCATTTCAAGTATTTTAGATGAAAACGTGCCAGGCTTGGTTTGTTCCCCGGGGTGTTTCACACTTGGGCTGCAGTGGCACTGACCTCTGTGTGTGCTCCTGTCCAGGTGGATCCACTTTTCACCAGGGAAGTGAAGGAGAGAGTTAAAAGGTAAGGAGTTGGTGTTGAAGCTGCTCTGTGCTGTCCCTTTTGAGGCTGTAAACACAAAGGAGTGTCCTGCACAGCTCTGTGCCAGCCTCAGAGCAGGAATTGCAGACCCTGACAGTGCTGATGGTTTGGGGTCACTCACATCTGACTGACTCTGGTTCAGATTTATCACTGACAGAGCCACGGGAGGGTTTGGGGTGGCTGCAGGATGCCCCAGTTCCACCCCCCAGCCAGGTGGGAGATGCCAGGTTGGGCAGCCTGTTCCAGTGCCCCTCTCTGAGGGGTTCCCTCCTCTCTCTGCCTGTGTTGCTGCAGGGCCCCCGGGGTGCACGTGCTGCAGGAGCTGCCCCAGCAGGAGCTGCACGCTGCCCTGCGCAGCTGCCTGGCCCTGGTGAACAGCTCCAGCTCCGAGGGCATGTCTGCTGCCATCCTGGAGGTGAGGCACCTTCCGTCCTGGAGGTGAGGCACCTTCCGTCCTGGAGGTTCCATCCTGGAGGTGAGGCACCTTCCATCCTGGAGGTGAGGCACTTCCGTCCTGGAGGTTCCATCCTGGAGGTTCCATCCTGGAGGTGAGGCACCTTCCGTCCTGGAGGTAAGGCACCTTCCATCCTGGAGGTTCCATCCTGGAGGTGAGGCACCTTCCGTCCTGGAGGTAAGGCACCTTCCATCCTGGAGGTGAGGCACCTTCCATCCTGGAGGTGAGGCACCTTCCATCCTGGAGGTTCCATCCTGGAGGTGAGGCACCTTCCATCCTGGAGGTTCCATCCTGGAGGTTCCTGCTCCTCCAGGAGCTCACCTCAGCCCCACACACCTCCTGGCACTGGAAATGGCTGCCAGCCTTCCACCGCCACATTTCAAAGCTAGCGAAGGCAAAATGTAAATATTTCTTTTTGCAAGTGTTAGCAATTAAGGTTTTCTTCCCTTGAACTGACAGTTTGTTATGCTTTCTCTATTTATTTTTAAAGGATAGAAGGTAATTTTATCAATCCTGCTAAATTAACAATGCAGACCTGAGATAGAAATCATTCTGATTTCCTGGGGTTGTCACTAAGCTTGATTCAACACCCACTTCCTTATAATGCTGCTAGAATGGACTTTCATTTATTTTTACATCCCTTCAAAAAGCAATCTAAGAGCTGTATTTGGTTATTTAATTCTGAGATGATTAATGAATGAATGACACGCTCAGTTAATCCTTTTGCCATCAGTATTGAAAATTAATAACCAGTTTCATTTCCTACCTGTCAAAGCAGGGCAGTGCTCAGTATCAAGTGCTTTCTCAGGAAAAAATAAGTGTACTTGGAGTGGAAGTTCTTTGGGCAAATGCCTTTGGTTATTTCATTTGTGTGGTGGGTGCTGAGTGTTGGTGCATCATGAGCACAGAGATTGTCACTCCATTTGTGTATGCTAATGTAATGCAAATGAGCCTCCCATTTCTGCTTCTAATGAGCTGCATTTCCAGCATTTCCACTCACCTGAGAGTCCTCAGGGGTGAGAACCCAGGGAGCATCACAGGCACGGGGCAGGGCAGGTGCTGGTGAGGCAGAACAGGTGCATTTCCATCCCAAAAATGCACAGGTGCATTTCCATCCCAAAGTGACCCCAAAAATGCACAGGTGCATTTCCATCCCAAAAATGCACAGGTGCATTTCCATCCCAAAAATGCACAGGTGCATTTCCATCCCAAAAATGCACAGGTGCATTTCCATCCCAAAGTGCCCCCAAAGTGCACCCAAAAATGCACAGGTGCATTTCCATCCCCAAAGTGCACAGGTGCATTTCCATCCCAGAATGCCCCCCAAAATGTCCAGGTGCATTTCCATCCCAAAGTGCCCCCAGAAATGCACAGGTGCATTTCCATCCCCAAAATGCACAGGTGCATTTCCATCCCAAAAATGCACAGGTGCATTTCCATCCCAAAAATGCGTAAGTGCATTTCCATCCCAAAGTGCCCCCAAAGTGCACAGGTGCATTTCCATCCCAGAATGCCCCCCAAAATGTCCAGGTGCATTTCCATCCCAAAGTGCCCCCAAAAATGCACAGGTGCATTTCCATCCCCAAAATGCACAGGTGCCTTTCCATCCCAGCGTGCCCCTGCTCGGAGGTGGCAGCTGCTCCTGCCCAGCAGCTCAGCTCTGCTGCAGCAGCTCCAGGCTGTGACAGGTCCAAGCCCGGGGCTGTGTCAGCCCAGGCAGGCTGGGGGGGCTGGGGGGGCTGCAGAGCCCTGACCCCGGTGAAGTTCAGTCCCTGTCACCCCCTCCTCCCCAGCTCCATGTGCCCCCCAGGCTACTCCCAGAACACCTGGCCAAGAACCAGCCTGAGTGATTTCCCGGAGTGCCAGGGGTGAGGCAGGAGCCAGGCAGACCAGGAGGGCTCTGGGGACACCCAGCAGTGCCTGTGAGCTCAGCCTGGGACAAAGCCTGGGGGCTCAGGGCTGACAGGACAGAGGGGCACATTGCAGAGGGTTTGGGGTTTGTGTGGTTTGTGTGTTTGTTCAGTGGGATTTGAGAGTGCTGATCAATCTCCCTCCCAGGAAGGGGCAGTCCAGCACAGTGAGTTCTTTCTGGGAGGGCCAGCAGCAGGATCTGCTGAGATCTTGTAAGATAATAAGGCAGAAAACTCTGCATAAAAATCCTATGATCCTAGGCTGGAAAAAAGAGGCTGGAGTTTGGAAATGCAACTCTCATTGTCCTCAAAGTTCAACATCTAACAAGGTCATGAATCTGTAAACAGTATTTCAGAGTGAGATAAATATATAATAGATAAATGAGATAAATATATAATCCCATCTAGTGCCACCTGCCTGGAGGTATGGAGAGCCAGGAGCCATCACTAATGACTCTGTCAGCTGGTTCTGAGATCTCTGATCTGACTGGAACTGATCTGTTTGTGTTTGGCATTTGAAGAGGAGAAAACAAAACATTAGAGCAGGCATTAAAAATGCATCTGTTCCTCGGAGAGCCCAGGAGCTGAGCACAGGAGTTCCTGGGCACAGGAGAGGCTGTTCTGGGAGCAGGGAAAGGCTCCCCTGCTGGAAGGTCTCTGTGCTCCCCTGCTCCTGCTCAGGGCAGGGTTTGCACTCCAGCCCCATCCCAGGGGAGCCCTTTCCCTGGGCTCTCAGGAACGCTCCAGCTGCTGGAAACATCATTGCATTCTCAGGCTTTTACCCAAAAGAAGCCAGTTTGAAATGGCAGCAGAGGGGGCTGGACAGGCTCTGCTGTGCTGGGGGCACAATCCCCCCTTGGCCCAGGTGTGCAGCACCAGCAGTGTGGGGTAACAGCCAGAGCAACCTGAAAACACTGGGGATGAGGGGAGAGCACTAAAACTGGAGAGCCAACTAGAAGATGAGGGACAGTGCAGAAGACAGAGTGGAAAATAAACCCTGGCTCTGCTCTGTCAGCCCTGGGCTGCTGGGCAGAGCTGCTGACAGGGGAACGTCCCCACAGCTTCAGTTCCCAGGCTGCAGCCTCCTGCAGGAGCAGCCAGACACATCTGCACTCAGGGTAAGGGATGGCACCAGTGGGCTGAGGCTGGTTGATGCTATTGTTCCTGGAAGCTAGGTCAGTAAATTCTACATCTTTCCAACAATGCAAATGGTTCTTTTTGCTGCTTGGAAATAGTCGAAGTATCTAAATGAAATGTGCAGCCACCTCTTGCAGTAATTATTTACAGCCCAGTCCGTTTGGGGAAGGGCATGGCATAAAGGCAGCCCTGCATCTTTGGCCATCTGTGCTGCCTCAGGAGCTGAAATTCACTGCTGCCTGTGCATTTGGGGACCTGCAGGTTTCCTGGTGTGGCATTCCTGCCCTGCAAGTCTGAGACAGAACAAATGTCTTTCCCTTTAGAGTTTGGAGATGACAGAAAATTAAATATAAACCTGGTGTTCAATCAGTCCTGAGCTCTGTAACTCCATTAATGTGTCTGAACGAGCCCAGATGATCTGGCAGTTTCTGGTACAAAGGGTGGAACAGTTTTTATCATTAAGGGCTGTTATTTTTAGCACTAACTGCTGCAAAGCAGATGTTTGTGCCAGGCTATGGAAATGCCATGGTCAGACTAATACACCTGCAGTGGTGATTTAAACAGGGCTTCTCTTGGGTATTTTAAATTATTAAAAATGTTGCTAAGTCCCAGCAGGTCCTTCCTGTACCTTATCAGCCTGGTTTGTCTCTTCAGTTTTGTCCAAACTATAAAAAATCATGGATTCCTCCTTGGAGTTTTGTTTCCTTGCTCTGTGGACTGAAGGAAAATTGCTCCTGATGCAGGACTGTAATGACAGCAATTAAAACTGCAGTGACTCTGGAGTGACAGGGAACCAGAATGAAACAGACTGAACACTTGGGGGAGGGAATTTCCTCCTCATTTGACACTGTGATAATTGCACAAAATGAATATTTCTGCTTTACAGGCAGTCATCCCCAGCCTGCCCAATTCATCCACAGGGATTAAAGGCTCAGAGCCAGAGCAGCAGAGCTGGGTGCAGGGCTGGCACAGCTCAGAGCTGCAGTGGTGCAGGGCTGGCACAGCTCAGAGCTGGGTGCAGGGCTGGCACAGCTCAGGGCTGGGTGCAGGGCTGGCACAGCTCAGAGCTGGGTGCAGGGCTGGCACAGCTCAGGGCTGGGTGCAGGGCTGGCACAGCTCAGAGCTGGGTGCAGGGCTGGCACAGCTCAGAGCTGGGTGCAGGGCTGGCACAGCTCAGGGCTGGGTGCAGGGCTGGCACAGCTCAGAGCTGGGTACAGGGCTGGCACAGCTCAGAGCTGGGTGCAGGGCTGGCACAGCTCAGAGCTGGGTGCAGGGCTGGCACAGCTCAGGGCTGGGTGCCAGGGCTGGCACAGCTCAGAGCTGGGTACCAGGGCTGGCACACCTCAGGGCTGGGTGCAGGGCTGGCACAGCTCAGAGCTCAGCTGGTGCTGTGGAGTGCCCTGGCAGAGCTCTCTGGGGAATGTACTTTCCAATTAAAAATCTGGAGAGGTGGGAAGGAAGTTTGGGTTGTTGTTTGTGCTTTTCTTATTAAGTTGCCATTGTTAGCACCACAAAACCCAGGAATCCTTACAAACTGTTGTTTCCTTTTTTATATTCCTCCAGGCAATGGATTTGGAGGTTCCAGTGCTGGCCAGGAACATCCCTGGGAATGCAGCAATAATAAAGCACAAGGAGACAGGGCTGCTGTTTTCAACTGCCCAGGTAAGAGCAGCACAGAGCTCTGGGCTCACTCCTGGGCTCACCTGGTGTTTGCTGCAGCTCCCTGCTGGGATCCTGCTCTCTGGAGCTGCCTCTGCAGTTCAGGGAGCTCGGACTAGGTGTCAGCCTTGCTGAAGGGTTTGGGAGCTGCTCCCAGCCAAACCCTGCAGGAGATGCTCTGCCTGTGCCAGATTCCCCTCAGTAAAAGCTGCAGCAGGAACTTGTGTCAGACGAGCTGGAGCTCACCAGGAGAATGAGCTGGAGCTTCACATGACACATTTGCTGTAATTTCTAGCAGGCAGTGTTAATGTAAAGTATTTTTAGTGGCAAGATATTGCTCAGTCAGAGAAATTAATGATAAAATTAAGGAAAGTGTTAGGATGAAGTCTCAGGGAAGTTAAGCAGGAGTGGGAAGAGAGGGAACACTACCCATATTTAAATGCTGGAAATTTTCATTTCAGCACATTTTCCTGCATTAGGGCTTTGCTGTTACATATTCATGGAAAATGACTCTCAGAAAAAGATTCCCTCAGAGTTTTATCCAACTCAAGATTAAAAAAATGTACTAGAATCCACCATTTGATAATTTTGCAAAGCAGAGGACTGAGGGCAGAAGGGCTGAAGGGCTCCCTTCATGGCAGAGCAGCAGCCCAGGCTGCCAGCACACCCCCAGCACTGCCATTTCAGTTCCTATTAACCCCTTCATGGCAGAGCAGCAGCCCAGGCTGCCAGCACACCCCCAGCACTGCCATTTCAGTTCCTATTAACCCCTTTCTGCCCGAGCTCCCTTCTCTGCACTGTGCTGTGCCAAGATCAGGACCCCATCCTGCTGCTGCTGCTGCTATCCCAGCTCAGAACCTCTCTGAGGTGAGGACTGGCATCACCATTTACCTGTGAGCTGGCAGGTGAAATGTTTGTAGTGGACTCAGCAAAGTTTGGCAGCAGCCCTGAGAAGGGAAGGTGACATCTCCTTCCTCAGCAAAGCAGCAGCTGCAGCCCAGGTGATGAAACCCCTCTCATATTTCATTGCTGTCACTTGATGTGTGAACTGTCAGAGGCTGGAAGTGGTCAGGAAAGCCCTAAAGTGTGCAGGGGAATGCCCTAATCCCACTGCAGGGCTGCTGAAGAAGCTGCTTCATGCAGAGGAGCTCAGAACACCAAGGCCCAGCACTCAACCCTGTACTGGTGCTCCTCATCTCCCCAAACCTTATCAAATACAGCTTCTGAGCCACTGCCCACAGCCTGCCAGGGGCTGGGGGTCAGGTCAGATCAAAGAAATGCAATTAAGTTTGAAGACATTTTAATTGCTGGGACAAAGGACAGTGCCCATGGCAACCTCAGAAGATTGGTCTGAGGGAGATGGGACTGGAGAACGTTCTGGTAAGAAACTTTTGGGTTTTTTTTTTCACTTTGATTACTTTGGCACCTTAAGTATCTTTTCTGCTGTGCCCTCAGATGCATCAAGTTAGTGAGGAAAATGCCTTTAATCTGCAGACAGAATAGATTGTGTCCAGGTGCTGGGGAGAATCTGGACCCCCAAAGCCGAGGGAAGATTGGTGGGGTAGAAAAGGGATTTTCCTTGCTGAGTTGGTGGATCCTGTGTGGTTGTGAGGACCCAGCTGGGTCACAGCTCAGGAGTGGAAAGCATTGCTTATTTTCAGCTCTTTCTGATCTGAGGAGGGAAAGCTTTGCAGTGCCTGGGTGGGAGCAGTTGTGCCAAATGAGAGGGATATTAATTGACCATTATGCAATGAGAATTGCTGTCAGTGGTGAGTGCTGCTGGCTTTTCCTGCTGGAAGTGAGCTGCTGTGGCTTCCAGGGCAGTGGGCAATGCTGTGTCTCAGTGCAGCCATTTAACCATTGGCACTTGGCTGGAGTAGCCACAGCCCTGGCAGTCCCTGGAGCCAGCACTCAGCTGGGTGAGTCCAGACAGAGAACGTGCAGGGGAAGGAACGTTTTGTTCCTGACTCTCCATCATTTGTGCACATTACTGTGCACAGCCCTTGGAAACCATGGGCTGATCCTGTGCTGCTGGCATTTGCAAGTTTATGGAATATTTGACACTGAGTTAATGGGACCTGAGGTAAAAAAAGTAAGAGACAAGAAGGGGGCAATAAATAATGCAGAACTGTGTAAAAAGGGAAGACACAAGGAGTTATTCAGCAGGCTGGGCTTCAGAATTGTATCTCCCGTGTCTGTAAAAGCTCACAGAAGGACCCAAACAAAGAGAAAGAGGCAAATAAACTTCCAAGGCACTGAGGAGGGACAGAGCTGACCTGGCCAGCCCCCGTGGGGGTTTGGAGGGCTGGCAGCAGCAGCTCTGCTGTACCATGGAGCTTTCCTGTGCCACCCACAGGCAGGACACAGCCCAGGGCTGCAGAGCTGTGCCCCCCAGCAAACAGCTCTGAGCTGTGGCAGTGCCAGCACTGGGTTCTCAGCCAGCAGCCCCACCTGCCCCCAGGTACCCCTGGCACTGCTGGCCTCTGCCTCCCTGGGGCCGCTGCTGCTGGTTGAGAATCACTGCTTTAATTGCAGACTTACTTTCATTATATAAATAATATATTAACCATGCATCCTATTTGCATTCTGTGTGAGCTGTGGCACCAGTGCAGCTCTCGTGGTAATTGAGGAATTATTCACCCTTTTTTTACTCAGTGCACTCATTTTCCAGCTTTTATCTCCTGGATACCTGTGTTCCTGTGTCTCTGCAAATATCAGACAGGATTTATTGGAGGTGCTACACAGAGGAGCTGACATTTTCTTAGGGGTGATTGGTCAATTAGCAGCAGAAAGCTGGGTTGTGGATGTGGCTGTTGAGATGATGCCCATGGAAAGGGAAGGTGGGAGCTCCTGCAGGGACAGGAGAGGGTCTGCTCCCATTTCTCTGGGCTGGGGCTCTCAGCTGAGCCTCAGCTCTCACCCTGGCTTCTGCTGCCACCTGCACCTTGATGATCCCCACTCCTGGGAGGGAGTAAAGGGGTTTTTGTTGGAAGTGTGGATGGCCCCAGGTATAAGCTAGGATACAGATCACCTCCTCCACTTGGGCTGAAAGCCATTGGTGGATTTTACCCCTCTTTCACCAAAACTGAAGCTACAACAAAATATGGGAGTGCAAGAACCTTGGTGCAAATGTCGCAGGTACAGCAGAGCAGCTCCTCCAGGGAAATCCCAGCCAGCTCACAGTCAGTGGCCCCACTGGCTTCCAGGGGGACTGGAGGGACCTGTGGCGTCTCACTGGAGGAGGAGGAGGAGGAGGATGAAGCTGGGAAGTCCTTAATTGCCCCCTCCTGGGATTTTTCCATTTGCTTTTTCTCTCTCCCGCATTTTCTCAGATTTTATGTTCTGGACTCAGTTTGGCATTTTTTCCTGAAATTATCCTCAGCCCTAAGTACTGTAACTGTGAATAAGGATCTCATTTCTTCTATCCTTTACATGTTTCCAAGTTTTTGTCCTCCATATCCACAATTTAAAAGAATGCTAATAGGACTACCTGTCAAGAAATGTTACATTGCTGCTTCTGCTCTTAGGTAATTTACATAAATTACTTTTAAACATTACTTTAAATAAAATCCTCCACAGGAGCATAAAATTAAAGTTGGGGATGTGGTTCAGTGGGAACAGGGTTTGTTACTGAGACTTTCCAGGCAAGGGGAGGCAGCCAGCAGAGCTCAGGTGAGACTTTCCCACCTTCCCCGTGGTGCCTGTGGGGCTGGGTCAGCTCTGCCCACTGTGGGCTGACATCACCTGCACCTGCCTCTGCCCCCAGAGCTGCCTTCTGGGCTGGGCTGAACCAAGGCCCTGCTCTGCACACACCTGGGCACACCTGAGCACACCTGGGCACACCTGCACACACACCTGAGCACATCTGCACACACACCTGGGCACACCTGCACACACCTGGGCACACCTGCACACACACCTGGGCACACCTGAGCACACCTGGGCACACCTGAACACACCTGAGCACACCTGCACACACCTGGGCACATCTGCACACACCTGGGCACATCTGCACACACCTGGGCACACCTGCACACACACCTGAGCACATCTGCACACACACCTGGGCACACCTGAGCACACCTGGGCACACCTGAACACACCTGAGCACATCTGCACACACACCTGAGCACATCTGCACACACACCTGGGCACACCTGACACACCTGGGCACACCTGCACACACACCTGGGCACATCTGCACACACACCTGGGCACATCTGCACACACCTGAGCACATCTGCACACACCTGGGCACATCTGCACACACCTGGGCACATCTGCACACACACCTGGGCACACCTGCACACACCTGGGCACACCTGCACACACACCTGAGCACATCTGCACACACCTGGGCACACCTGCACACACCTGGGCACACCTGCACACACCTGAGCACATCTGCACACACCTGGGCACACCTGCACACACCTGGGCACACCTGCACACACCTGAACACATCTGCACACACACCTGGGCACACCTGCACACACCTGAGCACACCTGCACACACACCTGGGCACACCTGCACACACACCTGGGCACACCTGCACACACACCTGAGCACACCTGCACACACCTGAGCACATCTGCACACACACCTGGGCACACCTGCACACACACCTGGGCACACCTGCACACACCTGGGCACATCTGCACACACACCTGGGCACACCTGCACACACACCTGGGCACACCTGCACACACACCTGAGCACACCTGCACACACCTGAGCACATCTGCACACACACCTGGGCACACCTGCACACACACCTGGGCACACCTGCACACACCTGGGCACACCTGCACACACCTGAGCACATCTGCACACACCTGGGCACACCTGCACACACCTGGGCACACCTGCACACACCTGAGCACATCTGCACACACCTGAGCACACCTGCACACACCTGGGCACACCTGCACACACCTGAACACATCTGCACACACACCTGGGCACACCTGCACACACACCTGAGCACACCTGCACACACACCTGGGCACACCTGCACACACACCTGGGCACACCTGCACACACACCTGAGCACACCTGCACACACCTGAGCACATCTGCACACACACCTGGGCACACCTGCACACACACCTGGGCACACCTGCACACACCTGGGCACATCTGCACACACACCTGGGCACACCTGCACACACACCTGGGCACATCTGCACACACACCTGAGCACACCTGCACACACCTGGGCACATCTGCACACACACCTGAGCACACCTGCACACACCTGGGCACATCTGCACACACACCTGGGCACATCTGCACACACACCTGGGCACACCTGCACACACCTGGGCACACCTGCACACACCTGGGCACACCTGCACACACACCTGAGCACATCTGCACACACACCTGGGCACACCTGCACACACCTGGGCACACCTGCACACACCTGGGCACATCTGCACACACACCTGAGCACATCTGCACACACACTGAGCACATCTGCACACACACCTGGGCACATCTGCACACACACCTGAGCACATCTGCACACACCTGGGCACATCTGCACACACACCTGAGCACACCTGCACACACCTGGGCACACCTGCACACACCTGGGCACGTTTGCAATCAAGCTGAGGCACTGGAAGTTGTCTCTTGGTGGAAGATTGGAGCAGCTGCTCAGAACAGATCGGTTCAGACTCAGATCTCCCTTCAGGTGTTTGACGTTCACAATTTCTCCTGCCCGAGGTGATTGAGAGGCAGAGGAGCGGGCAGAGGACAGGTGTGATCTCTGAGCTCTGCTGTGCTCCCCACTGAAGTTAAAGGGAATTTGTTAAAGGGGTGATAATAAGTTAAAGGGGTTTTTTTGGTGTTTGTCGAGCTCACCCTGCTGTGTCTGTACCTGCCCAGGTGCTGCATCCCGCCCCTGCCTTACCCTGTGTTTGTGGTGGGACTTTCTTGGCCTTCCCATAACATTGACTGAGCAATGAGGTGAAAGTTCAGCTGAGCTGAGCTCAAAGAGCTGATGTTGTCCTTGCAGAACAGGCACCTCATTTATAACCAGTGTTGGGTAGGCAGACACTTTCTGTGTCATTAAATGTGACTTGTCTTTGATTTTTGATGTCCTAGCTGGTGGGCTGTGTGAAATGATAAGTTTATTATTTATTGATCATTTTTTATAAATAAAGTATGGTACTTACCTTGAGCAAGGACTCAGGACAGCTTCATGCACTGGCTCACAGCTGGGCAGTACCAGCTAGTGCAGAACCACTGGGACTTTTTCAGAGTTTTTTTTCCCTCTTTTTTAGGAGTTTGTTGCTCTGTCCAAGAGTCTGATGAATGACCCCGTTCTGGAGAAGGGAATTGTGACCAGGGCCAAAGAGTACGTGGAGAAGCATCATTCCTGGGAAGGGGAAAGGAAAACCTACCAGAGCCTCGTGCAGAGACTGCAGTGACCTGGCAGCCGTGGCCCAGAGCAGCAGAGATGGCACTGGGGTTGGGTTGGGTTCCTTCTAGAAAAACAGCAGCCCCTGCCAGGGCTCCAGCTCAGCCCAGGCAGCAGGAGGAGGCACCCCTGGGCAGTGCCAGGGCACTCCTGGCACACACACTCCCAGGAAATGTTCTGCACCCCACCCTGCACACAGCTCCCCTGGCACTGCCAGGTGCCCAGCACTCACCTGCTGAGGGCCAGGCTGCAGCAGCAGAGGATAAATCCTGGACAGCCCAGCCTGCTGCAGGCAGCCCTGAGGCAAAGCAGGGATCCCAGCCAGCCTGGCAGAGCTGGGCTGGGCACAGGGAGCAGCACAGGGTGCTCTGTGCAGAGCAGCCCAGCTCTCCTGAGCTGCATTCTGCCCCTGGCACCAGGGCAGGAGCTTGGCCCAGGTGCCAGAGCTGCTTTGGTACATAAACTACCTCTCATTTTGCCAGCTCCTTTGGTACCTCTGTGATGTACTTATTTATGAGACCTGTAAATAGGGATGGGGCTGGAGGCATTTTCAGTTTTCTGTGTGTTTTGGTGCTGTTTGTTCTTATTTGTGGCTTTTCAGGATCTATTGCAGTGCAGGGCAGCAGCCTTGTCTGAAAGTGAGCCTGATCCCTGTCAGCCCAGGGATTATGGACACATCTCTGAGTCTCTAATTGGTCATCCCAGGACTTGCATCTAGAGAAAAAACCAAAACCAGAGGGGCATGTTTGCAATTACTTGTTCTTAGGAACCTGTTTGCTTTGTATGGTCTGGAGCCTGCCCCAAGGAGAGCCTGTGAAATGTTTTCTGTTGATCCAGTGGCTGTTGTGTCAGACTTTCCTTTGTAATAATGAAGTTGACAGTGTATTTTAAGCTTTCCTCTCTATTTTTGATGTTCTGCAAGGTTCTGGTACAGTAAACAAAAGAGCAGTTTGAATGCTGTGTATTGATTTCTCCCCAGTTCCCTCCCTGTTTTCTGCTGGGGCTGCTCAGCACTTCAGCAACAACCCCCAAGGGCAAAACCAGCCTGATTTACACCCAGCACTGCTGCCCTTTTTGCTCACCGTTCCTGGAGAGTGCTGGCAGTGCAGCTGAAGGCAGCAGGCAGCCCTGCCAGCCTGGGATCAGCTGGCAGCTCCAGCTGGCTGTCCTGGGAGCCCCCAGCTGGCTCTTGGCCCCTGCACACCCTGCAGGGGAACCTCTGCAGCCCCTGTGCATTTCCAGCATCACAAATGGCAGGGGACCCTCACAGGGAGTAAAAAAGGAGTTTTCCAACTAACTGAGCCAGCTTTGGGGGGTCCTGTTCCTCAAAACCTCTCAAAATCTCTGCCAGCTCATTTCTGGTGCCCTGCTTGACTGGCTCTGATCCTCAGCCATCCCCCCTCCCCTTCCAATAGAACTGGTCACCTCCTGAGAAAAGCAGGTCTTTAAAAGCAAATAAACAACTCCACAAAGAGGGACAGAAGCCTCAGCACCGAGCTGATGGGAAGTGATTTGGAATAGTAATGATCAGAAAGCTTTTCCTGCAGCCTGGTACATTCATTACTAAGCTTCAACTATAAATATATTGATCTGGAATTTGTGCTATTCCCAGCAAAACAAAATATGTTCGAGTGAGAAATTCTGCTCCACCCTCAGAATGTAATTAACATAGGATTTTTCAGGCTGTATTTAATCCATAAACATGAAATCTGCATCTGGGGAGCAGCATGCTCATTTGCATGTGGTACCATGCACAACCAGCCCTTGTGCAAGGGAGGCAGAGGAAAGGAAGGAGCCAGCCCAAGGAGTGCTTGGGCAGCCCCAGAGGAGCAGGGCTCTGAGCTCTGGCACATCCACCCCAGGCTCTGCTCTCCCAGCAAGCCTGGCCAGCAGCTGCAGGACTTCCATCATCACAAACTGCCACGGGATTTCTGGGCTGCATTTCACCCAGTCTTGTGTTCCTGGCCTATAAATATTCAATGAGCCTTGTAAGTCCTTGTAAGGAAAATATGAGACCCATGCAAGCAGTTTTGGGTGTAATTATCTTTGCAGCAACTTCACTCAAATGATTTTATAGGTAAGAATAATCCTTTTGTTGTCCTGCAGCCTAATTACAGTATTTATCTTCCCCTTCAAAGCTCCACTCCTACCCAGGCAGCTTTTGAAGCACAGCACACCTCGATGGGCTGCAGCTCCAGCTCCAGAAATAGCTCCTGTTCTGTTGGCAGGGAAAGCCTCCATTGTGCACCCACCCCACGGCTCCTTCTGCATTCCAGGACCTTGAAATGGACTGCTAATTAATCTCATTATGAGCATTTTCACTTGCAGTTACCTGTGCCATGGAATGCAGGGAGTGGAGCTGGACACAGTGCCCCAGAGCTGTCCCCTCCTTGGCACGGCCCCAGCACTGGGTGACAAACCCAGCCCTGCAATCAGGATTTCACTTCAATGAGCCCAAAGCACACACATCCCAGCTCTGGGGTTAGCTCCCCTGCCTGCCCCACCAGCCTGCCCTAAGGACACTCAG
Source organism: Serinus canaria (assembly GCF_022539315.1). Lineage (NCBI taxonomy): Eukaryota > Metazoa > Chordata > Aves > Passeriformes > Fringillidae > Serinus > Serinus canaria. Next base: position 13,143,979 of record NC_066329.1, read on the forward strand.
TCCTGAGTCTGGGCTGAGCCTGCCCAGTTTTGGGGTGCTGACCATTGGGGTGTCCATCTCCAGAGCTCAGCCTGGCAGCAGGCAGTGCCTTTGAAGGCTTGCTATAATCCTATCAGGACTTACATGGGAAAGAAAAACATTAAAATGTACATGGGGACATTGAAAAGTGTTTGTGCCCCTTCTGCAAATCTCTGGCCATCAATTCAGCCCCAGTATTACCCCAGTGCTCCCTTTAGGATTAATAAAGGCACAGGCACTTCAGTGCTCATTTCCAATGCATTTTCTCCTGTCTCTTGTGCTCATAACTCCTTCTGCCCCTTTCTCCCCTCAGTCTTTTTAATCTTCAGGTCAGGAATCACTCCCCATGAAAATAAAGAAACAGTTTTGTCAAAGGCTTGTCAGAGGAGATGGGTGCTTCCATGTGGAATTCAGTCATTTAATGGCTCAGTGGCATCTCAGCTTTTTTTTTTCATTAAGTTGTCCAAAGTAATTTCATCACTCCAGAATTTATTTCACTTTCACCCTGCCTCGCCTGCTCGGTCCCAGCCCAGTTCCTTCAATGTTTGCAACTCAAGCCTCGTGTAAGGGCAGGTCCCTGCAGCCCTGTCCTGTCCCAGAGCTCCTCAGGGCCTTTCACCCTGACACAGACACAGCCAAACCCTCAGCACCCCCAGGGCCTTCCCTGCACTCAGAATTTCACAGGAAGCAGCTGCTTCTTAAAATGAAAAGTCTCACAGTCACCAATACAGGAGCAAACTGGAGCAAAAACCAGGACTCCTCATTTTTTAAGAAACAGTTTACATTTTCCAAAGGGCTGGATAATCATCTGCAATTTAATTCTCTCTAAATTTCTAAACCACATTTTCACCAAGTAACTATTCTGTGTCATTCCTGTGACATCTCTTTTAGGTAGCAAATATGGAGGGCACTTCACATCTCACATCCCTTCCAAAAATTGCAGGCCAGCATTTTTGTCCAGTGCCTGAAAAAATGACTCCAGAAATTCAATTTCCCCAGAGCATCACCATTAAGCTAATTTAAAACATGTGTTTGAAATTAAACAATACATTTTAATTAGGCCAGCAGAGAACATCTGGGCACTGAGAAATCAAAGTTGTGGGCACCTGACCTGAAGAGCATTCACCCCCCTGGGCACCCTTTAACCCTTCCTGCTCCAGAGCGAGGGCTGCCACCCCTTTATGGTATTTTAAGGTGCTTCTTACACACAATTCCTCTTTCTGTGCACTTCAAATCTGCTCAAGAAAGTCCAGCCACAAGTGCAACCTTGCCAGACAGAGGTCACTTATTTCATTTGTCTGATTCAGTCAAGTTTCATCACTCATTGAAACTAAATGCTCCTCTAGTGCTTCAGAAATGAATCCCTGCCACTGAAAAGCCCCAGTGTCCTTGCAGTGGCTTTAACAAAGGCAGCTGAGTTCCCAGAGCTGTGATTTAACCCGAGCACTAGAGCAGAGCTCACAGCCTGAGCCTGCCCTTTGCCATCCTTACAGCTCCTGCCTTCTCCCCAGTGTGGAGAGTCTGTGCTGCATCAGCCCCTCCTCACACCACAGTGGCTGGGACCTTAAAAAGGAAAACAAACCCAGCTCTGAGGCTGATCTGCTGCATGATGAGCACACTGGGAGGTGAGAGGCAGGGCTCATTTCTCAGTGGAAATAAGTGTTTATGTATCCAGACTTAACTGCCCTGAGTACTCACTGCCTGTATCTGCTGCCCACAAATGATGGGATCCAAGCTCATTCTTTTTTTTCCTTCTTTTTTTTTGGAGGGGAAAAGGGGAAGAGAGAGAGAGAGACTCCTCAGATCAGTGAGTGAAATCATTCACAGCTATCCTCTTCTATAGAAAACAAATCCATTTCCCCACCTCCCCACACCCCACATTGTTGCTGCTGCATTATCTGTACGAGCCAGGCACTGGCAAGGAGACAGGGGAAAAATGACAGGACATTGTAAGAGAATTTAATGAAGTGGCTCCAAATATTGTAGCACAATAAATGAAGTGAATCATGCAGGAGCTCGTTCCAGGTCCCTTCAGACAGAGCCCATTGTGTGAGCAGCACAGCCAGGCAGCTGGCATGCCTGGGGGACACAAAGGTGCCCCTGTGGCACGTGGCACAGCAGAACAATGGGCACCTCAGCTGCCCCAGGGCACTGCAGCAATGCCCTGGGGCCAGGAAGGAAGGAGCAGGGGGAGGAGGATCAGCCTTTCTGATCCAACAATTTGCTTCTGCTTGAAGAGGGGCTGATCCCAGCCCTGCATCTCAGAGCTCCTGCCGACCCCCTGGGGCACCACGGCAGGGGCACGGGGCTGGCACTGCCACTCACCTGTGACTGTCCCTAGAACTGTCCCCTCAGAGCCATCCCCTGGGCCCAGGGACAGGGCAGAGCACGGGGACCCAGGCACTGCCAGGCTCTCCATGGCTGGGCCTCCCGACCCTGCCAGCAGCTGGGGACACTCACTGATCCCTGGGGACATCACTGATCCTTGGGGACATCACTGATCCCTGGGGACACTCACTGATCCCTGGGGACACTCACTGATCCCTAGGGACACTCACTGATCCCTGGGGACACTCACTGATCCTTGGGGACATCACTGATCCCTGGGGACATCACTGTTCCCTAGGGACACTCACTGATCCTTGGGGACACTCACTGATCCCTAGGGACACTCACTGATCCCTGGGGACATCACTGATACCTGGGGACACTCACTGATCCCTGGGGACACTCACTGTTCCCTAGGGACACTCACTGATCCCTGGGGACACTCACTGATCCCTGGGGACATCACTGCTCCTTGGGGACATCACTGATCCCTGGGGACACTCACTGATCCCTGGGGACACTCACTGATCCCTAGGGACACTCACTGATCCCTGGGGACACTCACTGCTCCTTGGGGACACTCACTGATTCCTGGGGACACTCACTGCTCCTTGGGGACACTCACTGATCCCTAGCGACACTCACTGCTCCTTGGGGACATCACTGATCCCTAGGGACACTCACTGCTCCCTGGGGACACTCACTGATCCTTGGGGACATCACTGATCCCTGGGGACATCACTGATCCTTGGGGACATCACTGATCCCTGGGGACACTCACTGCTCCCTGGGGACACTCACTGCTCCCTGGGGACATCACTGATCCTTAGGGACACTCACTGATCCCTGGGGACACTCACTGCTCCCTGGGGACACTCACTGATCCCTAGGGACACTCACTGATCCTTGGGGACACTCACTGATCCCTGGGGACACTCACTGATCCTGGGGACACTCACTGCTCCTTGGGGACACTCACTGATCCCTAGGGACACTCACTGCTCCTTGGGGACACTGATCCCTAGGGACATCACTGTTCCCTGGGGACACTCACTGATCCCTGGGGACATCACTGATCCCTAGGGACATCACTGATCCCTGGGGACACTCACTGATCCCTGGGGACACTCACTGATCCCTGGGGACATCACTGATCCTTGGGGACACTCACTGATCCCTGGGGACACTCACTGCTCCTTGGGGACACTCACTGCTCCCTGGGGACACTCACTGATCCCTAGGGACACTCACTGCTCCTTGGGACACTCACTGATCCCTGGGGACACTCACTGATCCCCGGGAGACTCACTGATCCTGGGGACACTCACTGATCCTTGGGGACACTCACTGATCCTTGGGGACATCACTGATACCTGGGGACACTCACTGCTCCTTGGGGACACTCACTGATCCCTGGGGACACTCACTGATCCCCGGGGAGACTCACTGATCCCTGGGGACACTCACTGCTCCTTGGGGACACTCACTGATCCCTGGGGACACTCACTGCTCCTTGGGGACACTCACTGCTCCCTGGGGACACTCACTGATCCCTGGCTCTTTGTAGAACACCTCTGGATTGCTCTCTCTGTAGGAGGAACACTCCCACAGGTGTAGAACACCTCTGGATTGCTCTCTCTGCAGGAGGAACACTCCCACAGGTGTGGAACACCTCTGGATTGCTCTCTCTGTATGAGGAACACTCCCACAGGTGTGGAACACCTCTGGATTGCTCTCTCTGTAGGAGGAACACTCACCCAGCAGTGGCTCTGCCCTTGGGGACAGCACTCAGCACTCAGCTCATGCTCGCTGCTGCCCCAGCTTTGTCCAAGCCCCCTCTGGCCCTGTCCCTGCCCCCCAAAAGGTGTCAGGGCTCCCAGGTGCCCCTGTGAGGGTGCAGGACACCTCCTGCAGGTGCCACTGTCCCAGGAGCCCTGGCAGTGCCAGCACAAACCCAGGTGGGAACCAGCAGCAGAAACCTTCAGAGCTCTTACCCTGCCTGCAAGCAGCCCAGGTGCCTCTGCTCTCCTTTTGTTTAATTCTCAGCTCCCCAGCTCTGGCAGGGAGAAAACAAATGGTTGGCACGGAGCCACCCCCAGCTCCAGGGCATCCTCCCCTCCCTGGGGACAGTCCTGCCCCCATCCTGCTGCCCAGCAAGCCTCTCCTAACCCAGCTGCAAGTCCCTGCCAGCTTTACTTGCAAATTCCCTCTGTGCCCAGCTCATGCTAAGAACCTTAATATTCCTGCAGATTCAGAAAGGGGATTTCCAACAAGCATTAGGAAAATTAAACTTCTCAAGAGCTGTCCCAATCTGACAAGCTATTTCTGGCTCTTTAAAGGCTGGTAAGTGAAAATATTAAAGTGGGGGTGGGGAAGCTGTAGTAAGCAAAGGATGCATTAGGGGCAGAAAGGAGGACAGGCAGTGCTGGATGTACCTGAGACACCTGTGTGTGTATTTACAGCCCCAGAAATACCTGGGTGTGAGCTGTTTAAGGCCTCCTGCTGCCCTGGAGTAGAAAATCACCATCTCCCAGGCCCTGCTGCATCCAAAGCCAGAGCAGCTGATAACAGCTGATAACACTAATGAGTGTGAGAGGAGAGCATCTCCCTGGGGGACTTGGGCTGTGCATTGCCCCCAGAGCCCCCGGGGGCAGCAGGCTGGAGCTCCTGGCTCATCCAGCACCTTCCCACCAGGACATGGCTCTGGGCTCACCAGAAGTGCTGCTGGAGGTGGCACCAGTGCCCCAGCTCAGGCTGCCCCCAGGGCTGGCTGGGGGCACCTCCCCAGTCCCAGGGATTTCTGTGTGTCCTGCTGTCCCTTCCCAACAGGGAGGTTACAGACTGCCCCCAAGTCCCAGCCCAGCCATCCCTGTCCCCTTTTGCTCCTTTCTGCCCCTCTCTGCTGCTTTCCCTTTGTGCCTCCCCTCCCGAGCCCACACCAAGGGGAGGAGAGGCTGTTTATAGCCCAGGGCACTGCAGGGGAGGGTGAGAAGCTGAACCAGGCTTTCAGATGTAAGGGTGTGACTCTGAAGGAGGAGATGAAGTTATTTTCTTTAGGAGCATCAGTGGCAAAATTTAGCTGTTTGCATATTTCTCAGTGGTGTGGCCTGACTCTTGCTCTAAACCTGGCAATTGCCCCTGGTTTGAGGCCTGATTTGTGTGATGGTGCTCAGCTTGTCTGCTGTCCTCCCTCTCCTTTGCAGCCTCACAGACCACATCACAGCTGGGTTAAAGAGCACCCCTGCAATTACAGCCCCTCCTCAGGGGTGCAGTGGGAGCTCTGCAGAAGATGAGGGGACAGAACAATTAGGAGAGATGATTAAAATCCTATTGTTCTTCAGGGGCTGGGGTGATTGTGCAAGGACTGTGCAGTGCATGGAAAAAAATCCTTCTGAGGTTGCACTTGCAGCCTGCCAAAAATGCCTCTCCAGCTGCATCAGCTGCTCCTGCAAAGACAATTCCTGAGAGCTGGGTTAAAGTCAAGGCTGTGTGTGTGAGGAGTTGGTACAGACCTGATCAATAGGCAGGATTTTCCAGCATTGCAGAACACTTTGCAGGCTGGCAGCACTTTCTGAAGGCAGGAACACAAAGGGCACTGATTTGCCCTTGGTGTCCTGCTGGGCAGCACAGGAGGAATGCCAAACTCTAAAAGCAAAGCATTGATTAGGCCTGGGAGAGGGGAGTGATGCAAGGAAGCTGTAAAGAGTTATTGGTGGCCAAGAGGAGCACAGTGATTTAGGGCTTGGCCTGATGGTAACAGGATGGAAAATGTGTGTCCACAGACACCAGACAAAGGATCTGCTGAGGAAATAGGGATGAGGTACAGCTGTACAGGGGGGTGAGCTCTTCATGGATACAGGTCAGGCTGAGTGTGCTGACCCAGGCAGTGCCAGGGAGGGTGCAAGGACAGCCCCCTTCCTTCTGCCCTTATTTCTGCTCCACTCTGCCCTTCCTGAGCTCAGGAAAACGCTGCCAATGGGACTCAGTCATCTCTGCAGTCTCATATCATCAGGGCTGAGCAGTGAAGCTCCTTGGATTGCTTTTTCTGTCATTAGTGCATTAACTGGCTGTAGGAAGCTCTAATTTAATTACTAGGAACACAGGCCTGAACATGAATAAGCATAGTCCTGTTCCACTTCAAAGCTGCAGCCTTCTGCTGCTGGGGACACTGATCTGGGCTCTGCCAGGTGCCACAGAGAGCTGGTGGCACCTTGGCAGGGCCAGCCAGCACGGACAGGGCTGGGGAATGCAGGCACAGAGAGCTGGTACCAGCATGGACAGAGCTGGGGAATGCAGGCACAGAGAGCTGGTACCAGCATGGACAGAGCTGGGGAATTCAGGCACAGAGAGCTGGTACCAGCATGGACAGAGCTGGGGAATTCAGGCACAGAGAGCTGGTACCAGCATGGACAGAGCTGGATGAACTCAGGCACAGAGAGCTGGTACCAGGCAGAGCTGGAGCAGGGTCTGTGGCTGCAGAAAGGGGCCTGGCAGGAGCCCCCATGAGCACCCAGAGCAGTTCAGCAGGGAGCCACGAGCTGGGGCTGTGCCAAGCAGCGTGACTCGGGGCACTGGTGTGCCTGCAGGCTCCCAGGGCACGTGTGGCAGAACCTGTCCTGTGCAATCCAGCAGCCACCTTGGCTCTGTGCTGGGGATCTCCTAATGAGCCCTGGCAGTACACACAAGCACAGCAGCTCTGCTGCTTCTCCAGCCATTAATATTACATTCGTGGGCTGCTTAATTTGCTGCTCCTCACGGAGCTGGAGCAGGGAGCCTGCATAATGAAGCATTTGTTGACAGAGGTCTTCATATCACATCAGCAAGAAGGTAGAAAATGATCCTGGTTCAGGCACACTTGCTTGACTCGAGTGACCTTGGCCCTTGTGATGCTCTGAGGATGAGCAGGGCCCAGGTGCTCTGCTCTTCTCAGGCCATTAGTGCTGCCAGCTCAGAACTTCACCTGTTTAAGCTTCCAAAGAGCACATCACTGATTTCACTGGAAGGAGCATTATTTCTGCATGAGGAAGGTGATGGCTGTTGGCAGCCAAACACTGCTCAGCAAGGTGCTTCAGCAGATGGCTGGGCAGGGGCACAGGCAGGGCCCACCTGGGAGCTTTCAAACAGAAATGAGCTGGAAGCAGAACACAGATCCTGTCTCCTCAGCACTTTGCAGTGATACCCTCCGTTGGTTTAGAGCTCTCCTGTGCTCAGGGCACAGCTCAAGCTGCAGCTAGACAGGCAGGGAGGGATGGCTGCTGCTGGGTGGGGAGCTCGGGCTGGCACCTTGGACACACCTGTGCTCAGGACACACCTGTGCTGGACACTCCTGTGCTCAGGACACACCTGTGCTCAGGACACACCTACCTGTGCTCAGGACACCCCTGTCCCCCCTGCCAGCCCCTCAGCTGAGCCCCTGTGCTGGGGAGGGCTGCCAGCAGGACAGCAGGACAGCTCTGAGTGCTGGTGGCCCTGCTCTGCTGGCAGGGAGATGTGTGGCTGCAGTGCTCCAGGGCCCTGCAGGGACGGGCTCTGGCACCACAATGAACATGTAAAAGTGTGTGACAGAGGTCCTGGGCTTTCAGGACTAAATAAATTCATCTCTGGGAGTTTTTTTAAGTGCTGGAGGCATTTTCTAAAGGCACCATTTGGCAGTGGCAGCTCCTTCCCCGAGCTGATTGCTCAGTGATGCTTGCTGGACTTCGATCAATACCAAGAGCCCAGCCAGCTCCCTCTCTCTCAGTGACACGAGGGAAAGGCTCTGCCAGGCTGCAGCACACAAGTCCCTCAGCCCCCACTGAGGAGCTTCCAGAGCAGAACAGCCCCTGGCAGACTGAGAGCGGGCAGTCCTGGGCAAACTGAGCACACCCAGGGCTGAACTGAAGCGTCCCCAGGGTGCTCATTTCATTTCATTTCATTTCATTTCCATCCCATTCATTACAGAAACGAGGAATGGAAGGGCCTTCTAGAGCTACTTGGTGCAGGCTGTACATACATTTAATTCCTATTCTGGTTTTTCAAGTCAACTCCAGAGCAGTCTTGTTTCAAACCAACTATTTAGCTGCATTGCTCAGACTTTGAATCACTAATGTTTAATGCAGCTGGGTCTAAACCACCATATATTTGGGACTGCTGAAGGGGAAGCTTTTAAAATGAAAGAAGAGAGTAAAGAACCAGCTTACCTGATTTATAGGACCATTGAGTTGGTACTCCTGATTGTATTCATGCATAAATTCTCTAAAAAGAACCAAACTGTATCAGGTAAATCTTCTTTCTTTAAACATGCCTCAATCAGTCTGCTCACAGGAACAGAGACTCAAACATGAAAATAAGAGGCAACTGCACAGAAGAGAACAAGAAGGTAATTAATAACCCTCACAGGAGAGTGCCTGCTGTCAGCAGGGCTCTTTATCAGGTTCAAGAGATTGCCAGTGGGAGCCACAGCTGCAAAACGTTTTGTGTCTGCAGCCATCAACAGCATCACTGCTTTGGTCAGGGAATGGGATTTGGGCCCAGCTGGGATCTCAGCTGACTGCCTGGAGCACGGAACTCCTCCCTGGGGTGCTCAGGGTGCAGAGGGCTTTGCTCAGCACTGAGCAGGGCAAAAAGGGAATGTACACAACCCCCCCTCCCAAAGATACACACATGCAAAATCCTCTACAGGAATTTGATGTATTCTGCTAATTAGCAGAATTAATTAGATTAATTAAGGTGTTTGCTTGCATACAGGTGGCCACAGGTCACTCTCAGGATCCTGCACAGTGGGGTTTTGCAGTGACTCTGGGCACACACCTCACCCTGGGCTCCCCAGGCCAGGAAAGAACACACCTTGCTCAGAGCACTGAGGTCCATGGGAACAGCAGGAAGAGCACTCTAAACTGAATTATTTACAGCACTGCCCTATGACAGTGGCCAGCTCCAGCTGCTGCACACTCAGGCAGAGTGAGCAAGCAGACAGGCACAGATCTGCTGCCAGGATCCCCAGTGCTGCAGCTGGAGCCTGTGTGTCCTCAGAGAACATCTCTGTGCTTTGTGCTACCAGAGGAACTCGCTGCTGGCTGCTCCTGCTCTCCAGAGGCAGCAATCTGATGCAGGAGGGCACCTCTGGGCAGAGCAGTGCCAGGCTGCTCCCAGCACAGACTGTACCTGCTTCCCCCCAGGAGGGGCCTGGCCACTGCCCCTCTGGGAAGGCAAACCTGCCCTCACACCTGGGCACTGTCACCCTGCCTGCCTCACTGCAGGCACCACGTCCTGACCTGCAAAAAGCACCCAAAACAGCCCCAGAGCTGGGGGCAAGGCTGGGCTGCACCTGCAGGGAGGCTGCCAGGCTGTGCTGCAGCAGCAGGGCTGCTCACCTCACCTGGGAGCTCAGCCAGAGCTTGTCTGGACCCTGCACTGTCCTGTCCTCACTGCTGCACCTGGTCCTGCACCTGGTCCTGCACTGGGTCATCCAAGCCTTGAGCAGAGGTGCTGAAAGAAAGCAAAGACCATCTGATCTCCAAAGTTTTGGGCACATTTGCTCTGTTTCCTCACCTCCTCTCCCTCAGAAGGTGTATAGCCAAAGGTGGATCTTCCCACAGAGAAAAGCAGACCCCAACCCCAGACACTCACACCTTGGGCTTTCAGGCTAGAAATAAAGCATGTGGATTTATTTGCAAATAGTTCCAGATCCTGGAAGGGTGACTTGGTGCACGTACATTTGTAGCAGGACACGTTGCTGGTGCTGCAGGCTGTCCCCAGCAGTGCCAGTGTGCAGTCCTGTGAGTGGATTGATGGATTGCATCCATCACAGCCCTCCTGTCTGTGCTGCTGCCAGGCTTCTCAGGGGAAACGCTCTGACAGCCCAAGGAGAGAGGCGTGTGGAGTAGGAAAAAAAGATGAAGCCACTAAAATGCAAATTTTATTCACAGTTGGCATGTTTATAAATATATATATTACATTCTTACAATCTACAGTACATTCTAAATATAGAGGGATTCAATCTAAGTGTTTGTGGGAGGGCGGGTGTGTATGAAACTGAGCAACCTAGATTCAGTGATGGAAGACTTAACAAAAAGGGGGCGAGGACTGACTCCAGAAAATAAAGGGGAGTTTGAAATAGTTTTATATTTCAGATCCATTACCTGGATTTTAGTTAGTGCTTTGGCACTTTGCCCCTGGCCATTGGAGGCTGCTGTTGGACCTCACAAGACATGTTCTGGTTTGAGGCTGGAGGGCACGGCGGGTCGCAAGGGCAATCACTGAAATCCTACTGTATGTACATCCTTATCAAGAAAACAGAAGATAATCATCACCCCTGGGAAAAACAAATGTTATCTGCTGAGTTTAGCTGTGCAGGGCTCAGTGTTGAACGTGCAGCTCGCCCCTGTGACCTCCCAGTGCCCTCTAAAGGTGCTGGGCTAAGGAGGGGGGCACAAGGAACTGAACACCCCCACCTCCCCCAGGGCAGGGCATGGACCAAGAGGCAGCTGCTGCTGGTGGCCACTTCAGCACACGTGGCACTGAGCCCAGGGACAGGGGCCAGCTCTGGGAGGGGACAGCAGGGAAGGCCAGGACAGCGTGGTACCAGCAGGGCTGTGCTCAGCAGGAGCAGCCCTGGAGTGATGTGCACAGGAGGGAAGGGAAGGGAAGGGAAGGGAAGGGAAGGGAAGGGAAGGGAAGGGAAGGGAAGGGAAGGGAAGGAAGGGAAGGGAAGGGAAGGGAAGGGAAGGGAAGGGAAGGGAAGGGAAGGGAAGGGAAGGGAAGGGAAGGGAAGGGAAGGGAAGGGAAGGGAAGGGAAGGGAAGGGAAGGGAAGACCACAGCTCCAAGGCTGACTGACCTGGGAAGTGCCCTCAGGATAGCAGATGGGGAGCTCCAGGGAAAGGGCTGGGAATACAAATCCAAAACAGGACAGTCAAACAAAGCGGGCTTTTAAAAATAGCTCATTCTCTCAAACTTTCCAAAAGACCTTCCTTAGGATGAGTGAGAGTCTGAGTATAGACCATATCTTCTCCTATTTTACAAATTAAGAAATACCGAAAATTGGCTGGCAAAGTTTATTACCTTGGCATCTACTTAAAAAGAGAGTTTCAGTTTGAAGTGTACCAGTGTCTCCATTGTCAGTGCTTGGGAGGCAAACATGCTGGTTTGTAAACAGCCCAGTTACGCCTCGATCCCCTCCAGACTCTTTGGGAACTCATGGCCCCTCAGCTCTGGGAGCTGCTGCCTTCACTGTTGGTTTTTGTCAGCTTTAAATGAGCGCTCCTGGATGGATATTCTCTGCACGTGGCCTGAACGACATGCTCTTCTCACAGATCTATTTATTCTGAGACCAATCTCTTGCTTTTAACCAAAGCTTGCAATTGAACAGTAGAGCTGTGTGAGCTTTGTAATATCCAAACTGCACTGGAGTTTGTTATATTTATTGATTTCCTGGGAAAGCACAGAGAATGAGACCGTATTATTTTTCTAAGTTTTTTTTTCATGTTATCGTGTATCAAAAAACCACACACATCTCTCACTTCCATCTCTGAGCACAGAGAAGACTTGAATTTTAACAGCTGTCCAGGATCTCTGCTCTCCCAGCTGCTTTTGGGTGGCTTCTTGGGGCTCCACTGAGTTGTTATCCACCAGCTGATTCTTGTTAGAATACAACATTTTGCCCCACTACCCAAAATTAAAGGCAGAAGGTGAGTGAAAAACAAACAAACAAACAAACCAAACCAAAAGGGTCTTTCATGTCTCACTAGGCATTCTCGTGTAACCTCTCCATGTAGTTTTTGAGCTCTTTGCACTCCCCCAGGTCCATATCCTGGCAGACCCATTTAATGTCATCCTCGTTACTCATCAGGATTGAGTTGACAGTTGGACAGCCATCGTCAGAGGAGATGGTGGTGAAGGTGGTGAACTTCACCCGTTTCCTCTTGGAGGTAGGAGAAGTGGTTGGTTCACTTTTCTGCTCTTTGCCTTCGCTGAAGGTGGACTGTCCGTTGGTGTTTTTGGTGGCAGTTGTGCTGAGGAGGTATTTGCTCTCCTCGTAGTCCACTCCTCTGTCGATGGCTGTGATGCGCTCGTCCTGCTGCGATGAGAAGTTGATGTGATTCTCCAGGAGCTCTGTCCTGTTGCTCAGCCCGACCCAGTCGTGAGAGTGGCTCATGCCCTCCTGCTCCTCAAAGGGAGCCTGCTTGTTTCTGTACTTGAGAGCGAAGGTGACGCAGTTGATGAGGAACACCAGGATGGCCAGGCAGAAGACGCCCAGCAGGGCGTACATGCCGATCTCCAGGTCGCTGAGCCCCCGGGGCGATGGCACCAGCTCGTTGTCCTCCGTGTCCCCACCGGCCCTGGGCAGATCCACCTGGGCAGGGAAGCTGGTGAAGTCCAGGGGCAGGTTCTGGCTGGCATCGTCCAGGAGGCTCTCCCTGTCCTCCTTCCTCCTCAGAACAGACCTGTGGGTGGTGGTGCCCCTGCCCTGCTCGTGGCCCATGGAGGAGCTGTAGTAGTGCCCGTCCCCTCTCTCCTGCCAGGTGCTTTTCTGGCGCCGGTCGCTGGCCTGGTTCTCCAGCTGCACACCGGCACCCCTGTGCTTGCTGTCGCTGACGTTGGGGCTGCCATCGCTCTGCCCAAACTTGACCTTAATGCTGCCACTGCCCACGGCCAGGATGCTCTTCCTTTTGGATTTCTGGCAGGTTTCACTGATCACCATCTCCACCTTCACCAGCGTGCCCTGGCCCTCGGTCTCGGCAGCAATCACAGGCCACTTGAATTTGGGGTCATGGTGGATGGAGACCACCTTCTCATCCAGAGAGGTGGCTGACAAGGAGAAGTCTTTAGAGTCATAAATATCCAGGGGCATGACGGCTCCATCACTGAACTGGATCCAGCAGCTGATGGCTGCTTCCTGTAAGATACAAAACAAATACAGACCCACTCAGAGTGATTGTCGTGGGAAATGGGCTCTGTTCTGGTCTGCTCCCTCCTCCTCACCAGATCCTCACACCATGAGGGATCAGAAAAGAAATAAACAGGGAGAGAAGCTAATTAATATCTTGCCAAGGCATGAAGAGAAATACTGGGCTCCAACACTCGTTGGTAATAAGATTGGTTTCCACAAAGGTGCTTAAAGGAGCTGTGTCCCCTGGGCTCTGCAGAATCTACTTCAGCACCATAATAAATTGCATGTCAGGAAGCATTACCAGTGACTGAGATCATTTACTGTTGTGTATTCACATTAAAAAACCCCCAACATTATTTCTAAACTGCTTAAAATACAAAGTCTCCTCTTATTACACAAAGCACATGTTAAAAGATGGCTAATACAGCAAACAGCTCCACACATGACTCCACACCTTCACTCCTTGATTCCTGTCTCTCAAATTAAATTAGCAGATTGTAGAAGCACAGGAAACCAATCAGTTGCTTCTTTAGAAAATGGCCAGGGTCATTTTTACGCCTGTTAGCAACTAAAAGCAAGACAATAATAAAGTTTAATCTCGTGTCACAGCAATGCAGATTGTGTACTCCAGTGTGCATGGAGGCTTTCACTGAATGCCAATGAATCCGACCTGGGTGCTAAGAACATGCCTCATGCTGCAGCTTTCCTGGGATCCTTGGCTTTTGGCTTCTAACTTGAAACATTTAAAAATATTTTTACATTTCAGAAAACATGTGTTCACCCATTTCTGAAAATCAGGTCCTCTAAGGACTCTCAAATGGCTATTGAAAATTGTTGTACCACCTGAAAAATATCTTTGTATTCATACACTGATCATTTCCAGATAAAATTCAGGTTCTCTCCTGGAATCTCATTCCTCTTCCGATGGTCTGACTAGCCCTGGTTGGGATTTCTGCACTGGAGAATCCCCACCAGACAGACCTGGCTCCATCAGTGATTCTCTACTGTCTGAAATGAGCTTTTCTGTGGTCAGAGTTGGGATCACCCTGCTGTGAGAGTCTACCAGACAGACAGACACCCAACAAACCAACTTGTGAAAACCGTGACTATGAAAGTCCTGTTTCTTTAAAAAAGCAGATTTTCATACTGACAGTATTTGCATTCTAACTCCACGTATGAACAAACACTTTATCCTTTAAATTGCTCATAGCACAAAGTCATTCACCTGTTCAGAGCATGGAGAATGAGCTTCCAGTCCTTGGGGATTGTGGGGTGCTGATTCTACTGGCCTGATTCCGAGATCCTCAGAGCCACAAAGCTCCCCCTGCTTCAATGGGAGATTTGCTTCTGTCTCTGTTTCAGGCCAGAGCCCTAAGACTTTGCTGACACCGTCATAAATCCCAGCTTTGTGTTTATTAATCTTTGGCTGTTTCTTGAAGCTGCATAGAATTTATGTCATCGACTCTCATCCTCCCACTGTGTTGCTAAACCTGCATAATCATTTAATAATTCTGCATTGCTTTGCTTATAGGGACTGTGCTCTGAAAATCATGTCCTGAGCAATGGGGGGACTCAGCTGCCTTCCAGAGCAGAGCCAGCCCTGCCAGACTGGGGGCACCGACTGGGGGCACAGAGTTTCCCCTCTGGTTTTTGTGGATCCCTGACTGCAGCCCTGCATGCAGAGAAGGACCTGTCCAGACTCATTTCTGGGGCTGAAACGCCCGAGCTGGGCACACAGTGGGGCTGACTGGCACCAAGCCCTGCCCCTGGGCTGGTCTCAGGGCACTCTGTGCAAGCCCCTGTGCCATGGATGAGCTCACTGGCCTTCCCTCCACCTGCCTGCCATCGATTCCTTCACTCCTGCAACACTACAGGGGAACCTGATTTTTATCACCCTATAAATCTGCATTCTTTCTCATCCTGCATCCCAAGGAAAAGACCTCATGATGAATTAAAGCACCTCAGCAGTTGGCCAAACTTCAAATGTCCATGCCATTTACCTTTACAGCTCAGAACATGCCTAAGTGCTAAGAGCCCAGTGTATCCTTGATGAAAGTCCCAGACTGATGGATTTGGTTTGGAAAAACAAGTTTACATTTCAAATGTGTACAGAAGCACAAGGACAAATACCAAGCAGGGACTGATGAGGACATGGCAGAGTCCAAAAGCCCTTGGTAACTGTTGGTTCCCTCATAAAGGAACTAAGAGTAATAAGGGAAAAAAATGGTTTATGAAATCATGAATCAGGAAATGAGTCAGTGATGCTGATTCATATTCTAGTAATGACTCAGAATGAAAGGGATGCTCCCTGACTTCTTAAAGTGCTCACAGGAAGTGACTAAAGGAAGAAGAGTTTGGCACAACATGAGAGGTGTTTCTCGTGTAGAGGTGGAATGGAAGGGATGAGTTGGATACCTGTGGTGGGAGGCTGACCATGGCAGGATATCCAGGGATCTAGTGGTGCTGGATGGGACAGAAAAGGCACGAGAGGGTGTGTCTGTGTGTCTGTGTGTGTGTGTGTGTCTTTGTTTTGCTGTTTAGGACCCCTGGTGGTCTTCAGGAAAGTCCCACAGAGAGAATGTTTCATAGCACACTGTTAGTAAAAGTCTGCTCAGCTCTGGCAGTGGCAGAGGCAGCGCCTCAGAGCAGCTCCCTGCACAGAGCCCAGGGACACAGACCTGCTTTGGGGACTGCAGCAGCTCCTGTGCCACTGCAGTAGCAAAGATGGCCCTGTTGCTCCCCGGGCTGAGCTGCAGAGAGAGGGACAGGCCTGTCACCAGCTGCACTCCCAGGTCAGTTATTGTCACCTTCTCGTCCAGGACTGTCACTGTCTTCTCAGCCAAGATGGCATCTGAAAGGGGGGACAGGATCTGGAAAGGAAAACTGCAGTTACCAACAGCCATTCTGTACAGCAGCACACAAAACAACTGCACAGAATTCATGTAACACACACAAGGGATGCTGATGGGAAGGGGATTTCTCACAGCAGACACCATTAAAATGTGATTAAAAAGGGCTACTCACATTTTTTAACTAACTCTTCTGCAATAACAGGGGGCTTACAACACCTTTTACCTGTGCAGCTGTAATCAGCTGTGCCATTCCCCTCTGCAGTGGGCCAACATCTGCTTCAGATGTGCTAACTGTAAATGTAATTACCACATCTGCCTCACACACAGTAACTAGTTGTAAATGGAATCTTCATGTGCAATTTAAGTATTTGATTAATCCCCATGTTTTGAGGTGGCATAAATATAATGTAGTCAGTAGATTTATATAAAATCCACTGAATAAATGGTATTTATTTCTGTGGAAAGGAAGGGTAATGTATTGCTACAACAACCTCTCATGGTACTGAATGCAAAATTGACAGAGAGAATTTGTTTTGGTTAAGAAAATACACACAGAGGTCAGTGCAGTGATACATGACATCCACGGTGCTCATTAGCAGGGAGCTGCATTTAATGATCCAGACAGGGGACAGAGCATTTCTGAAGCAGCTTCTAAGAGGTATTCTTTAAATAGAAATTGCTCTCAGCTTTTTACCCTTGGATTTTTCCTTCTTTCCACAGTTTTATGTGCCTTGGTTGGAGCTCTGTAGGTTCCAGAGCTTTAGAAAGGCATTCAGAAAATCTCTGCAGATTTTGCAGGAAGTCAAAACTCTCAAATCCCATTTCTCCATCCTTGACAGCCTCGTTATCGACAGGTGTGCTGTTGGTCCTGCTTTGGCAGCTTGGGATGATAAGCATGTTTGGAGAGAGATCTCTTCCCTGTTCTAGTGTTTGTTAACACGTATTCTGCCTCTGTATCACTGAAATAATCTCTCTCCCCATCTCCTTTTCCTTTTCTTTTAATTAATATTTGGATTAGTATTCCAGTCTCACTTCCTTCACCTGGATAATTTTCCCTCTACCCTTTGCTCTGTCAGTGCAGGCTGGGAGAACACTGAGCTGTTTCAGCAGCTGCATGCCTTGTGATCAAATCCTGCCTCCAGCTTCAAAAGCAGCCTTAGGCAAAAATAATCAGAAAAAGCCTCCCAATACACAGGCTGGATTAAATGAAATGAAACTGTGATCTACTACTCTTTGGGGCACCAGATAAGGAGAGAAAACCATCTCTGCCATGTCTTCTAGTTCTTGCTCCAATCCTGTTCCATTCAGAAGCTCGTGGCTCCAGTTTCTGTTGTCAGTGCTGGATCACCCATGGCCAGGGAGGGGAGTTGAGGGGGGAACAGAACTCATCAGTGATCTCCCTGATCTCCCTACCTGGATTGTGGTAGGGAATTAAGGCAGGAAGAGAACACATCAGTGATGTCCCTACCTGGATTGTGGTAGGGAATTAAGGCAGGAAGAGAACACATCAGTGATGTCCCTACCTGGATTGTGGCAGGGGAATTAAGGCAGGAAGAGAACACATCAGTGATCTCCCTACCTGGATTGTGGCAGGGGAATTAAGGCAGGAAGAGAACACATCAGTGATGTCCCTACCTGGATTGTGGTAGGGAATTAAGGCAGGAAGAGAACACATCAGTGATGTCCCTACCTGGATTGTGGTAGGGAATTAAGGCAGGAAGAGAACACATCAGTGATCTCCCTACCTGGATTGTGGCAGGGGAATTAAGGCAGGAAGAGAACACATCAGTGATCTCCCTACCTGGATTGTGGTAGGGAATTAAGGCAGGAAGAGAACACATCAGTGATCTCCCTACCTGGATTGTGGTCATGCCCAGCTCCAGCCCAACCAGGACCTGCCCATCGTGCAGCCGGGCGATCCTGGGCTCCTCCACCTGCATGAAGTCCCTGACCAGGTGGGTGATGTCCAGCTGCCAGTCTGAGCCCAGCAGGAAGCTGAGCTGGGCCCCAGGTTCGGGGGGCTCGGCCACGAACTGGGTCAGCACCCTGACCATGGCGTGCTGGTACTGCAGGGTGCAGCCCCTGCCCCTGCGCTCGTCCTCGTCCTCGTCGTCGCTGTCCCTGGCCGGCCTGGGGACAACAAGGGGACAGGGTCAGCTGTGCTGAGAGCTGCTGCTGACCTCAGCCTGCAGCCTGCTCCTGGGACCAGCTGCTTCCTTCAGCTTCTCCCACTTTTATCCTGATCCCCGTGTTCATAACTCAAAAACAGCACTTGAGACCATCTTTGGCCTCCCAGCTTTGCCACCTCACTCTACTCCCCAAGCATCTTCCATTGTTTTCCATGTCAAGTCCTTGCTTTCAGGACCTTCACACTTCTTTTCTTTCTGGATCTTCCCATAAACATCTTTGTGTTGCCATGGAAATCTCCTCTGCACCTACACACACATCCCTCTCTGTACAGTACAGTTTGAAATCACATCTCCACCAAAACGTCTTTGCTCTGGTGCTAACAGAAACCTGGAATGAATGGCTTCATTTGCAGGTGGGAACACCAAGGACCTCCTTTATCAGCTTGTTCCCCGTGTTCTCAGTAACACTGACAACAGACACAGCCAGTTCTGACCTGCTCCATCCATCCATCCATCCTCTGTCCTGTGGGCACTGACAGTGTCTGAGAGCTCTGTGTCCTGACTGTGGGGCACTGATCAGTGCCACTGCACCCCAAGGGGGTGTGGAACAGCTGTGTGCCAACTGTGACCACTGACAGAGGATCCAGGAGCTGCCAGGAGCTGTCAACAGGCTGGAGACCGACCAGCCCTGCCAGAGCTGGCTCTTCTGATGTCTCCTTGCTGCCTCCTGCCTGCTCCTGCCTAACCTGACCAGTTGGCTCTTCCCATCTCAGTCATTAGTGCTACCAAAGGAAATTGATTTCCAATCCTCATGCACCTGCACCCTCCACTTCCCTTACAAGCCCAGTGCAGGAGCCTATTGAATAAATGTCTGGTGACCTTCACATTTACAGCAGAATTGCATTAAGGCCAAATGAGCATGTTCTGATCCAGGGGCCCTGACAGGTCCCTGGCAAGTGCACAGCCCAGAAGGAACATCCTCTAACGAAACCTACCTCTTATTAGAGATGATGGGGACTCTCCAGCCCTTGATCTGATTGAGTTCTGTGTCAGAGACCTCTATCTGCAGCGGGAGACGAGGAATCCACACTGTCATCTCCAAAGGGGCACTCAGGTGCTGGTAAGTGAAATTAACCACGACATTCACTTTGCCTTTCATTTCCTTCCCGTTGACAAAGACATAGTCACATCTGTCAGAAACCTGAAAATCAAAAGGAGAAGAAAAAAAAATTAATGAGTTTCTTCACTAATTATAAAGTTCACCACGTGCTGGGTGAGTGAGTGGGAGGAAGAGAAGGGATCTAGGTTTAAACTAGCTCCAGGTTCAGAGGACAAGATGGAAGAACAAGAAAGGTGCCTGGTGTGCCCTTAACAGCCTGTGTAATTCAGCATCACTTTAAGAGGCTGGTTTTTCCTGCTATAAACAGCTCTGGCATAATCTGAGGGAAGATAATCTAGGATAGGGAACAGCTTTTTCTTGGTCCTTAATTCCCACTCCAGCAGCAGGATAGACCCAGGTCAAGGCAGGGAGAGAAGGTTCCTCTCCTCTCCCCACAGCTCAGACTCCCCAGTCCTCCTGCTCTCCCCTGAGAGCCCACAGAGCCCCACTCACCTGGGGAGGAGCAGGTGAGTGCCTGCAGAAGGGACAGATCTCTCTAATCCACCCCAGAATGGGACAGAGCTCTTCAAGAGTCCTGCCACAAGTACCAGGGAGTGAGTGGGGGCTCACAACCAGAGCTCATCCCAGGGAAGAGCCCAGGGATGGCCAGGGCACAGCCCCAGCCCTGCTGCCAGCCTGGCAGAGCACTGGAGCTGGAGCCAGCCCTGATGTCCCTTCATTTATCACCTGCAGCTCTGGACATCAATATTACAGAGAGTTAGTAAATCTCACTCAAGCAATTTAGCAGTTACTGCAAGGATCTAGGTGAGCTGACAGGACCTGTTCATTACAGTTAGTTAAAATATATGAGTGAATGTACACGTCAAATAATTTATTAACTAGCACTTTAGCGTGCTGATGATCTGAAGGAATGATCTATTAGAACCCTGAGCTCTTTTCACAATCCATTACCAGCCAGACCTTCCATTCCACTCCATCAATGTATTTCATACTTCTCACTCTGCAACCTATAGTCTCGTCCTTGTCTGAATTTAATGCCATTTTCTACTTTTCTGTTTAAATGCTGAGTGAATTTAAATCATATTTAAATACCACCAGCTTTTGTAGGATAATTGACATTCCTAATATTATTATCTTTAAACAACAGCAACCCCCTCACAGACAGAGCCATGGCAAGTGCATTTCCAGCCTGGCTGGTCTGAGCCTCGGTGACACCACACAAAGGTTATCGTGGCTCTTGCAGTGCCTCCCTTCCAAGCCACCTCTGAGCTCCAGCTCCTGAGTTGCTGCTGTTTCAGCAGGAGAGGAAGGAGTTTGTTTACAGGCAGATTTATGGGGTTGTGTCTCGGGTGAGCCTGCTTTACCCCAGCTGCTGTCAGATCCAGGCTCAGTGTGCTGCTCCGAGCTCAGGGTGAGTGCAGGAGCCCAGCAGCTCCTGGGGGACCCTGGGGCCACCCTGCCTTGTCACCACCTCACATTGGTCAGTCTTAGCTAATTAACACAAGGCAATTAACCGTGATAGCCCTGGCACTGGAGCCCTGAGGCACTGAAGGACTGGAACACGTCCCAGAGCTGAGGGCAGCCCAGAGATCAGAGCTGAGCTTCTGCACTGCCATGGGAGCTGCTGGGTCCTGCATGTCCCCTGGGTGTGTCCTGCATGTCCCCTGGGTGTGCTCTGCATGGCCCCAGGGTGTGCCCTGCATGGCCCCTGGGCACCCTGCATGGCCCCAGGGTGTGTCCTGCATGTCCCCTGGGTGTGCCCTGCATGGCCCCTGGGCACCCTGCATGTCCCCTGGGTGTCCTGCATGGCCCCAGGGTGTGCCCATGCATCCCTGCATGTACCATTCATGTCCCCAGGGTGTGCCCTGCATGTCCCCAGGGTGTGCCCTGCATGGCCCCAGGGTGTCCCCATACATCCCTGCATGTGCCATTCATGTCCCCTGCCTGTCCCCTGCTCTGCACTGCACCAGGGCTGCTGGCAGAGCACCTGGGGCAGGTGCCACTGCCTGAACAGTGACTTGTGGTGGGGTTTTGCTGCTGGTTCTACTGGTCCATGAGCTTGTGAAGAGCAGCTCAGCCACAGGGGCTGGAACTCAGCACAGACTCTCCCAGGCCACAGAGATAACTGAACTGGGCTGGGCAGAGATGGCAATCAGACTCTCAGATT
The DNA here is from genome assembly GCF_022539315.1 of Serinus canaria. Classification (NCBI taxonomy): domain Eukaryota; kingdom Metazoa; phylum Chordata; class Aves; order Passeriformes; family Fringillidae; genus Serinus; species Serinus canaria. The sequence goes on from NC_066329.1 coordinate 13,165,461, forward strand.
CTAAATTCATTAATGCTTAAGCAATAACAAGAGAAAGAAAATTTGGCAGGCAAACAGAGCTGGATTCCAGCTTTATCAGGGTTCACTGCACAAAGAGAGCTAAAAAAAGAATCCATCCCTAAAAGACCACTGTAAGAATGATTAAATAAATACCATGACCTTGTGCCTTCAAGATTATGATTTATAGAACAAACTGATGGTCAGGAAAAAAATGCCTGTGCTTGGGATTCCCGCTGGTGCCCGTCTCCCTGGCTGAGAGTGAGGTCAGCAGCACCATGAGCTCACTGAGTTCCCAGGCAGCCCTGCCCTGCCTGGATCACTGAGCAGCTCTGTTCTGCTGCAGCTTGCATGCAGTCCCAACAGAGCAGCAGCAGAACACGGGGCAAAGTCCAGGAGCTGCTCACAAATCAGCCAGCACGTGCAGCCACAGCTCCTCAGTGGGCAGACCAGCCACAGCCTGCTCCTGCAGCCACATCCAGCACCAGGGAAGGGCTGCAGGGGGAGCAGAAAACTGAAATATCTCCTGAGACTGCGCTCTCAGAGCTGTGAACGGGGCAGGAGGGCTCTGCCCTGGCCCAGCTCAGCTCCTGGGGCACATCTGAATTTGTGCCTGAGGTTCCTTTGGTCCCATAAACCTGTGGCAGCTTTTGGCTGAGCAGAATGCAAAGCCCTAAAGGGAGGGAGGGAAAGGGGAATGTACATCCAGAGAGGCACCCAGAACCTCACTGCCAGCTCTCAGAAATGACTGAACAGTCTTTCCTCACCTCATTATCATTACTAAATCCCCACGGGAAAACAGTAAAGCCCTCACAGGAAACTGCTCTCCTGCTACAGTAATTCTGTCAGAACTCTTAGGAAGTCACAGCTAATAAGCCTTTGAAATAAAATATATCTTTGAAAATAAAATGTATCTGGAGCAGTTTAGGTCGGTGCATCTCAAGGGTGGCCAGTTGGGAAGGTGAGCCTCTGGTATTTGCCCATAAAAATCAGAGTTTGGGAATGAGTGTCCCATCCGTGCTCCTGTAAATGCTCCCTCCCCCTCCGAGTGCTCTCTGTGGATAACACACACCTCCAGCACAGCCCTGCCAGGCTCATGGGACCATTCTGATTTAGCACTGCACACATTTCCCTTGCTCTAGCAGCACAAATGGGGATATTTAGTGAGGTAAGTTATGATAATGAGCCCTGCCTAAATCACAGCTGCCAGGAGAAGGATGGGGGAGGCTCTGCTAACCATTAAAAATGAATGAGCAGGGAAATAAATAAGCAAAAGCAGCTCATTTGAGCTATAAAAGACTCCAGAACACAAGCTGTGTACCAAGGTACAAAAGGATGAGGCCATTATTAGCTCTATAAGTCACTTGGAAATGACTCGGGGGAGGCCGAGTCACCTTCACTGAGCCGCGCTTAAACCGGGCATGGCTGAGCCCAGCCCAAAGCGGCAGGGCAGGGATCAGGAACTCCGGGTACGGCTGAGCCCAGCCTAAAACTGCAGGGCAGGGTCAGGAACTCCGGGGATCCCTGAGCCCAGCCTAAAACGGCAGGGCAGGAATCAGGAACTCCGGGGATCCCTGAGCCCAGCCTAAAGCGGCAGGGCAGGATCAGGAACTCCGGGGATCCCTGAGCCCAGCCTAAAGCGGCAGGGCAGGGTCAGGAACACCGGGCATCGGCTGAGCCCAGCCTAAAGCGGCAGGGCAGGGATCAGGAACTCCGGGGATCCCTGAGCCCAGCCTAAGCCCAGCCCAAAGCCGCAGGGCAGGGTCAGGAATTCCCGGATTCTCTCCCCGAACACCCCGCTCAGTTCCCAAGGTCCCGTTTGCTGCCAGCCTCTGCACAGTGGCAGGATGCAAGCCCCCCTAGCCCTGCTACAGACCGGCATGAGCTGAGAGCCGTGCACATGAAAAATGAGTTTTACTGCTCTAACCCACCCGAAGCGTCTCGGGGAGCGTGCTGACGAAGAGAACTATGACACCAGCTAATTTCTAAGGAATATTTGGGTTTGCTCTGCAGCTCTGTGGCAAACACCGACACATTCTCCTGGTGAAGGTACCCGAGTGAAGCACGCAATGGGACATTTTAAAGGACTCAATTCTGGGCAAAGATCCAGCTGGAGCTGCGAGTGTAACAGCTCCTTTGGGGTCTGACACAACGTCTGCTGTGGTGGTGTTACCAACTGGAACATCCCCTGGCTACCAGCCTCTCCTAAGAACCACCTTGTGCTTTTTAAAATGGAGACTTGGCAGATCCAACTCCAGGGGTTTTTCCCTGTTTCCCCTACAAGAGCAGATCCAACTCCAGGGTTTCTTTCCCCTACAAGAGCAGTCCGTTTCTGTGCAGTGGATTTGCACAGATCTCACCCATTTCTGGGCTGGTACTGAGAGCAGAGCAGCCTCTGCCCAGCCCCTTGGGATCACATTTTGAAATCCCTGCACACTCCGTGCTCAGCTGTGATTGATTTCTGTCCGTGGGCTGCCTGTTGAGAGCTTGTCCCCTCTGAGCTCAGAGCAGCCAGGGCCACCTGGTGTGTCCCTAGAGCTGTGTCCCCTGTGCCATGGCACTGCCACTCCAGCTGATGAATGCTGCACTTCAGCGGGGCTTGCCAGACACCTACGTTTGCTTTCATTTTTGGGTCACGAAATTCAGTTTCATTTCAATTTCAAATGATTAAAATTATGTAAAAATACCACAACATCAAGGAAAAAGTTATTTTAAAATGAAAAAATCAAAACATTTCATTTTGGAAATGTCAAAACAAGTTGTTTCCTTGACACAACAAGAACCTGGTAGCATCCTTTTCTTCTTTTTTTCTTCTGTCAGAGATGAAATTCCGAGGAAATTTGCATAATTTCACAAAGCTGCTTTACAGGAGTACAAATTCTGACTGAATAAACCCTGCCAAAATTTCCCCAATAAGCCTTAATCAACTGGGGCCACAAATCAAAACAAAATCATCACGATGAAAGCTGCTCAATTAAAATGCAATCTCATGGAATCCGTGGTACCTTTGGCACGGTGAACGTGCTGCTCCCCTGTGCAGGAGGGCACAGAAGGGCACAGAAGCACTTGGCACAAGCCTGGCTTTATTTCCTTGCTCCCTCACACACCTGCTAGCTGGCTGTGTGTAATTTACTGAGATCTGAAGGACACTGAAGGGTTAAACTCCAGGGGAGTTGGGTGTTAAACCTCTCTGGGAATCCAGCCTTTAATCTGATTCACCTGCAGAATCAGGCTCCTCTCCCCTTGTTTTCCCGGGGTGCTGCAAAGCCTGATCTGGAAGGAGCAAGAGCTCAGGTGCTGCAGTCACCCAGCTGCATCTTTGCCAACATTTCTGGGCACTTTTTTGGGCCAGCCCTTCACCTCCCAGGGCAGGGCAGGGCAGCTCAGGGGGTGCAGCTCTGTCCAGGGCACACACAGACAGTTCAGTCCTTCACTCCTGCTGCCACAGCCATCCCCTCTCATGTGCTGTTGGCTGTTCCAATTCCTGTTTCCAGCTGGAAAGGAGGCTCCCAGCCCACCTGCTGCTCGGGATGCTCAGTGACACTGAGCCAGCTCTGGGTCTGCTCCTGGCAGTCAGGGACAGGGAATGGCAGCACAGCCTGAGCCAGGCTGGCACTGCCTGAGGGGCTGCCAGGAGTTCAGCCCACCTCATGCTTTAGACTTTAGGAGCCACAATTGTTTGTAATAAACATGACAACACTTTCTTGCTCCTGTTAACGAAGTTCCATCTCTCTCTCTCTCTCTGCATCACCCAGCAGAGCCACCCAAGCACAGCGGGGCAATGAGCACAGCCAGCACCCCGAGCTGCTCCTCTCTGAGCTGAGAGTGGCATTTCTGCCCCCAACAGCAAAGCCCAAAGAGCAGGAATGACAACAACAACCCCTCCTGGAAGGGAGGCTGCTCACTGGTCTCTGAGCAATGAATACCTGATGTCCAAGGAAGCAGAGCTGGTGAACAGTGTGACAAATCCAAAGGACTCAACACCAAAGCCAGGGGGCACAGTCAGGTCCCAGACTGGGCAGATGCAGTCAGTGAAGCACCAGTGAGGACAGGGAGGTAATTAATACACACAGCCTGGCACTGCCAGCCCCTGGGGCTGTCACCTCCTGAGATTTATGTTTGCTCTGGTGGAAAAAACTAAGATCCTCCTTTAAAGGGTTTTCATAACTTTATGGAAAATTGCTTTGAACCAAATAAAATATAAAAATTCTTTTGCATCAATTGATGAAAAAAGAAATTACCACCCTTATTGTAGTTTTATGCATGAGTGCTATTAAACTTTGGTCTGACAAACCAACAGCTGTTGGATTTCTTTGTAAAGAAAAAGAAATAGAGAAACTGGTTAAAGATGCTTTTTCTTTAAGGCTGTAAGAGAAATGTAAATTCTTCCAGATCATTCTGGACTCCTAAATTAGTCAGAAAAAAGCACTGGGCTGATATATTCCCTGCCTCCTTGGATTCACTCATCTTTCATCTCCATCTCTGCACTGCAGACTGGGAGAGTCGCTGTTTTTTTGACAACATTCTCATTTTTCCAGCTTCCAAGAAATCTCTAGACAGGGACTGTCAGTTCTGATTATGCAGCTCGTGCTGCAGCAACAGGTGTTAGCCTGGGCTCAGGAACAGAACTGCACCTTGGCAGAGGGATGGCAGAGCCTGGCACGGGCCCTGCAGGGCTGCACACCTGGGCAGGCAGAGGAGCTGGGGTGGTGGCCCTGCCAAGCCCTCCCAACACACCTGCGAGGGGCACCTGGGCTGGCTGTGGGCACAGGGAGCCTCGGGCTGAGAGATCTGGGGAGGTGTACAGCCCCTGGAGCCCACTGAGAGATGGCAGCTGTGCAGCTGTGCCCACACAGTTCACCTGTGCAGCTGTGCCCACACAGTTCACATGTGGAGCTGTGCCCACACAGTTCACCTGTGGAGCTGTGCCCACACAGTTCACATGTGGAGCTGTGTCCACACAGTTCAGCTGTGCAGCTCTGCCCACACAGTTCACCTGTGGAGCTGTGCCCACACAGTTCAGGTGTGCAGCTGTGCCCACACAGTTCACATGTGCAGCTGTGCCCACACAGTTCACATGTGCAGCTGTGCCCACACAGTTCACCTGTGCAGCTGTGCCCACACAGTTCACATGTGCAGCTCTGCCCACACAGTTCAGCTGTGCAGCTGTGCCCACACAGTTCACATGTGGAGCTGTGCCCACACAGTTCAGCTGTGGAGCTGTGCCCACACAGTTCACATGTGCAGCTGTGTCCACACAGTTCAGCTGTGCCCACACAGTTCACCTGTGGAGCTGTGTCCACACAGTTCAGCTGTGCCCACACAGTTCAGCTGTGCCCACACAGTTCACCTGTGCAGCTGTGCCCACACAGTTCACATGTGCAGCTGTGCCCACACAGTTCAGCTGTGCCCACACAGTTCACCTGTGGAGCTGTGCCCACACAGTTCACCTGTGGAGCTGTGCCCACACAGCTCAGCTGTGCAGCTGTGCCCACACAGTTCAGCTGTGGAGCTGTGCCCACACAGTTCACCTGTGCAGCTGTGCCCACACAGTTCAGATGTGCAGCTGTGCCCACACAGTTCAGCTGTGCAGCTGTGCCCACACAGTTCACCTGTGGAGCTGTGCCCACACAGCTCAGCTGTGCAGCTGTGCCCACAAACATCTCCCTCCAGACCCCAGAGCACGGGGCAGACTCACCAGCTGGGCACCTCTGTGCCAGGGCACAGCAGGGGCAGGGCACGGCCCCAGCCCTGCACCTCTCTGCACTGGAGGCTCAAGGATCCAGTCTTTAGGAGAGCAAATGCCACCCAGCAGGGCTGACATCCCTCTGGCTCTGGAGAGCTCTGATCCTGCCCCAAAGAGCCTCCAAGAGGATTTTACCTTCTGTCCAAAGAGCACTGGCTCAGTTTTAATTGGGGACAGCACCGAGGGCAAGCACGAGACCAGCCCTGCACAGACCTAAAGGGGATGAGAGCTGCACAGGAGTGACTGAGGAGCCCCTGCAGAGAGAAGAGAATGCCAGGATGAAAGGAGAGGAGGAGTCTGAACTCCTCAGTGCCCTCAGACTCCAGTGTCCCTCCAGCCCAGAGCTGCAGGCACCAACCTGAGCTGAGGCACTCTCAGCTGGCACAGAGCTGTGCCCAAAGGCTGCTGACATCACCTGTGGCACCACCCCAGCAAGGGCACTGCCTTGCAGCCACTTCCACACAGCCTGAAGGAGATGGAATACGCTCAGCAGTGGCAGACTTCAGAGCTAAAGGACAAAGAGATTTCCACCTTGGTAACAGGAGGACTTCAAAGATCAAGGATCCAGTCCTCTTTCTGCCACAGAGTTTGCCCAGGAAAAGTCTGGTTCTGCTCCTCTGGCAAGTGTTCAGATATCCAACACCACAACTTAGGAAAAAAAGGAAAAATCTGTTGCAATATACATATCCTCATGCACACACGGCAGGCTCTGGAAAGCTGGCCAACACTTTGAAGTGACAGGGGAAAAATAATGCAACAGCAAAGCATGAAAAATTTCTGAAAGAGTCCTACGCCTTTTTAAGCCAAGAATCACTTGCAGAGAAGCATAAACAAGCAGGAGTGTGCTCCAACAGCAGCCACAATCCACAAGTGCCAGATGAAAGCTGCCACCAGGCAGCAGGACAGGCTGCAGAGCCAGAGGATGATTCCCACCCCTCCCTTGCTGTGAAAGGGACTCCAGAGCTGGCACTGGAGTGGGAGAGGGAGCAGGGGGAGGATTCCTGAGCTCCCCTGAGGCACCAGGGCAGCTCCCCTGCCTCTCTGCCCGTGTGTGGGTGCCCTGAGAGCAGGGAGGGCTCTGGGTGAGCTGTGCCACCCCTGTGAGCAGCCCTGCAGGCTGCAAGGGGCTGACCCTGGCACAGCCCAGCTGCCAGCCCTGCAGCCCCTGTGCCTGCCCTGCCCTTCAGAGCCCAGGCAGGCCCTCCCGAGGGGCTGGGCTGAGCCCGGGCTGCTCCAGCCCCTCTCTGGGGACAGCAGCCATCCAAAGCCTCTTGCTCCCCGCCCTGAACAGGGGTCATTATTGTGACAAATGAGTTAAATCTCTCTCAGTCAGCAAGGAGGACCCTGAATTATTCAACATGCATCCGTCTTCCTCCCTTCCAGAAACGGCCTGAGCAGCAATAAGTGCATTTCACTTGAACCACTTGTGAAAGATGTAAGACAGGCTGGGTTCACTCCAGTGCCCCTTGAAGTCAATGTGAGCCTTTCATTTAATTTTCATTTAATTAATTTCATTAAATTTGCAGATGATGCCAAGCTGGGAGGGGTTGGAAGTTCTCTGGAGAACAAGCTTAGAATTCAAAATGATCTTTGTAGTGTAGAAAACTATCTGAAAGAAATAGATGAGATTGAAGAAAGGTAAGGGCAAAGTACAGAGCTGGATAGAGACAATTAAGTGCAGGATGGGGAAGACTGGCCTGGTGACATCAGTGCAGAACAGGATTTGAACCAGACAGGATCTGACTAGAAACTCTAGGGACCACTGAGGGCTGAGATGATAATTAACAACTGCAGTAACATTTCAAACTGCTCAGACAAATGACTTTTGAGAATGTTTTCCATAGCTGGAAGTGTTGCTCCTTTCATCTCAGGTGGAAAATTCCAGTGATTTTTACACCTTAGTGAGATAAGGGATGCACAACTTTTCCTGTCTGTAGTCCATGCATGCCATCTACAAGAAATGCAGTTTGTCTGGGTAAAAAAGGACACGAGCACTTCATCTCTGTTGCTCAGATTCAATATTGATCACAAAGGCAGGCCCTGTTGTACTGGGAAATGTGCTCTGCACAGCAGCAGAACACAGCCCTGTGCCATCCTCCCCTCCCAGCTGCCCTGAACTGCAGGGAGGACAGGGCTGAGTGTGCTCAGCCCCTCCTGACCACACCTGGGCACTCAAGTTCAGTAATTTATGGGGCTGGCATGCAGGTAAATAAGTTTGCAGTGCACAAAGTAAATATTACTTCAAACTTCCTTCTTCCCTTCTTAGATGTGAGAAAATGCTGAAGCTATGGTTCCCACCTGTATTTATAGCATTAGTTGTGAAGCATTCTGATGTGCAAGACAAACCACTGCCTGAAAATTGATCACACTGCATTAAATCCAGAAGATTCAAGGAGAAAAATGCATTAAGAAGATGGAAGAAAAGGCATCCTGTTTTCCTCAGACAGCTAAACAAAAGCCTGGTTTAGGACAGTGAAATCACCACGGATCAATACTGCTTCATTTCTGTGCCTTTCTTTGCACAGCCAGGTAAAATAATAACAACAATGGTGCTGCTGATGAACATTTCATATTTGAACTACTCCCATTATCTAACAGCACTTCAGCATTTTGCAAAAAAACCTCCTGACAACACTTTGTAAAGCACATCAGAGTGAGGGCTCAGGGCTCATGTCAGGGATGTGTGTCCCTGTGGGCATTTTTCACATAAGCACCTGTCTCTATAGCATTATCCTCACTGTGGGAATGGAGGAATTAACTGTTTAGAGCTCTCCCAAGGCCACAAAAGGCTGGGCAATGTTATCTGCAGGTGCTGTCTGGGATGAGAAATGAAGTCTCACTGCTGTGACGTTGGAGAAAAATCAACCAAACAATGAAAACAATGAAAACATTTAGCATAAACAGGAAAGCCAGGCCAGAAACATTTCCTCTCCCATAGTCCAGAAAAACTTATTAAACAAGGCACACTTGTGGGATGGGTAGAAGTCCAGGTGAGGACTGAGGAGATGCAGTTTCTGTTTCATCTCTGCCCTTTGACCTGATCCAAGGTGGGTTTTGTGCTCTGTTTATTCATGGATGTTTTATTCATGGCTGCTCCTGTCACAGGGCGGGCACTGCAGCTCCTGGGCACCGAGGCTCTGTGCTGCTGGAGATGCTGCAGGAGCTCTCCCAATAAAAATGTGTCCAAAGGGGCAGTGCCAGGCCTGGCCAGAGCCAAGCCCTGCCCGGGCAGAGCAGCCCAGACACAGCCCTGGGGCTCAGGGCTTGGCTCTGGCAGCCGAGAGCACAGAGAGCTCTCAGAACATGCCCGAGGTCCCTGCAGAGGAGAGAACATCAGCCTTTCTCCCCAACCCAGACAGCAATGGCAGCTGTGCCCAGCTCCCAGGGCAGCCCAGGGTGGCACAGCAGGGCAGCCAGGGGGAGCAGAGCCAGCCTGAGCCCACGGCTCCTCCAAGCTTCCTTTGATTTCAGAGAAATGACAAGAGAACACATTCAATAAAATATTTCAGGAGCTGGTTTCAGGGAGGCTAGGGAATTGAAGGTGGAGGATAATTTGAAAGCATTTTGTAAGATTTTAGCTGCTTGTTCCCATTGACTCTGATGGGAGTCGTGCTGCTTTGATCTTTCAAACGCTTTCACACTCCTTCCATCCTGACAAGCACTCAGAGCACGGATCTATTCACTGGGAAATTGAGCTGAGTCCTGCAGCTTGGTATCTGAACCATCTCCAAACAAGCCAGAGGAGAGAGCAGCCAGCCTCTCAAGGGGCTCCACCTGGCCCCAGAGTGCACGCTGTGCTGACACACCCTGCACGCTCTGGGATGGGAACTGATCCTGTAATGACAAAGTCTCCTGGCTGCTCAGTCCCCGGGGTGAATGAGGCCTGTCTGCCTCACGAGGAGGCTCTGGACTCACTAAGATTATTCAGATTTTTTTTTTTCAGAAGCAGAAGTGATCCCCAGCATGGAAAGAAGAGGAAAGCTGATTCCAGGATGTGCAGAGTTGCTCCCTGGACTCTTCTCTGCTGTCCCACCCAGCCTCTGTGTAGGGGTGTGCAAATCAGGTGGACTGAGATGCAGCAGGTAAGGACAGGGTCCTTCATCCTTCCCTTGCAGTTTGTTTGGAAAGCAGGATTCCATGCAAAGGAGGGAGAAGGAAATGGAGATGTGGTATTTGTGAGAGAGCTATGACTGCTGCAAACCTCAGTGTGGAGTTATTCATCCCTTCAGGAGTGCTGGGAACCAAGCTGCAGTTCCAGTTTGCTGGTTTCCAAACCAAAAAAGAGTTGTTCTCTCACCCTCAGACATGGAAGGAGGTTCCAGAGGAGGATCCACCTGGATCCCTGAGCCTTTCCCTCAGACAGGTGCAGGCAGATTTCCCTTGGGTTTGAGTCCTGCAGGGCTTTGACGAGCTGCAGACATCCCTGCACAGGAGCAGCCCCTTGGGGGAGGCACCACTCACACGGAACCTGAGGCTGCCCTGCCTCCTGCCAGGGACACAAAACCTCCAGAGAACGGCCTGGACACCCCTTTCACCCCGAGGGCTTCCTGCAGATCCCCACTGCTGGCTGGTCCCTGTGGAGGCTCCTTGGAAACAGCCACTCCTATTCCCACAACTCCTTGGAAAACTTCTGACTAAACTGATGAGAAAAGGTAATTTTCCTAATACAGCAGCTGAGTCCTGCAGAGGCAAGCTCCCTGGCAAGGCATTATTCCTCACACAATTTTGAAGTTCACCTACCTTAAGCAAATCTGGCTGTTTCAGCTAAAAGTTGTGCAGCCTTAGGCATTCTTTCTCACATGAGCAGATGATCTTTTTAACACCTCGAGTTCCTGCGTTTCCTATCATTCACTAAATCAATCTCCCTTCGTGATGTGTATTTATACCAATGCCCAATTCTATTACAACTCTCTCTCCTGCTTTCTCCAGTTCCTCTATTATTCTTTTTTAGGTCTGTAATGTCATTTCAGTGCCTTACTCAGAGGCTGTCACTTTGTATTTACGAACTGAAACCTGAATGTGCATTATTACTTTATTTTTATGAAAATCCATGATAACTAATGCAGCGATTCAATTCCTCCCAAGAGGCCTGATGTTTAGTTTCCTGTCTGGCCTCCAACCTTCATTCCTCCAAACAAACTTTTACATCCCTATTTACATATTGGGATCATTAAGGTTCTTTTCATCTCCCTGTCTCAATGGCTTCAGAAGCCATAATGGATTTAGGCAGGAGTTTAATTGGGAGTTGCTCTTTTCTGTATTTCAGGCTACATTTCACGTGAAAGGCTCAAATATGCCTCTGACAAATGGAAGGTCTGATGAAAGCCCCAGGAGCCCCAGGCCAGGTGAGCTTTAGCGGAGCAGAGGAGACCCTGGTGCTGGGTCTTTTCCACGGGAGGCTGGCACTCATTTGGTATCTGGGCAAGAAAATCCCCCTCTGCAGCTGGCCTCTGCTCTGCCATGACAGCCATGCACACAAGCAGGTTGTTTTCACCAAGGTGTTCCCTTGTCTTCCTTCAGGGAGCAGGGAGTGTGTCAGAGTCCCACCCCAGAGACCCTGCTCTGCCCACTCCTGTCCTGCTGAGAAGGGCAGAGGGCACAGGAGGCTGCTCCAGGTCATGCACTGCCACTGCAGGGGCAGCTCCTGACAGGGGGCCAGGCTGGGCTCAGGCAAACCCAGCTCCAGGAAAGCCTGGCTCAGTGGTGGCCTCATCCTGGTTCTGGGGTTAGAACCACCAGCAGTCAGGGCAGCCTGCAGTGCCCACAGCTCTGCCAGCACACACTGGCCAGACTGGGACTGCCTCCAGCACACACTGCTCCACCAGCACGGACCAGGCTCTTCCCCACTGCTGCCTGAGCTGCTCAGGGAAGGAATTCCTCCCTCAGACAATGAGATTCTGGGGCCACCCCGTTCCCTCTTCTTCCCCAGAAATTTCCTTCCTGCAGTTTCCCTGGGTCGAGCACACTTTATGATATTCAGTGTCTCACTTTATCCACTCAACAGCAACAAACCAACCCAGCAGCCAGTGAAGGAAATGTGTCAGTCCTGAGCCTAGCTGGAGATCAGAGGATAGCTGTCAGCCCAGGAGCTGCAGAGCCCAGGAGGAGGTTAATCACACCTGCACCCAGCTCGGAGAATGCAGCACCAGGGAATGCTGCCCAGCCCAATCTGCTCAGGGAGCACAGAGCTCCCGATGAGATGAGACACACACATTGTTTCACCTGGGAACAAAGGGCACCATTTGCACAACTGCTTGTCAAGGTGTCTCCAGAAATTAGCAGAGTACAGCCACTGCCCTGCCAGAGGGGCTGTGCTGCTCCTCTGCAGCCCCTGTGAAATCCTGGCCATGCATTCTGAGCCCTGGGGAAAAACAAATCTGCCTTTCCAGATTTGTTCCAGCCTTGGAACTCAGCTCAGCATCATCAGGAAGTGTGAGGACCTTTCAGGGAAGCAGGGGCAGGCATGGCTGTGGCTGCTGTTTGCCTTCAGCTGTTCCAGCCAGAGCCAGAGCCTGCTCAGACACAAACAGGTCAGTGAGGAACTCCTCCTCTCCTCATCCCATCACGGGCAGAGCAATCCCATTATCCACATTGCGATTTGCAGGGGCAGAAATGAGATCCAGTCATGAACAGAGGCTGGATGTGTGGGTGCATGTGAGACTGACTTCTCCTTTCACTGCCAGCCAAGTGCAATTAATGTAATGCTCACAGACAATGCATAAAACATACTTCAGTGCCATCCATCGTGCCTTTGGAGCCTCCTCACCAGGGCACTGATACTTCCCCCCATCACTGAAGTTTCCCTTCTCCCCTCTGCCTCTCGGTGGAATGAAATGGAGCATGTAATGGGACGTCACATTCACAGATCCCATCCTGGTACCAGCTCCAGCTCTGCACCGAGTCCCAGACACTACAACAGCTTTTCACACCCTCACAAATGCTCCAAGAAATTGCTGAGAGCACTCAAATCCCCCAGTCTAAAGAAGATGCCCTAAATTTACTCAAACAAAACCCCTTTACAGCTGCAAAAGAATTACCTGCTTGCAAATAATCACATTATTTTAATAGTTATTATAAGGAAGATTATTTAAGTTGGGAGAAAATACCAGCTTTGTATAATACCCACCTGCTCTAAATACACAGTTACACTTTTAGTTAAAATTGAAGAGCCATTAAAGCCACTTTTTGTAGGTGCTTAGGTTTCTAATTTGCAATTAAATTAATTGGATTTGAATGCCTAAATTGGTTCAGAAATCAGGCTTATCATCCAATAAGCAGTTCAACAGGACAATGCTGCAGACCCAGGCTGAAACAGGAGAGCTGTCCAGCGTTTCTGTGGGCAGCTGCTGGGGGAAACAAGCACTGGGGTGTCCTACAGAGAAACCCAGCCCCAGAGAGCAGAGCCTGCACTCGTGTAGGGCACGTGAGAACTCTTACACACAATCACCTCTGGCAATAGACTGCACCCAGGGAACGCCCAGTGTTTGCCATCTCCAGCACTTTTCAGATGTGTTTGGCTGCTTTAATTTCTTTTCTCTGGAAATCCTTAAGTACTGCATAACTTTTTATATAACTGCAAAGAGAAAAAGTACACGGGTAACCAAAAGTCACCATCCTAAAAGAAATGCAGAATGGTCCAGACAGTGAATAAAAGAGAAGACACCTCCATCAGCTGACCTGCACAGAGTCTGTTACATAAGAAACCTGAGAACATTTCTCAATCCTTCCTTACCCAGGCACCGATGTTTTGTCATGACAGAATTTGGAATGGGCTGGGATTAGGTGAAATTGAACAGCAGTGATTTCTGGAGAGCCTGTGCTCTGTCCTGGGCAGGGTTATGGGGTTATTCACAGCCCTAATCAGGATGCTCACACATTACATATTTCATCCCAAAGCACTCTTGGGGGATTTACATTAATGCTCTTTGTCTGCCAAGGAATTCAGCACCATGACACCTTTTGTGTGTCTGCTGAGAGAGATCAGACAGAGCAGGGCCCACAATGGCCCAGCCATGGCACAGCTGACAGCCAGAGCCCACAGTGCCACCCTTCAGAGCAGCCCCTCAGGCAGGGATGGCAGCTCGGAGGGAGCTTTGGACAGTCCCAGAGCTGCTCCCAGCCGTGCCTCTGCTCCCTGGGGACATCCATCCATCCATCCATCCAGCCCTCCATCCATCCATCCCTCCATCCATCCATCCATCCCTCCATCCATCCATCCATCCAGCCATCCATCCAGCCATCCATCCAGCCAGCCATCAGCCAGCCAGCCAGCCATCCATCCAGCCAGCCAGCCATCCATCCAGCCACGCCAGCCATCCCAGCCATCCGCCATCCAGCCCCAGCCAGCCATCCAGCCAGCCAGCCAGCCATCCAGCATCCATCCAGCCATCCATCATCCAGCCATCCATCCAGCAGCCAGCCCATCCAGCCAGCCAGCCAGCCAGCCAGCCAGCCCAGCCAGCAGCCAGCCAGTCATCCAGCCAGCCTCCAGCCAGCCAGCAGCCATCCATCCATCCAGCCAGCCATCCAGCCAGCCAGCCATCCATCCAGCCAGCATCCAGCCATCCAGCCATCATCCAGCCATCCATCATCCATCCATCCAGCAGCCAGCCATCCATCCATCCAGCCATCAGCCACTCCATCCATCCATCCATCCATCCAGCCATCCAGCCAGCCATCACCAGCCAATCCATCCATCCATCCCAGCCATCCATCCATCCATCCAGCCAGCCATCCACCAGCCATCCATCCAGCCATCCATCCATCCATCCATCCAGCCATCCATCCATCCATCCATCACAGCCATCCATCCATCCCTCATCCATCCATCCATCCATCCATCCATCCATCCAGCCAGCATCCATCCCATCCATGCCATCCAGCCATCCATCCAGCCATCCATCCATCCATCCAGCCATCCATCCAGCCAGCCATCATCCATCCAGCCATCCATCCATCCATCCATCCATCCATCAGCCAGCATCCATCCAGCCATCCATCCATCCACCATCCATCATCCATCCATCCAGCCATCCATCCATCCATCCAGCCAGCCATCCATCCACCCATCCATCCAGCCATCCATCCATCCATCCATCCACATCCATCCATCCATCCATCCATCCATCCATCCATCCATCCATCCATCCATCCATCCATCCATCCATCCATCCATCCATCCATCCATCCATCAGCCCCTCCTGCTCCAGCAAAGGGTGACCCCTGCTCACTGGGAGCCCCCCGGCATCACTGCTCACACATCCTTGGATTTACCTCATTCTTTTCATGGATACAGACCATGCCCCCCTGCAGAGGAAGAGAAATCCCCACAGCAGGAGGGGATCATCCCTGCCCCTACAAGAACACAATTTTTTTCCCATGAAGAACTAAAACCCCAGATTCCTGGGTATCTTCTGGAGAGTTCTGAAGAAGCCTCAACTCAGATTTTTTTTGGATTTTTTTTTTCCATTACGGAGAAGTTTTTTATCTTATAAGCTTCTAGCATTTCAGAAACATGAAGGAGGTGCAGGCAACAGTGACTGTGGCAGTCCCACAGGGGTTTTCAGCATGGATGATTACAAAAAGGCAAAAACACCACAGAAACCTCGTCACTTCCCAAATTCCCATCAGAATGATGAATTGGCAGAATATGAAAGAGACAAATCCAGTAACTCCAACAGCTTTAGGTGAGTTCCAGACAATTCCTGGGAGGTGCAAGTCTGTTCTATTGGTTCCACATTCAGAATTCATCTTTGCCACGTCTGTTTTTCATAGCAGAGGTGGATTAAAATTGTGCCTTCTCCCTTTATAACCACCCCCAGCAGCACATGAAGTGAACTCTGCAGCCATTATTACAACTCTTAGTTTTGACAGTGCATTTTTCTGAGTGTGTCTCGTGTTCCTAGAGCAGAGCACAAAAAGCATTTTCATTTTTAAAGTTGCTCTATCCTAGGGTGAAAAGGTCAGATGGATTCTGATGTCAGGAATACTGAAACTGAGTTGGAATGACAGGACGTGATTTCATCATTTCCTATCAAAATGAAATGTTTGGACATTGCAGAAAATAAAAATATACATTTGCTGACTTAAACCAAGATTGTTTCCAAGACAGATCAAATTTTTTTGGGGCTGGAATAAGGCAGTTCAGCTGCTGGGAGAAATCCCTTTATATTATGGAACACCATGGCCCAACCTGGATCTTCGCTGAGGATCTCTCAAGCAGATCCATCAGTTGTGTTATATATTATGTATATAAAACATTGCACATCCTGGCTAGGCAGCGTGGCAGGTCACTGCTTCTCAAACAGGGGCTCTGCACTCTGCCCTGCTCTGGGCAGCATGGCTCCCTCTCTGATCCCTGCCCTGATCCCTGCAGCAAGCCCGGGGTGAGCACTGGGCTCCCCTGGGAGCTGCTCAGCTTTCAGCCCCAGGGCCACGAGGAGCGCTGAGCTCACCCTCAGCTGCTCAGACCTGGGGGTCCCTGGGGTCACCCTCAGACCTGGGGGGTCCCCGGGGTCACCCTCAGACCTGGGGGTCCCCGGGGTCACCCTCAGACCTGGGGGGTCCCTGGGGTCACCCTCAGACCTGGGGGTCCCTGGGGTCACCCTCAGACCTGGGGGGTCCCCGGGGTCACCCTCAGACCTGGGGGGTCCCTGGGGTCACCCTCAGACCTGGGGGTCCCTGGGGTCACCCTCAGACCTGGGGGGTCCCCGGGGTCACCCTCAGACCTGGGGGGTCCCCGGGGTCACCCTCAGACCTGGGGGTCCCCGGGGTCACCCTCAGACCTGGGGGGTCCCTGGGGTCACCCTCAGACCTGGGGGTCCCTGGGGTCACCCTCAGACCTGGGGGGTCCCTGGGGTCACCCTCAGACCTGGGGGGTCCCTGGGGTCACCCTCAGACCTGGGGGTCCCTGGGGTCACCCTCAGACCTGGGGGGTCCCTGGGGCCACCCTCAGACCTGGGGGGTCCCCGGGGTCACTCCTCCAGCCCTGCCTGGAGGGTCCTGTGTGTCAGTGCCCCCACGGGAGCTCACCCCTTGCCCTTTCCAGCTGGACACAGAGGGACCTCAGTGACCCAGGGACGTGCAGGAGAACTCTGGACATGCAGGAGCACAGGCTGAGGCAGGAGCAGAGAGCATCCCCCCTCCATTCTCTGCTCCCTTTGATCTTTTACTCTGTCACACCAGTGACTTCAGAAGGGTTCAACTCCTCCCTGAAGTGCACCAGTGCAAGGGAGAAAAGGAGCAGCTGTTCAAAGTTTCATGCTTTAAAACACTCTCTGCTTCAGGCTACTCCTCATGCTCTGACACTTCAGCTCCTGTAAAGTCTGTCACATGATTCAAAAGATGCTATTTTGCCACTGATAAAGCCACACTAAGTGTTAGTGAAAGATTTATTAGCCTGCAGTAATATTTTACAAATTGCCAAGTGTGCTGCTCTCCCCTCTAATACACTCCAAAGTGTCAGAGCAGAGCAGCTGCCAACCCTGCCCTGGACCAGAAGGGAGGGCCCGTGATGGAGCTGTGGCTGCAGCAGCATCCTGGGGAGCAGGGGGGACCAACAGCCCTGCACAGCTCAGCCAGGGACACCAGGGACACCAGGGCCACCAGAGGGTGAGCACAGTGCCATCCTGGGGAGCAGGGGGGACCAACACCCCTGCACAGCTCAGCCAGGGACACCAGGGACACCAGGGACACCAGAGGGTGAGCACTGGGAATTCCCAGTGATTCTAGGAAATCAGTGAATTCCGTTAAATCTGTGAATTCTGTGAATTCTGGGATTCTGTGAGAGGGAATTCCCAGAGAAGGCCACTCTGGACAGCCTGCAGGGCTCTGGGGTAATGCCCAGGCTGTGCCAAGGATGCCAGCAGCATCACCAACCCCCTTCCCTGAGCCATCCAGCCAAGGCCCAGCCTCCCTGGCAGCCTGGCACGGCTGCAGGGCTCTGGAGGAAGAGCACAGAGCCCTGGGTAGCAGCCTGGCTCAACAGGAGCCCTCCTGGAAAGGCACAGCACAGAACAGGGCAGAGCCCTGGATCCTGCTCCCAGGGCTGGCCCCAGCTCTGGGTCACTCCTGGCCACTTTCAGGTGTCTGATCAAAGGAAATGAACAAAAAGCAGTTTTCCTTTCAGGGTAACCAAATGCAGATTTTCAATTAACTCAAACTGAAAGCCCAGAGCACTGGAAAGTTTTGCTTTGGAAACTTCCAGGCTTTGTTGGGCCTTGAAAAAAATGGCCATTTGGAAACAGAAATGTCTTTTCAAAATGAAAGATGAAAAGAAGCTGATTTTCCTTCTCTCCTTATTCTTGATTAATATAATCTTGAGAGCTTATTCTTTACTAAAAACTCAGCAAAAATAAAGTCTGCTTAAAATCTCTCTTTTTCCCCCCAAGTTCAGCAGGAGTTTTACTATCCACAAATGGTCAGTGCTTGACAGCACTTTGAAATTTACACCTGAACTTTTCTGTCTCAGTCCTCACCAGTGAAACACAGTCTATAACACACCTCCATTTTCTGGTTATTCTGTCAGCCTGCACCAAGTAATTCCTGAGAATCATTTGTCAACAAAAATATTGTTCAGTGGACTAAATTCTGTTCTGACCTACTCAGCCACGTTCAGGTAGGTGCAGTTTGGCACAAAAAGAGTCAGTACAGAGTTTGGACCAGCTCTTTAAAGTTCTTTGAAGTTTCAGATGAAAGAAGTGAGTAATAAATGTGGACCCTGAAATGAAAAGAAGAATGAGGTACCCTCATTCTGCAAGGAAAATGAGCTTAACCTCATCATTAATCAGCACCAAAAAACCAGGAATAAAAGCTAAGCCACGAGGACATAATCAATCTGTTAGATGCTACTTGACAGCTGCACTGAAAAACAGCACCAGTAAAGACCCAAAGAAATGTAATCTTAATCTTTATATATCAGTGGGCATCTTAAGCAGGTTTTTCTTGCATTTTCTGTTCCCCACTCTGCTGCCCAGAACAGAAACTCTAATTACTGCTCCTGCTGAAGGCTGCCCAGTAATTATCCATCTTTATCTTCATTAGATGCCTGGAACGAGGCTCTGAACCAGAGCAGGTAAACTGCAAACCCCAGCCACACTGTCAGTTCAGAGCTCACTTTAAACTGGCATCTCAGCCCTGCAGAAACCTCTGTGCTGCTGAGGAGGGGTGCAGGGGTCCTGGTCCCGGGGTGACAGCCCAGGGCTGTCATTAACCCCCCTGAAGGGTGCCTGTGGGAATACACCCAGAACTCCAGCACTGACTGGGACACTCCTGTCCCTACAGGCAATGGCAAACACCAGACAGCAAAACTGGTTTGTTACAAGTCTCCCAAATCATGTCTTTGCTTTAATTTTTTTTTTTTCCAATTCACCAAAAAAAATGAAATAGAAGATGAGTGAGTTAGTCAGGACTTAGTCCATTGACTCCCACCACATGAGGACAAATCATTTCCTTCTGTTTCCAAATCTAAATTAAGTCCAACCATGGGCTATATTTGGCAGATTTACCAGATCCAAAAAGGCTTCAGAGAAGAGAACAAACCCCAGAGCTCAAAGGTTCCCAATAACACAGCCAGAAAGACACATTTAATCAGAAAATACCAACATGGGGCTGATCAGGTACACAGGAACACTGGGAAGATGCTAAAAGGGAAGCACAAATACTGAACTGTGAAATTGCTGGGGTTCATCTCATCTATCAGAAATTACCGTGACAAAATTATTTAAAACAAGTCCAATGAGCATAGAAATTGCAATTGTTTTTGTCAGACAAGCTCAGGAAGAACCACGTGCACCCCTGGCCAGCTCTGTCACTCCCTCTGCCCGAGCTGCCACTGGCTCTGTGACAGGAGCCACCAAACTTGTGGGCATGTCCCAAACCCCCCAAAGGACAGTGCCTGCTCACTCCCCTGTGCCCTCAGAGGCACAGAGCAGCCAGCAGGAGGGAGCTGTCAGCTGCTGGGAGGCTGTGGAGCTGCTGGAGCCACAGGAGGCAGAGCAGAGCCCTCAGCAGCCAGGCAGCTCCCAGAGCCCGTGGGGTAACAGCCATTCCCAGCAGCTGGGAGGGAATTCCACTGGGAATTCCATTCCTTCCATGGAGGATGGCCTGGAGGGTTTGTGATCGTTTTGAGACATGCTGATCATAAAAAAAACCCAAATAATCAAAAAAATCAATTTTAACTTTCATTTGTAGCTGCATCTCTTGTTTCCTCTTCTCCAGTGACAGCCACAGAGAGTTTGTGAAAGATCAAAGCTGCTGCAGACAAGGCACCTTCTGTGTCACCTCTGGAACCCTCTGTACCCTATCTGCCACCATCACTGCCAGCAGCTCCTTCCTCTTCACCACTCACCCACAGACAGAGGAGGGCAGGACTGGTTCCTCACAGGGTTTTATGGCAATATTTGCTGAAAGCCTCCAAGAAGCTCAGATTGCCCTGAGGCTCCAGTGTGACCCCCCCATTCCTGTGAGCTCTGTCCTGGCACTGCCCACACAGCAGCCCTGAGCCACCCCAGAGGGCACTGCCAGCACTGCCAGCCCACAGCTGCAGGGGCACAGGGAGAGGCAGCTCTGGAAATGCTTCCCAAGTGGGGAGGGTCAGACAGCCCCACGTGTTTGAGGAGCAGGATGGAAATTGGGATGTTGAGTGTGGTTTGGTGCTTCACTGGAGCGAGCCACACAGCCAGAACAGCAATAATAAATCTTGGTGTTCCAGCAGCAGAGCAGTCAGAACATGAAAGGACTTGTTCCATTAGAGACCAGCCCTGCTCTGCAGGGCCTCTGCCCCTCTGGAAGGAGCAGCCTGATCCTACCTTAATGACATCTTCATCCGATGATCTGCATTCCACAGAGTCCAGGAGATCTGTCACAGTGCCATCATCTTCCACAGAAACCACCTTGACAGGCACAGCCACTGTCTTCCCAGTGAGAATGGCTGTGTTCAGGATCTCTGCTTCCTAGGAGAAAAGAAAACAAGAGGCCACTTGGTCTATCTGTATATCTATGGATATTCTGCTATTAATTCAATTCCCCATGGCCGTGGCAAGGACTGCTCCCAGGGCAGCAGGCAGGACAGGCAGATTTCCTCCCTGCACTCCTGACCACACTCCCAGCTGTGCCTCAGGGCTCCTGAGCTATCTGTGGTGCCCCAACTTCTGTCTGTGCCCTAACTTCTGTCTGTGCCCTAACTTCTGTCTGTGCCCCAACTTCTGTCTGTGCCCCAACTTCGGTCCGTGCCCCAACTGCTGTCTGTGCCCCAGCTTCTGTCTCATCAATGTTCCCTGGGGCCAGAGCAGCCAGCACCCAGAGTGACCCTGCACCACAGGGACAAACACCCCTGGATGTTGCAGCAGGGACACCTCCAGCCTGAGCTCATCTTGATTATCAGCTAAAAATGTCTCAAGCCTTGCTGCTTTACCCCTTTTCTGAAAGGTTTCCTACAAACACTGACATTCTGTGCTGGGAGTGCCCCTCTGCTGGACACCCCGGCTGGCACGTGGGCACAGCTCAGGGGCAGGCTTTGAGCTGCTCTTGGGGATGCAGTCTTGGCAAGGTCAGAACCCCAGGGCTGTGCAGCAGTGCCACCCCAGAGCTGTGCAGCAGTGCCAGTGCCACGCCAGGGCTGTGCAGCAGTGCCACCCCAGAGCTGTGCAGCAGTGCCACCCCAGGGCTGTGCAGCAGTGCCAGTGCCACCCCAGAGCTGTGCAGCAGTGCCAGTGCCACCCCAGGGCTGTGCCAGTGCCACCCCAGGGCTGTGCAGCAGTGCCAGTGCCACCCCAGGGCTGTGCCAGTGCCACCCCAGGGCTGTGCAGCAGTGCCACCCCAGGGCTGTGCAGCAGTGCCAGTGCCACCCCAGGGCTGTGCAGCCACTGCCTCTCCTGGCAGGCACCGTGGCTCTGCCTCCAGGGGAATCAGAGCCAGACTCAGGTGCTGGGTGAGTGACTGAGCACCCCAGGACTGGGGGGGATCAGACCCTCCTCAGTTTCCTAGGATTTATCCTGGCTCCCCACACCTCTTTCTTCACCTTTTAAGAGGTTTGTGCCAAGGCAGCCTCTCTCAGGCAGAGGAGGGCTCTCTCAACACAACCAGCTCTGTGGTGACCAGTGCCTGCTGCAGAACACACTGCTCCTGTCTGATTCACCACTAATTTACAAGTGCTGAGGAGCATCAGACCAACCAGAGCTCTTTGTCACTGGTGTCACCTCTGTCTGGCACCACAGGCTGGCTGGTCTCTGCCAGGACACTCTGAGCACCAATTGCTGCCTGAGTCCTCCCACCCTAACTGCAAGACCCTGCTCATTTCTGGAAAGGTCTCTGAGCCGTGCAGAGCTGTGCCTGTGAAGCTGGGACCATCCTGTAGAACAAGGGGCTCTGGATTTCAGCTGGCTCTTGTGCAAAAAGGCTCCCAGAGCCCGCCAGGTGCTAAATTCTCATTATCTAAACAGCTCCCAGGCTGAGCTCTGAGACTGACCTGATTTTACTCCTGGAAGCCAAGAGTGGGGATTGGAACCAAGCTACCAGAGGATGATGACTGCTCCTGCTGCCTCTTGGGCTAAAGGGGAGAGGCTGAGGTTTTTCTCCTCTAAAGTATTCACATCAGAAAGACCTTTTCCTCTTACTTAAAGAAACAGACACACTCGATTCAGACTCAAAGCAATATTTAAAGAAAGAAAAACCCCTCCTGGTCACTTGATAGCTGCTTTGCTAAGGCTGCCCCATCCTCACCGTGATCTTTAGGGAAGGGAGAAAGAGGATTTCACAAAAAAGAGAACTTGAGAAGAAAATCCTCTCCCTCCCTCAGCACAAAAGCCCTTCAGACATTTTTAACCTGCAGTTGATCCAGGGCTGTGAATACCTGCCTGTGCCCTCGGGTGTGCCTTGAGCACACCTGGCTCTCAGTGCAGAACCTGCTCGGGCACTGAGCTCTCAGGTTTGCTCTCAACTTTCCAGGTTCTGGGGCTTTTCCCAGGCCTGGGCTCTGCACCCAGCTTCCCCAGCAGCTTTTGCTGCTCCCGTAGGCTCTGCAGAGCTGCAGGAGGGGCAGCTGGCAGCACAAGCACTGTTAGCACCCCTGCAATCACAGCACCAGAGTCAGGCCCTGCTGCCAGCGGGGCTGCAGCACCAAGCTCATTTCTCTGCCACTGCTGCAGACCACAGCACCCACCAAGCTCTCACACCTCGTGCTCCCCCAGGCAGACACAGCCCCCTCCCTCCCCTGCATCCATTAGTGTGACCCTGGCAATTATTTCATAAAGCAAGGGGAGCTTTAATAACCCAGCCTTTGAAGCAGCGTGATTAATGAGCTCTGCTCACCAAAGGCAAATGGAATTTCCCCTGGTAAGAGCAACTAACTGAGAACCAGCCTCAGAACCTCCAAGAACTTCTTCTGAGTCTCTGAGTTCTGCAGGGCTGCCTTTGGATGCTCTGAACACAGAGTGCATCCCAGGGCAGCCATCCCTGCCCCTGGCTGGCATCTGCTGCTACTGCCCTGCCCTGCCCAGAGCCCTTGGGGAGGCTGCACCTGGCAGTGCTGTGCCAGCCCAGCTGGCACTGGGTGGCACTGGGTGGCACTGGGCTGTCCTGCCCTGCAGTCACTGAGCTGTGTGCTCTGCCTGCGGAGGTTTCTGCCCCTGCCCAGAGAAAGACTCGGGGTTTGGTTTCTCCAGGCACTGCTTTGCACCCCCCAGGCACAGGGCAATGCCAGCGCTGACCCAGGTCACCCTCAGGGCACAGGGCAATGCCAACACTGACCCAGGTCACCCTCAGGGCACAGGGCAATGCCAGCACTGACCCAGGTCACCCTCAGGGCACAGGGCAATGCCAACACTGACCCAGGTCACCCTCAGGGCACAGGGCAATGCCAACACTGACCCAGGTCACCCTCAGGGCACAGGGCAATGCCCCTGCAGGCTCCTGTTGAACAGCCAGGAAGGGCTGGACATCCCTGCTAAGGCGTGTGCAAACTGCTTCATTCTGAGGAAACAAACACCATGCTTACCTTGCCACACTGAGATTTATAGTTCAGAGCCTCAGCCTGTAGAAGCTATAAATCTAAATAGTTACTAATTTATAACTGTTGCCTTTTGCTGCTTGAGTGGAAAAGGAATCTCCTGCAGAAATATGATGTTCTTTACCTATAACTAACAGAGATTACAGGAGATAAGATGTCAGGGCACCTCGGGATGGCAATAGTTATGCTTCTGCAAAGCCACAGCCAGAGAGTCTCACTGGTAAAAGTTGATTCCCTCAGCAGCTATTAAAAAGGTGCTGAACTTTCTCTAACTATTAACACAGCACAGCTCTATAATTCACTTACACTGAGCCCCTCCAATAATAAAATGAAATAATCAGAGAAAAACATGTCTCTGCATGTAATAGAAATGGAAGAGCAGGTAATCTTTATTCTGAAATTGCTACCACGGTAAATAAACAGTAATACTTTAAAGAAGATGCCAGAGCGAGTGTCCTTTGCTTACTGAAGAGATTCATATTAAATAACTGAGCATATTAAGCCCTCCAGCAGAAACATATTCAGAAGATGTACACAGTAAGCATCAATTTAAGTTGAAATGCAGAAGTGAATACCTATTAGGTTTTTTCAATTTTAATAGGTAGCTTCCCTGAAATTTAATTTCCCTTCAGACATCTTTTGCCTTATCTTTCCTAGGGTGAAAAAAAGGACTTTGAAGTATCTTTGTAAATCTTCCCAAATTTCTGTTTCTGTTGTCTGTGTGTACAGTTTGTGTGTGTATGTGCATCTGTAACTTTTGACAGAAATCAGTGCATGACTGACTCGTGTTCAGCTGTGACCCAGCTGCAGCTGAGCTCCACTCCCAGCCTGGGACGTGGGGATCCTTTCTGACCTTGGTCTGAGCTGGAAATGCTCATCAGCCCCTTGCCCTGCATCCTGTCCAGCCACATTCACCTGCATTCACCTGCCTGCATTAATCCCCAGTCAAATGGACTGCTGCTTTGCCCTGGAACTGAACTGCCTCCTGCACACTCACAGCCTGCAGGAGGAGAAGGGCTTGTCCTGCTGCAGTCCACAGGGAAAAGGAGATTAAAACCTCCCCAGGACACTGGAACTCCTGCTCTAGAAGCACAGCAGACCTCCAGAGACATTCTTCATTGGAGCAGTGGAACATATCTGCAGGCTAAAATCCTAATTTCCAAAGTCAAGAAGGTTCCTCTCGGGTTTCAGGAGGTACTTTGGCTCCTGGGTTATGTACAGAGTGCAGTCAGGGAGAGAACAAAGTGACCCCTGAGACCTCCTCGAGTCCAGAGCACAAACAAGACTGAACAGCCTGAAAACCCCTCCCACTGACAGTCCTTCAATTCTCCATTTTCTTCTTTCTAATGCATTTTCTATTAATCAGCATTAATAGAGCATTAATCCCGGGTCCCACCTTGAATCTTGTCACTGTTTAGGTGGAACAGAGGCAGATTTGCCCCTGCTCAACCAGCAGCCATCCTGCCCATATCACAGGATCCATGCTTCAGTCATGCAGAACTAATTTCAAATCTTATTTAGCATCAACTCTCAGAATTAAGCAGCTAAGTGACAGCTGTTTAATTAACTCCTTAAGCTGATTAGAAAGCATTACAGAAATCCCCCCAAGGAAGAGTTTATAACTGTCAAGAGAGCCTAAGGCCATGTTAATGCTTCTGTTTAAATTTAGTAAGCTTCTAAACCAATAAAGTCTAAATGCTTGACATTCTCATGGATGTGGTCAAACTCAGCTTTTTCCTCCTGTTCCTCTGTGAGGGTAGGAACCAAAAGCAGCAGGAGAGAAGGGATTTGAGGAGTCAGGAGGCAGCAGCTGAAGAGAAAAGCCAGGAGCTGCATCTCCCCCAGGACTGCTGTGGGTCGTGGCACCAAGCCTCCTCCAGCTGGGATTAGCTCTGAGCTGGAGCAAAGCTGAGCTTGCACCTGAAATGCAGAGTCATCTCCCAGCCCCTGGCTGCAAGGAAAAAGGGTTTGCTCATCCTCTCTTAAACCCTAAATCCACCTCTAATGATAAGATTATGGCAGCTGAAGTACAAGTTTTAGAAGCAGCTGGTGGGGCTAGATACAAGGTGGTGCAGAGAAACCAGAATTGCTCCCAAGCAGATTTCAGTGCATTATTGTCAGCTCTGAGCTGGCTAACAGCTTGAAATATAGAAAATGTAATTCTGATTTCCTTATTTCCCCTGTTGTCTCCAGATTCTTTAGGATGCGCTGGCAAAATGATTGAAAAATCAGCAGCAATTCTTCTGTGTCCAAGGGAATAAAGGAGCAGTGGCCAGAAATATCCCAAATTAATTTATGAGACCTTTAATATAAACAGAAGAGTTCCAAGTACAAGCTGAAATACTGCAAGGATGAGAAATCGTGGTGAAACCTGAATGAGAAAATGTGAAAAGACTGACATGAAGTCCAAGGTTAAATGTTTGGTTTAATGTGGGCACCTTTCATCACACAGAACAGATCTGAACTCCCTGGGAATGGCAGGGAGGAGGGGGATATAAGCAAATTAATCCCATTTCATTCAAGCCCTTGCTACTTAATCAGTTTCCTTTTTCCCCCTGCAGGCAGGAGAGCTCCAGGGGCAGATGTGCTGACTCAGGGGGAAAAGGAGCAGCCCAGGAACCCGATGCACCTTGCCCTGGACAGACCTGCCTGCTGACTCCACTCTCCCACAGCTGCTAGAGAGGGGAAAATGGATTCTTTGAATGGCAGAATGGGATTGCAAGCCATTGTTTAGAAAGGAGTGGGTGCCAGAATCAATACTAGGATATATTTTTCACCCTTTCTTCCTCAGCCTGTGATTCCTGGAGTAATTTTGACTCTGTGTGGTGGGGGTGACACCTCCAGCCACGCTGCCACTCCTCCTCATGGGGCAGAATCATTGGAGGGAGCAGATGGGGCAAGGATGAGCAGTGAAACAAAACCCCAAATGCCCACCAAGCCCAGCAATCCCAATTTTCCATTAAAAAACAGAGAACAGCCAGTGGCTGGATTGTGCTGTAGGGAAAAAGCAACGTGGCATAATCAGAGAGCCTGGCTGCCCCTCCTACTGTCACACACAAGGCATCCAGGAAAAATACCTAATTATATTTAATCTCAGACCTGACTTTCACAAAGCCTTCCAGCTATTTTATACCCTGATTAAGGAACTTTCATCTGGGTGTAGATAGAATCTGTCACTGAGGCTGGAGGAGGGGTGGGGAAGAAAAGCTGAAGATGTAACCCAGTGCTGAGAGCAGCAAAGAGGGGCCAGGGAGCACAGGGAGAGGCAGGGGGTGCAAAGGAACAGGGGGGACATTAGAAGGTGACCAGCAGCGAGAGGTTTGTCATTACACAGCCTGTGATGCTCAGTAAAAAGCTCAAGAAGGCCAGAAATGCATCTCAGCAGGGAAATGCGGGTGCTGCTGTGGCTGCCCCATGGGGCCAGGCTGGTAATTCCCTTGTTTCACAGGGTGTGCAGCCAATCCTGACTGTGGACACTGCCTGTGATTGCAGGATGCAATTCCACAGCTCTGAGTGATGAAAAAGGCCAGGAAATAAATCATCTCACTCCCAGGGAGAGGAAAACACATTTGCCTGGTGTGTCCCTTCTCCTTACCTTTGTCTGCCTCGTGGGCTCAGCTGGAGTGGTTCTAAACAGGGATTTTGGGTTTGTTTTGTGCTTCTGCTGTGTCCAGCCCCCTCAGACTGAGGTCAGGCTGCTGGAGCAGCCAAGGGCAGTGACAGCTCCCTGGCAGCTCCAACACAAATGGCAAACACAGCAAATGCAGAGTGCTGGGGCTCACTGCCAGCTCTGCTGCTGGGACAGAGGCACCCAAGGGCTTCAGGTCTCCAGCTGGGACTTCCCTGAGCAGAGGTGATGTCAAACCTGGGCTCTCTGTGTCTCTGGAGAGGGCAATGAGCTGCTGAGCACTGGGACAGGCTGGCACAGCACCAGCACAGGCACCAGGCTGCCCTGGTGTCCTGCCCACCCTGAGAGCTGGGCAGGCAAACCCTCCCAGGGCAGGTCCCTTTTCCTGGCTGCAGAGGCAAGGTAAATGTCATTTGTCCCAGGTTTAAGATGACAAAGTGGAGGAGCTGTGCTAGCACCCTTCTGGGGAGCTGACCTGTGCTCTTTGGGTGTTTGCAGGGCTAAGGAGGCCACCACCATCCCAGGTGCCATCCCACACCTTCCCTGCCTATCAAAGTCTCACCCAGGAAGCCTCAGAGTTGTCAGGCTGTGGTTCTTCAGAGGAATTGCTAATTAATTCACAGGCCCCAAAGTGTAACTCCTCAAAGCTGTGTGTGCATACTTGGCTTTGGTCTCTAGACAGGCTGTGTTAGCTGCTCATCAGCACAGCTTGCTCTTGAAAGGAAACAAACAAACAAACCAACGTGTTTGGGGAGGATCTCTTCCTGGCTTTGCCCCAGCAGGCTGCTGGCAGGGACAGGCTGGGGACCCTCAGAGCAGCCTGTGCAGAGCAGCAGAGCTGGGAGCTGCCCCAAGGGAGGGGAGATCCCTGTGCCTGCTGCCCTCAGGGCTGGGCACCCTGGCACGGCCACCCCATGCCCAGGGAGCCAAAGGCAATCAGGGGTCACACATGGGGTCAGGGTCCCTGTGCCACCAGGAAGGGGTCAGGGTCTCCCACCCTGGCCCTGTGCTGGCCCCTCTGCTCCACGGTGCAAAGGGAATTGCACAGACCCACTGGGAACCCTTCCCATCTCCCACCCTGTGCTCCACGGTGCAAAGGGAATTGCACAGACCCACTGGGAACCCTTCCCATCTCCCACCCTGTGCTCCACAGTGCAAAGGGAATTGCACAGACCCACTGGGAACCCTTCCCATCTCCCACCCTGTGCTCCACGGTGCAAAGGGAATTGCACAGACCCACTGGGAACCCTTCCCATCTCCCACCCTGTGCTCCACAGTGCAAAGGGAATTGCACAGACCCACTGGGAACCCTTCCCATCTCCCACCCTCTGCTCCACAGTGCAAAGGGAATTGCACAGACCCAGCTGGGTGTCTGTGGGATGTGGCACAGGGCAGTGAGGCACCAGGGCAGACCTGTGCTGAGCTGGCACAGAAATGAATGGAATGTTGCCCAGCAGGGCTTCCAGGCACAAACACAGCCCTGGGCAGCACTGGCAGGCAGAGCTCAGCACACGTGGGCTCACATCTCAGAGATGACCCTGAAGTTGTTCTCAGGTGAGAACGTGTCTGTTGGTAAAGCAACAGGAAAATCTAAACTTCCTCAGAAAATGAATCTCCTTTTGTTCCAGCTCCAGTGCATTTCTCAGAGGGCTCTGATGGGCCTGACTCCCACACAGTCCAAGGCTGGGGGAGCCTTTCAGGGCCCAGGGCAGGGCAGCATTCCTGGGGAGCATTCCCCTCACACAGCTCTGCCCTGGGGGCTGTCCCAGCCGGGCACACAGTGCCACTGCCTCACTGGCACCTCGCCCTGCCCCTCCTCCCAGGCTGCTCCATTATCTCCCACAATTTTCCCAGCTTTTAATGTCTAACAGGCACCTCTTCCTTCCAGTGACACCTGCAGAGCTGGGTACTTTACAGCCCTCTTTAAAATTCAGCTCTGCCACAGTGATTACAGGATGCTGACATCTCCAGCAGACTCGTTTGTTCTCTCCTCCCATCTCCCACAGCTTTGCTTTAACTCTCTGGGGTTAAGCAAGACCTGTTAGTAAAGCAGGCAAATCAAGGTGCACCCACAACCACAGGGGTGAAAGAGACCTCTCAGATCAAGAAATCCAGTTATCAACACATTTATCCACTCTGAGTTGATTCTCCCACAATTTTAGCAGCTCTGCTGCTGCTCTTGCAGCTTTCCAGAGGGGAAGCTGAGAAGAAGGGAGAGGTCAGGAGCTGCCCAGGCCTCCAGTGGCCATGCCTGGAGCTCTGCTACCCCACTGCCATCCCCTGCTGCACAGGAACATCCTGACAGCAGCACCGACCATGGACCAGATGGGGTGGCAAGACAGGGAGAAGAGGATGCAGTGACCAGAGAAAAGAGCAGATCTGCAGGGATGAAATCTGCCCAAATGTGGCAATTACTGCAAACTGCCTTGGCAGAGCCACAGAGCAAGGACCAAAGCAGCTTTTCACTTTTCTGAAGGGAAGAAGAAGGTTCTAAGGAACAGAGAACTCTGTTCTGCAGGTCACTGTGCAGAGGAGAAGTGACCAAACTGCCTGCTCCCAAACTCCCTTCCAGACTGGCCTGGCACTTTGAGTGGCACATTCACATTTAGGAATGTCAGCAAGAAGCAGCCTGAGCTAAACTGGGACCATCACAGGCCCTTGGAAAGCTGCCTGCAACCCAACAATTCATTCATGAGCAGGCTGAGGGCAGAGCAGGGGGCAGCCTGCAGCCAGCGGGCTCTGCTGCCTTCCTAATTAGCTCCTCAGCTGAGCTTTAAACAGAAACACAAAAATAAACCGAGGGGACATTCAGAGAAAAGATGCTGTTCCAGCTCCCATATGGCAAATGGGGCCAAAGTCTGCTCTGAGACATGTGACCATGACCTTGGTGAGGGCACCGTGGTGGCCAGGACAGAATCTGGGTCACAGCAGGTCCTGAGAATAAACCCACGGCAGAGAGGGGACAAGGACACTGCACCCCTGCCACCATGGCTGACCTCACCAGCCTGGTGCTGAGAGGGGCCCTCACTCCCTGGTTTAGGCACAAAACCCATTTATCCCTCTGTACTTGGGCTCTGACACTGCCAGCCCTGCAGCTGAGGAGCCAAATCTTCAGCTCTCTGCACTTGGTCTTGGGAAGAAAATGATTATTTTATGTTTTTTAATGGAACACAACAAGCACAGATTTAATTCTAACAATCTCCCGAGTTACAAATTCCGTGCCCACAGTGGTGGTTCTGTGCCTTCAGTGGCACTATCACTTAGAACTCCTCTGTGGTTAGCCAGTGCCAACTGCCAGGATATAAATGGGTGCAAACTCTGCTATTGCACAGACATGCCAAGGAAGTGACCTGTACAATTGACTCCTGCCACAGATAAAGGCTGTGGTGAAGGGCAGTCTCAGAATCTGAATGAAGATAAAACATTTTTAGGTCTAGAAGTAGGCTGAGAAAGAAAGCAGTGAGCCTGCAAGCTCTGCTTTGATCATTTAGCCTTTACAGATTTGTGACAAATTGTTTTTTCTGCATGAATCTGAACTGATACAGATTTACATGAGTAGTTAAAAAGTAATACCAATTGGGAAATAAAATCCCTAACAGCACCACAGAAAAGCAATAAACTTAAGAAGCAGTTAGACAGACAGAAGAATGCTTTACAATAGGAAAAAAAAATTAATAACAGAGAAAAAGAGAGGTCGGACACTTGTAAAGCTGGTTGTGGCAGGCTGCAAGCAGGGAATCCAAAAAGCCATTAGAAAAAAGACATGAAGAATCTTGTAATAATATCCTGGGGAACATGCTTGCCTCAGATTCAATGCCTCTAAGACCATATTGTGTGTCCTGTGACTCTCATTTAACATCTAATCCTTCCAGAAGGATTGGTAGAGAACTCCTGTTGGTATCAGCCCAATGTCCTCAAGGAAATAAATCTGGACTTGACGTCAAATTACACATTTTGTACCCAGGACATCTGAAGAACTTTCCTAATCTGGTGTATACAGAGAGCTGCACCCAGCAATTCTTTTGGTGTCAGAGCAGGAGCAGCAGTTTAATTTTCTTCCTGCAGCTTCTTCTCCTTTGAAATGTGAGGACAAACCCCTGTGAATAGGTGAGGACAAACCCCTGTGAATATTTGAGGACAAAGCCCTGTGAATGTGTGAGGACAAGCCCCTGTGAATAGGTGAGGAGAAACCCCTGTGAATATTTGAGGACAAGCCCCTGTGAATATGTGAGGACCAGCTCACCCACCTTCCTGCCACCTGGGAGGGCACAGGCTGAAACAAGTCCAGCTGAAAGCACCCCAAGGTCTTTTGGGGTTTCCCTTGGACATTCTGAAAGGTAAGGAATGCCTGCTTGAGGAATGGGGTTTTCCCAGGTAAGCTCTGTGGGGCTAAGTTCACAGGAAGGAAGGGGAAGGTGAGGAGCCTTTTACTGAGAGCTGATGTGATCAGGAACTGCCTCACATTTATCTCCCTGCTCCCAGCCTGCCCAGCTGATCAAAGGCTGCAGGGGCTCAGGACAAGCTTGTTCACTGGCTTACAAAGGAAGACAAGAGTCTTTAGATGACAATAACAAATGCTGCTGCTTCTGCAAGATGCTGCCAGCCACATTGGACCAGCACAATCTGACTTCTGCTTTCACTTGGTCAGGTTTTCCTCTTAGCTCAAAACCGACTGCAAGCTCGAGGCCCCGCGGCCAAAATCTGCACAAAGCTCCTGAGCTACCTTGGCCAAGGACAGCTTGGCTCAACAAAAGCCTCTTCCAAAATCAGCTCCACAGAACCTTGGTGGCTTGCTGTGAGCTCTGGGAGGCTGGAACTCAGGAGGAGTCAGATGGTGATCACAGCCTCCCCAGCACCCAGTGCTGCTTTTGTGGCTTTCTGCTTCAGGAATTCCCCCAATGCCCCCAGCATTTCAAATCCCTCGTCACGAAAAGCAAATCATCCCTTCTGATTTCCTCTTCTAACCTGCTTGAGTTATCTCCTGTGCATGTGCAGCACAACTGAGAAGAGCCCACGGGGGCCAGAGAGGTGAGGCAAGGAAAAAAGGTGAGTGAGAGAGGCTACAACAGGAATTCACGAGAGGATTGGTGGTAAGGTGAAACAGAACCAAGAGCAGAGATCCATGGTCTTCCATCCCCAGTGAAAAGGGAAAATTATCAGCTGGCTGGGCTCAAAACAAAGACTGTGCTCCTCCAAATAACACAGCTGCACCAGGAAATCCAGGGCTGCAGAAAACAGGAATGTTTCTGTGGATTGACCTCCACTGCAGTTCAAAGGGCAATCAGACTAATTACTGGAAGAAACCTGGGTGCCATTCCTAGCTCACAAACATGCTGAGCTGCACAGCTGGAACACAGCTTCCTTTGCTCTCCCAGCACTCCTCTGGCACCTGCTCTCAGCCACTGCTGCAGAAAGGATCAGAACAGCCCCTGGCCTCAGCCAGAGGGACCCTCAACAGGAACACCCCTCTAGTTACTGGAACTGCACTGTAAAAGAAGAATTAAAGCTTCTTCCCATTGGATTGTTCCTCTCCTGTCCTGCTTTAGGGACCCAGCTTGCAGATAGGCTTGAAGAACTGTACTGTTAATGGAATGGATTTTGGCATTAGTAGAAAATATAAGCCCTCAATATCAAATATTAAATTATTCCTGATTAATTCTTTTATGGGCTCGGACTTGCAACTGATTTAATACTCCTGGATAATTACTTCTGTTATAACTGTGCCTTTGATTTTTAATTAACCATACAAAGTTTCTCATTCAAATCTAATATTACCTTTGTTAACAATGTCAACTCTCTGTTTAGAGATTCTGCTCACATTAAACTGTATGCTGAGAAATTAAAATCTGCTTTTCCTCAACCGTGTGAACAGATTCTCTACCAGGCTTATTTATTCTATGCAATTATCTAGGAAAATATTGTTTCTGGTATCCTAGCACTGCTGTCTGCCAAGCAACCCATTTCTCTGAGCAGCACTGCTCTGTGCTCCCTCATCCCAGCTCACAGACTGGAGGGGCTGGAAGGGACTCAGACCCACCCCTGCCATGGGCAGGGACACCTCCCACTGTCCCAGCTTGCACAAAAGTCAGAGCACAACACTTTCAAACTTGTGTGCCTTCACCCACCTAAATTCTTCTTTACAGGTGTGATTAAGTGAATTTAGTCCATTAAAATTCAGTAAAAGGGAGCTGCCTGGGAACTGCCTGCTGAGCAGCTTCAGTGATCAGGCTCCTTGAAATTCAGAGTCTGGATCCGAGTTTGGGTGTCACACTGAACACTCACATCAGAATCTGGCCCTTGCTTTGGAAATGTCAGGGTTTCCACTTTAACTCCCTGTAATTAGATTCACATTTATCCATGGAGGGAGGTTTGTGTCAGTCTCTCAAAGGTGCTGGCAGGTCCCACACCTGCTTGGACTCCGAAGGAGACACAGCCCCTGGCAGAGTATGGCTTAATGGAAATGATTGGTAAAGCTCCCCATAACCAAATTAAAGGGTTTGCTTTTCACTGTCTAACATTTTCACAAAGGTTATTTGTAGAATACTGGGCACTCTCCTGTTTGACCTGCCAGCTAAATGCAACTGTGCAGAGCAAATCACCCAAGTGCAGCCTCACCCCCTGCGTGTGCTGGACCACTCTCCTCCCTTTGGGACCTTCTCCATCCTGACTGCTGAGCCCCTCAGAGGAACAGCCTCACACTCAAGGGCTTTTTGCCCTTCTTGTGTTAAGTAACTTTGCTTTTAGGGAGGACAAATTCAGACTTTTGTAATCCAAGTCACTCCTGGCATTTTCCAGTCTATTTTGCTGTTTGTGACCCCTGCCCTGGCAGAGATGAGGTTCAGAACAAGTTTAAGGCATTGAGCAGCAATTACCAAGTGTGGGACCAAAGGACTCCCAGAGGAAAGAGAGCTGACCTCGACTCTGGCTCCTGCTCCAGCCACAAACACCCTGGGAGGGCTGGAGAACACTTCTGAACTCTGACTAAGCTCCTCTGTGCTTAGCAAAGGATCATCATCCTCCAGCCTGCAGGGCACTGGGCAACTGTGCTGCAATTCACTCAGCACTGTGACAGGCACAGAGAAAAAATATAAAGATATATATAATGCATTAAAAACTGAGTATGGGAGTGCTGCTGATTGTCAATTCTCACAAATGCTAAAGAATTTCTGAGAACCTACAAAGATCTGACAAAATTTTTAGATATTTTAAAGCTTTCAACTATTTTCTATTAGGATTCTCAGAGGAGTTCAACTGAGGATCAAAAGCTTTGCAGAGAAACATGAAAAATGCAAACACAGGAATGATTTGCTGCTGCTCCACCCCCCCTGGCTGGCACCCCAGGGAACTGAGATCAGGAACACCAGGGCCCAGGCTGTGCCCTGACTCTGCCCAGCCAGAGTTACACCTGCCAGCATGCCAGAGAAAAGGAGGCTACAGCTCATTCCATGGCTAAGACCAAGAAAATGGAGTCTAAGAAAATAATTATGTTGTGCTTGAGGAAATATGGAAATGACCACGAGCTGCTGCACTTAACAGACTTCTCAAAATTAAATTATTTGTATTCAAATATGTGCAAAACCAATGATCATTTTTGGTTTTGATCAGCTCAACCTGTTCTTTGGGGAAATTAATTTGATGCTCTGGGTATAAACACTCTTTCAAAATGCTCACCGTGAAGCGATGTTTTCCTCCTGCTCTCCTTAGCACCAAAGCAATTTTCAAAGCATTCCCATTGATATCACAAACAAAACAGAGGAACCATTTCAGGAGGAGGACCAGAAATTGCAATCAGAGAAGTAATAATTAAAGCACAGTTCAATCCATATTCATGCCAGGCCACCCGTGGGTGGGGAGCAGCAGGGACAGGCACAGGAGAGCAGCAGGGACAGGAACAGGTGAGCAGCAGGGACAGGAACAGGTGAGCAGCAGGGACAGGCACAGGTGAGCAGCAGGGACAGGCACAGGTGAGCAGCAGGGACAGGAACAGGTGAGCAGCAGGACAGGCACAGGTGAGCAGCAGGGACAGCTCCGTGATAAACCACACCAGGCTGGCACAGCACAGCTCCCTGATAAACCACACCAGGCTGGCACAGCACAGCTGCCCTGATAAACCACACCAGGCTGGCACAGCAGAGCTGCCCTGATAAACCACACCAGGCTGGCACAGCAGAGCTCCCTGATAAACCACACCAGGCTGGCACATCCTGCTCCTCTGCTGCTGCCTGGCAGCGCTGGGTCCTGCTGAGGGGGAAGAGAGGGAAGAGCACTCCTGGGCAGTTTCTGCTGGGGCTCAGCTGGGCTCTGCTGAGAGCTGAGCCACCAGGCAGGGTGGGATGGAGACTCCTGCCCAGGATGCCCCCAGCCCGCAGATGGAGAGCTCTGAGGGCTGAGCTGCTCTCTCAGGTGCCCAGCAGCACGTGTCCCCTCCCCAGCAGGCTCCAGCTGAAGGCTCTCAGGGGCTGAAGCAGGACCCAGCAGGGAAAAGGGACCAGGCCACATCCTGTCCATGTCTGATCTTCAAAAAAGCAGAGAGTGCAACCTGAATTTCTGCTTTCCCCACCTAGCACAGAACTTCATTTCCTTCCCAGCTGGTCTCTAATGTCCAGAATTATCAGTATCAATATCCTCATTCATTTTCTTTCAATTCCTTCTGTAATTGCTTGGGGATATTAAGTGCTGCCAATATTGGGGTCATTACTAACCCCAGGCAAAAAATGCATTGGAAGCCCACAAACCTTGATTCTTGCCTTGTTACCATAGTTACACCTGTCCAAGGGGTGACACCTGAACTCTGTCTTCAGGCTCTAAGTAAGTGATGAAGAACCAAAGAATCTTGGAAAATGAACTGACAGTGTTTGAAGAAGAAAAGGTCAAGCACACTCATGGGAAAATCTTAAAAATTTGAGCTCCCACTATTAATTTCTATAAACAACTTGTTATCAGCCTGCCTACATGGATCTGATGAGATTATTCTTGCCAGCTCTTGATCATGATACTGTGCAAGTGCATATTGAAAAGCTCTGCCTTTGATCACAGGGAGCACAGCTATTACAGAGAATGCACACACTGCACGCCCACTAATCTCATTCTGATTTTTCCTGGGAAATGAGCAGTTCTGAAACATACATCTCAAATCAGGAAACTTCCATGATCACAGAACAAGCAGAAAACAGGCATTAATTGATTCTAAATCTGACAAAATGATTAATACCAATACTTACACCCCCAGATTTCTCCATCAGTCAAAATATTGCAGCAATTCCAGCAGGTACAGATGTGTACCTGCTGGGCCTGAGCACAAAGTTCCTGCTCAAAGTTCCATGAGCACCTCAGAGAGCAGTGCTGTGCTAACACACACCAGGGGGGTTTAACTCATGTGTCCCTCCTCTGTGAGGTAAGGGACTGATGAGTCAAAGCACAGCCTGCTTTGCCAACCCACGGGTCCTAAAAAACAAGCAATGGGATTCCTTCCCTTGATTTCCCCTGAAATGACACTGGAGCCCCAGGGATGTGTTTTAGTGACAGAACACACGACAGCTGTGTTGGGAGTTTTTACAGCTGCTGCTGAAGGTGCTGAGGCTGGCAAAGGCTTTTCCCCTGTGTTGCAGAGCTGAATTAAAGGAGTGTCAAGTGCAGCACGTCAAAGCCAGGGTTTAGATCAGTCTGAGCCCAGCAGTGTCTGTCAGGCAGTCTGCACTCTCCTTGAGGTGTGACATATGTCACTTCACTATTGTCACACAGCGTTTCATGCTAGGCTGGACGTGAAGTTTTGAAAAAAAAATAAAAGCAACTTTGTAATCATCCATGTCATGTCAGATTTATTCCTGGCATGGAGGAGATGACCAGCCTCTGAAAGAAAGGCTCAAAAAGCCATTGTGCACAAGATGGACACACCTGGCTTATTCTGTGCATGAAGGGGGCTTTGTTTGAATTAAAGCTAAATAAAACCAAATAATGTACCAGAAAATCATGAATTTCTTCACTAATGTCACCCTTCCTTTTCATGCTCGACATCTCTTTGACTTCTTCCCTCCACACAAACCACGCTCCTGGGTGTCTGAGTGTATCTCAGCCTCCTGGTTCAGAATTTTAGCATTCAAAAAGCTGAGCAGGGGAAACTTTCTCCAGTCCCAGATGAATCAGGCTGGCAGCCATGTGGCCCCAGTAATTTCAGAGTTCTCCCTGAGCACGGGAGGATGTCAGACCTGCACTCTAGAAAGTTTGTAAATCCTGCAAAGGTTGCATTCTGCACAGATCCACGTCCCAGGATAGAGCAGATCTTTTACAACATCTTGTGGGGCAAACGTGGGTGCCATGAATCTGAGAAGGCAACCTGTCAATCCAGAGCCAGTGTGCTCATTTTCCTGAACAGCTTTCAAGGACATTTACCATAAATCTGTGAAAGGAGAGCTACTTACAGGTCTGGGATTTATAGAAAGTGCTGCCTGTTTGTGCTCTGCCTTCTGTCAATAGCATTAAGATTTAAAGTTTGCACTGAATTATCCAATGACCTAAATCCTAGCAAGCTATCAAAATCTGCTTCCCAGATAAAGTCGTGCTGGAGTTTGATACATTTATCAGTGCCAGACACACAACACTGCTTACAAGCACGGCAATTTCTCAAGTCTTCTTCAGCAGCAGACAAAAGGGAGGTACAAATGAATCACAACCTATTCACTCCACTGGTTTAAAACAATTATCACCCACTGGAAACAAAGTAAAACAATTCCTGCCTCCTGATTTCACACAGCCTCCTGCTCTAATGAGGCACTGTTTATTTACCTAATGTAGAGCATCCAAATCTTCTGCTGACAGCTCCAGAATGCTTTATTGTTCTTCCATTATGCTAAATACTGGGGCTAGATCATGCCTCATTATACAAAACAGAATCCACTGCCAGCCAGCTGAACAGGACCTGATGTGGGAGAGGCTGGGGCTTGGCTGAGTGTCAGTACAGCCCTGTGGAGACAGGGACCTGCAGCTCCAGGATGTGACATGGAACATCTCCCTGGCTTCACTCCTCTCCAGCACCACAGCAATCTGCTGGAGCAGCAGGCAACGGAGGCAGGAGCGATTTGGAGACACGCAGGTGTTCCCAGATGCAGGCAGATCTCAGAGGCATGTCCAGGGAAGGTCCCACCAGCCAGATGCTCCTGGCATGAACCGGGATAGTTATGCATGCAGTGCATATCCAGAGACATCTGCCAGGGAGAGGTACAGAGAGGTGTCACTGCCAGGGACAAAGAGAGGGTGCACTCAACCACATGCAATGGCTGCTGACGCACAGAACCAGCACATCCATGCCAGAGGACAGTACAGTCCAGCCAGGGACACTGCCAGCCCAGCCCGTGTGCCAGTGCCAGTTCCAGGGGACCATCCTTGCCAGCCGAGGACAGGTGACAGTGCCCCAGCAAGGGACATCCGCCACCGGCGAGGACAGGGTCCTGCCAGCCAGCCAGTGACAGTGCCCAGCCAGGACACTCTGCCAGCCCAGGACAGTGACAGTGCCCAGCCAGGACACTCCTGCCAGCCCAGCCAGTGACAGTGCCCAGCCAGGGACACTCCTGCCAGCCCAGCCAGGGACAGTGCCAGCCAGGACACGCTGCCAGCCCAGGACAGTGACAGTGCCCACCACACCCTGCCGTAAGAGCAGGCACAGCCACAGCCCAGCCAGGGACACTCCTGCCAGCCCAGGACAGTGACAGTGCCCAGCCAGGGACACTCCTGCCAGCCCAGGCCAGGGACAGTGCCCAGCCAGGGACACTCCTGCCAGCCCAGGACAGGGACAGTGCCCAGCCAGGGACACTCCTGCCAGCCCAGCACAGGGACAGTGCCCAGCCAGGGACACTCCTGCCAGCCCAGGACAGTGACAGTGCCCAGCCAGGGACACTCCTGCCAGCCCAGGACAGGGACAGTGCCCAGCCAGGGACACTCCTGCCAGCCCAGGACAGTGACAGTGCCCAGTCAGGGACACTCCTGCCAGCCAGCCAGGGACAGTGCCCAGCCAGGGACACTCCTGCCAGCCCAGGACAGTGACAGTGCCCAGCCAGGGACACTCCTGCCAGCCCAGGACAGTGACAGTGCCCAGCCAGGGACACTCCTGCCAGCTCCACTCAGGGGCTCTGGGACGTGCACTGAAGGCTGTGGGGACTCTGGGGGTTTTGGCTGGAACCCAAGGCTTTCACACAGATCAAAGAGCAAAGCTCCAGGACATAAAAATATCCCTCTCATCCACCTGAGGGAAAGAGTGTCCTTGGGAGGAAAAGGAAGAGCTTTCACTGAAAAAATCCTACACTGAGAATTTAAGTTTTTTAAGAGTCTGTGAGAGATTTTGAACAGCTTTTGGAGCTTTCTAAACTCTGCAGCCTGCCTTAAGCTAGGTTTATGTTGCATAAACACTTGCTTTCAGATTTATTATTATTATGAAAGATACAACAGGAACATAATAAATGATTGTGGTATTAAAGCACATTTTACAGCATCATCTTGAGTGCTATTTCCTTTAATGCTCTGCTTACAGGACATGCAGGGATTTGCTCTGAAACTGTATTAGGATGGGAGGATAGAACTCCACAGTACAGCCCAGGACATTTTTTTCCTCTTATCTCTGAACAATTCTTAATTATCCCCAGCCCTGTGAAGAACACACCCTCAGCTGTGAAATACAGAGGTGGCATGCTGGCCTGCTGCTCTGCAAGGAAGGGCTTTGGGATTCCAGGGAGCCTGGTAACAAAGACTGGCTCTGCTTCCATTCTGTGGCCTTTGGCCCGTGCTTGGAACAGGGCAGCCACAAACAAGGGTCAGCAAGGGGGTACAGAGGCTCTGAAGGTGTCCTTAGAGTGGGAAAGAAATGAATGAATTGGAGCCTGGCCTTTGGATGCAGGATTTCATCACCCCTCTGCTCTGGGCACTGAGAGCAGCAGGAGCTGGGCTGGCAGAATTCCCTGCTGGGAGGGGGAACTGCCCTTCCTGGGCAGCCCAGGGCTGAGGGACAGGCTCAGGGATGAGCTGAGGGACAGGCTCAGGGATGAACTGAGGGACAGGCTCAGGGATGAACTGCCCTTCCTGGGCAGCCCAGGGGTGAGGGACAGGCTCAGGGATGAACTGAGGGACAGGCTCAGGGATGAACTGCCCTTCCCAGGGCTGAGGGACAGGCTCAGGGATGAGCTGAGGGACAGGCTCAGGGATGAACTGCCCTTCCCAGGGCTGAGGGAGATGCTGCTTTAAGGAAAACTCTCCCAGCTCCCGTGGCAGCACACCTCAAGCAGTGCTGAGATGGATCCCTCCTGGCTCTGGCTGCCAGGTAATGCAGGAATTGTGTTTTGCATTCAAGCTGCAGATTAAATGAGCTGTCTAAAACCACTGTGACCCTGGATGTTTACTGGAAAAAATATTTTAAACAACAGCTTGAAGGACTGCTTCAAAATAATTAATCTTCTCGGAAGTAGTAGGCAGAATTTTGGTGTCCAAAGGTAATACATTTCTTTTGATTCTTATTGTCTCCTGGATTTCGTTTTGTTCTTTCCTACTAGGACAATAAAATGCCATTTTCTAGAAATACTATTGAGAATGTAGATCCCATGATGTACACTAATAACTCACACCATCAGATAACAAAGACTGAGGCTACACAGCTTCTGTAACAAATGAGCTTTGGCTCCCAGTTAGTAAATGGTGCTTCAGAATCCCTGTTTCCCTCTGCTCCTCCCCACAGTTAATCTACCTCTGATTGCTGTAATGCTCCCTATAGACAGACAAATTGTTTGGGTTAACTTAAAGCATTTACATTAGTTTTTCGTTTGTGACTGTTTCAATTAGCAATGTCATCTATTTCTGAAAGCTTTTTACTTTTAAATAATTAGGGTTTACCCAAGAGGTTAGCACAAAAGAAGTATTTGAAATTCTAATCCACCACCTCAGACAAAACTGTTCCAGCAAATTTAAAATCCTGTTGCTTCTTAAATATATTGTAAAATACAATAATGTCCAGAGCATACTGATAACCTCTGAGCAGCACAAAGGAAGGGGCCAGTGCATCACATGAGCTGGGTATGAAATGGAAATGCTGACAGCCCTGAAACGAGCTGAGACCGGGCTCAGGGATTTAATGAGCACAATAAGGGGCAGGTGGGCTCAGGGCTCCTGCCTGGATCAGATCCTGGCAGGAAAATGGGCCCTTTGAAGCTGCTTCCTAACGTAATCTGTACACAGGACCAGGCTGGGAATTACAACAGAAAGTGTCTTTTCATGTTCCCTTTGTCAGCCAGGCCTTTTACAGCCTTGTCACTAACACACACACACATGGATATGTATTTATATTTAATGCCAGAGCAATTGGATTTCTTCTGGAACATATTTCTTTTTCTATCTACATTCAAACCTAGAAAAGAGGAAGAAATCTGTTGCTTCGGTGCAAGCCATGCCTCATCTCTGGATTTAGTGCTTATGCTCTTTTTCTTCCTATATTTGATGCACTTGGACCTAAATCATTGAACCACATGCTCAGCCTAGAGAGCTGGAACCACTGGAAATGTGCAGAAATGAGGCAGCTGTGCTAAAGCTTCATCCTGTGCCACGTACCTGGTGGCTGCTGTGCCTTTTGCCAAAATGCAATTAGGAAGTGTCAGCTCCTGGCTCAGTGACTGGGATGGCAGCGAGGCTGTGGGTGACTCCCCACAGCTCCCAAAAAGCCACCAGGACCTGCAGGTGCCACTTGGAAAGGCTGGACAGGGAACAGATGGAGGCACAGCAGTGCCTGGGAAGTTTTCCTTCCACACACTGAGAGCAGCCAGGGAGATTTCCTCTCCTGCACTGCTCTTGCACCTGGGAGCAGACTTGGAAACAGGCAGAGAAGAGTTTATCAGTCATAGCTGAGGTTTGCATTCAGGATATATTTGTGATTGTTCCTGGTTTTCTTGCCCTAGAGACAGGAGCTGGATGGAGAACTACTCCTGAACTCAAAGGCCTGCTGGAGTTCACTCTGAACACTGCTGCTCATATTCTGCACAACCTAATGCAAACTCTGCTCCTGGGACCTAAGGATGGCCCAAAGTGCCCCAAAGGGCCTTTTCTGCAGGGGGCAAGAGTCCCTGCTGTGTGCAGAGCCAGCCCTGGGGAGGGTGAGCTCTCAGGACACTGCCTGGCCTCCTCTCAGGTGAAACTGCTGAGCTTTCCACTGTGGAAACGTCCAGCCCTGTCTGTTCTGCTGCCATGACCCAGAGCTGTGTGAGTTTATCTCCCCCTGCACACCTGGCACACCTTCAGCACATCCCTCTGATTTTACAGTGCTCCACACAGAGCTTGCTGCTGTAAAAGGTGCTCCCAACAGAGAGCAAAGCAAAACGAGAATCACAACACAGCCTCTCTTCATCACTGGGGTTATTGTTGTTTCAATTTTGCAGGTGCTCAATGCCTGTCCATGGGGGCTGCATGAGCACGGAAAAACAAGAGCAGAGCACTTGACTTCCACACACATTTGAGAGTCAGGTTGGTGCTTTTGCAACCAGCACAAAAATCAGGCATCAAGGAGCCACTTTGGACGAGAGGGAGATTTCAGAGGTCTGCAGGGCCACTGGTTTGGGAGAGGGCCCTTGGGGTGGGGTCACTGAGGGTAAGGAGAGGTTCAGGATCTGCCTGGAGCAGCATGGGGGGGTGAACAGGCCCAGCAGCTGGCTCAGGTGAGCTGCACAGAGCAGCAGCAGAATTACTGCAGCAGTGATTCAGGAGAGAGGAACTCTGCTCACAGCACAGCATCTCCCAGAGCAGGAATGGGGCTCATCCAGACAAAGCAGGAAAAGAAAGGGGTGGTGTTGAGGGGCCCAGAGAGCACCTCAAGCAGGAGCTTTGGATTAAAGAGGGCAAAGGAAAATACAAACTAAGTGTGGAGAAATGTCTCCTAGCAAACAGCTGACTGTAAAATGCCAGTGAGAGCACAAACCTCCTCCTGTGGAGCAGATATTTAAAAACATACAGAATACAAGAAAATCACACAAGGCTCTGACCACAGCCTGCAGTTCTGAAGTGGTTTTCCTCACTAAAACATGTCCCAAAATGTACTGCTGAACATTCTGCATTGTGCTACAGGGATGCAACACGTGCTGGCAG
The DNA here is from genome assembly GCF_022539315.1 of Serinus canaria. Classification (NCBI taxonomy): domain Eukaryota; kingdom Metazoa; phylum Chordata; class Aves; order Passeriformes; family Fringillidae; genus Serinus; species Serinus canaria. The sequence goes on from NC_066329.1 coordinate 13,208,940, forward strand.
TATTCCTCCAACCACAGCTGCACAGCTTCAGCCCTTGAAGACAAGCTGCTGGGAAGAAATCCCACCCAAAAAAGGTTTTCTGGCTGTTGAGGTGTGAAAAGGTGCAAACCTCAAAGGGGGGGCTCAGAGCTGCAGGTGGCTGGGAGCTGCTCCTGCACTCTGCCCTTCCCACCAAGTGCACCCCATTCACCAGGCACCCACAGCTGCAGGGCAGAGTCAGCTGCTGCCTTCAGATCATTTCACTGGATTCCAAGTCTTTTAATGGATCTGGAATTAATTTCCTTGGTGTTAAAGTGCAAACTGGGCTAATAAAAGTGACACATTGACTTTTTCCAGAGAATGATGTTCAGCTTACGCAGAATGGCAGCATAAATGAAAATTAGCCTCAAGACAATGTTAATTACATTTTATCCATTAGTAGGAGGGTAATTGAGCCACTCATTTTCACTGCAAAGAAAACCCTTCTGGCTTCATAAAGGGAAACTATGTGTTTAATGTGCAAATTGAAGTCTAACAATGGAAAAATTCGCAATAGAAAGAGAACCAAAATGCAGGTAATGCATATCTCTGTTATATTGCAGTGACCATCTTGGACATAATCTGGGTTATTGCCCTCTTGCTGAGCTGAGAGAGACTTCAGAATGCATGGCAGAACTCAGTTCTCGGAAGAATCAGCCAGGAATTACTGACATGAACATGAACTATCCTGAAAGACCTGACTGAACCAAGCAAACACTCTACATGCTGCTGACAGTGCTCTTAGAACTAACTCTGCTCATAAATAACAGCTGCAGAAAATGGTCCTTGCTGATTTCAGATCTTCCCACTCGTTTCTGTTAGATCTGTACATGGCTGAAAAATGACATTTGCTTCTTCTCAGACAGAAAATCCCCCCAGAGAGCTGAAGGCACCTGGGCAGATCTGAGCAATCCCTGGAAACCAGGGAGCACATGCCCTTTCAGGACCTCTACCAACAAGTGCTCTGACATCTGCTAGCAGCTGCAGTCATCATTTGAGTTTTGAGAAACACAGGACACATTAACAGAAGGATATTTTGCTCTCTGGACTGCTGGAAACAGTTTTGCTCTTTATCTGTATTCCACTGTATCCTACTGCCTTTGGACCTTCCATTTCCAGTTCTGGACATTCCACTGCTCTGGAAATTCTTATTCCTGCTACCTACAGGCTCTCACTCCCTTTCTGCATGCCTGTTATCCCCCTGGGCCTCACCCCATTGAGAGGAACCCCTTCTGTCTGGGATGCTCTGAGAGAAGAGCTCTGGAGCTGCTGGAGCCTGGTGAGATGCAGGAGGGTTGGAGTCCCTGTGGAGGGGCAGGTGAGGTTAGCACGAGCTGGGGGAGGCACTGCAGCTGGCCAGCCTGGAGCCCCCTCTCAGGGCAGCACAGAACCCACCAAACACAGGATTTCAGTGCCAGACACGTCCAGCACAGCACAGTGCTCCCTGATCCACCCCACAGCAGGGGGACACCGCTGGCACAGCTGGGCCATGCTGTGACATGGGAGGGACAGTGTGGGACAATCCAGCTGCTCAAGGAGCCCCAGGAGCTTTGGCATCTCCCTGTCCTGTCCCCAAGGCCACTGAAAGAGGGAAGGGCCCCAGACCTGGGCTGCTGAAAGCTGCTTGTGCACAAAGAGCACAAGGAAACCCCACCAGAACCAAACGTCACCTTCATCAGCAAATCAAGGGGAGGTGGAACAAGATTTAGCTGCAGATAAATTATGGATTATCTGCCCACTGGGCTCAGTGGAATCCAGATCAGACCCTTGAACTTCCTGACCCAAGGAGCAGCAACTGGGCAGAGTCACAGTGAATTCAGAATTCCTGCTTCTACAAAAGCCCAAAATACATTCCCTTACTCAAAAATAGTAATTTTAAAATCAACCTTTATCATAATATTACCACGAGCATTGAAAAGGATTATCTTATTACAAAAATGAAATTACTTAAATCTACCCTCATTATTGTTTCCCAGGGAAAAAAGAGGCTTTTTTATTTCATTGTGGATGAAGCTGCTATTTGCATTTAAATGAAGACATCTGAAGAAGAGGAGCCAGAAAGTTAGGGGTTTTTTTCTTTGAGAATGGGATTTCATGTCAGTATTCTATAATGCAAACCCAGCTCCACTTTCTGCTTCATTAAATAGTCTGTCACAAGCAGCTTTCCAAAGAACTGTCATGGAGAGTGAGATGCTCTGATTAGTCCCAGCAGAGGCTCTGGAACGATGGCAGTGGTGGGATCCCCTCAACACCTGACTTCAGCAAACAAATGAGCTGTTTCCACACCTGCTGTACAGCATGGATTGTTTGAATTGACTCATCATAACTGACACTTGAACCATCTCCTTCCTCAGTGCTCTGACAGAAGCAGGCTGTAGCAATGGACTGAGCTTCCATTCCACCGTGAGCACTCTGAAAAGCAGGTGGACACAGAAATACTCCCTCCATGCCAAAGACACTGCCCAGGAAAACAGGCAGGACAACAGCTCTGCACCCCTGACACCTGCAGGGCATCACCCTGCAGGAATCACCACTTCCCTGGGTGGGAAGGGGTTCCATGGAATGGGATTCCCTCTGCAGGAAACCCCACAGGGGACACTGGGATTCCCCTGGCTTTGGATGTGGGGAGCAGAGCCCAGGTGTGTCTGTGGTACCCAGCACCAGGGACTGCAGAGGGCCCTGGCAGTGCCACTGGGTGCCCACCACTGCCCAGGCTGAGGGCAGAGCTCCCCTGGGCCTCAACAGGACAGAGAGAAGCAGCACAGGCCGAGGGGAAAGAGAAGCTCACCAGGGGCAGGAGGGAGAAAGCAGAGCCAAGGCTGGTTTGAGGAGTCAGCCTGGATGGCAAGGCAGGAGTTCAACAGCAGGATTTAAGGGTTAGCCAAAACCAGCATGGAAACATCTCCTTTCTTCCCCTCCTCCCAGTAAAGTGAGAGCCAGGACTGATGAAAATGTTCCTGGTGAGTTTAAATGTGCACCTTAGAGACTGGTGATGAGAAGTGCTCCTCTTTGCCAGCTGAGGGGGGTTTGTCCCAGCCAGGAGGACCAACACGAACACCAAGCACCTCCTTCCCTGCCCAGCCTGTCCTGGGGAAGGCCTCAGCTCACAGCAGGGGGACTCAGTGCCTTTAAAAAAATGAAACTTCAGTCCCTTTTAGTCTGCCCAGGCTCCAGCTGATTGGCTTTGCTCAAACACCAGGCCATTTCTCATTACTGATTGGTATTTAATTTGCAGATCCTCTGCTCAACAAAGATAAAAGGTCAATGCTCAAGTTAACACATGGAACTCCTGCTTATTGTTAAAGACTTTAGGTCAATGATCTGTGCTCCATGGCTGTGTTCTGTGCAAGTTCCACTCCCTTGTAACTACACAAGGCAGAGTTTCTGAAGCTATTGTATCAGCCACCTACCAAATACACGGTGAATAAAGCAAAAATTTTTATTTCATTACGGTAGACACCTCATTTAATTGATTTTCAAGAATAATAATTTTAAACTAAGCAGTAAATGGTCTGAAGAAAATTCCTTTTAATGCAGCAAGGCAGGGATGCTTTGATTACTTAAACCAAGGGAAACAAAAACCTGCAGGAAGCTGCAGAAAAGAAAGGGCAATGTAAGGATGAAATTCCTCTACCCAGTGTAATCGTGCACAGGGAATTCAGTGTGCATACTCAAGGACAGGATTTGCTCCAGAGGGATGCATTTTCAGAGGATGCTGCTTTCCCCTTGCCCCCAGCACTGGCACAGGCCCATCAGTGTTGGGGGGCTCTGTGCCCCCAGCAGGCTCTGAGAGGGCATTCCCCACCCTGCCTGCAGAAATGGGGCTCTGGGGGTGCAGCCTCTCCCTGAGGTGCCCAGGCAGAGCAGGGGGGCACTGACCCCTCTGGGAATGGATTTCTCACACCCTGAGAAATCCATTCCCACCCATTCTCCAGCTCGACAGAAGGTGCCCAGGTTGATCTCTGCTTTCCCCAGGGAAGATGCAGCGAGGGCAGTCTGGAAGCAGCCAGGATGGTTGCAGGTCCCAGTCTGGAGCCTGCAGTGTGGGCACTCACTCCTGAATGTGCCACCCAGCCCTGGCTGCTGGCCTGAGCCCTGCCCAGCCCTCTGCTGACAGCCCACGAGAGCTCCTGCAGGAAGCCCTTCCCCAAAAGGCTGATCCCAGAGCAGGGCTCCCTGCAAGCACTGCCATCAGCCCTGAGGCTGAGCACAGAAATGACAATTGCACTGCCATCTGCTTGGTGACTGGAAACACACCTGGAAATCCACATTTTTAGAAAATGAGAAGAAATAGTCTACAAATCAATAGCAATATGCACAAGCTGAGATGTTTAGCTTGGCTCTTTGCTGAGGCAGGAGCAGTAAAACTCCATCTCCTGAGGGTACCCAACCCTGCCCTGGTGAACAGAGTACCTGCACCAAGCACAAAGCACCAGCCCTGCCTCTGCTAGCACCCACACACAGAGCTACCAAGGCAGAACTTGGATGGACAGATGGATGAGTTTCTCTTTATTCCCTTTTCTCTAAATAAACCTGCATTAAACCAACTGCCTTTCTTTCCTGGCCCCCCTTCCCCTCCTCACGCTCCCTCTCCCCTTTAGATGTGACTCAGAAGGGAATCTTTCACAAACCAAGGCTGCATAAAGGGTTTGTGCTTTGCAGACATCCAGGAAAATATTAAATCCTACTGGTTTAGTCCTAGGAATAGTAAATAAACCAGCAAATCTCCAGACACCTTTGAAGCTCAGTTCATGTTTTCCTATGGAAGGCCCCTAGCCAGGAACAATATAAATGACACTCCCACAAGAACAAAAATAACCAACTTCAATCCTTTAAAACCATGTTGAGGATCACCTGATGATCTTTTCCTACACTTCTACACTGATATCCAGGGCAGAAGTAGGGCATCAATCTCTCCACATGAACACTTCTGAAACGAGTGATTCTGTCTCGAGTGCCTCCAAAAGGAGCTGCTGATGTGCTGGAGCCTCAGGAAGAACAAGCCAACAGGCCTGTGACTCAGAGCTCTTGGACTCACACCTTTATTAATAAGCTTATTTTCCTTTCTTTCCAGTGAATTCTGAAAATCAATCCTTTTGTCAACTGCCTTGTGAACAGCATACATGAGGGCAGCTGCAAGGAATTCCTGCAGTCATAAAGAAGTGTGGGCACATATTCCTGTGCTCCTCTGCTGCCATAAATAATTCCATCTGCTCAATGCTGAGGACTTCTCCACCAAATATGAACTGTTTATGCAGGCAAGGAGGGAAAGGTTCACTTTGCCTTTCCCTCCCGAGTTCCAAAAGGGCAGAGAATGGATGTGGAAAGAGAACCAGACAGACATAAAAGACACAACCAAACAAAAGCTGCTTTTTGGGCACAGAGAGATCAGTCTCTCTTTAGCTAAAACCAATCAGAGCCCATTAACAGAGTGCTCTCTCCCTGCTTCACTGCCACAGTGACAGGTAAAATGCTCCCTTCAGCAGCAGCTGGGCTAACACGTGTTTCCCACAGGGGTTCTTCACAGGTTGACATTTGAAGTTATTTGTCAGATGCCTGTAGTGGAACATCAAAGTGCAGCCCAAAGCAAAGCTGCTGCTCTGACCCCTCCCGTGGGTTTGGGGGTCACCAGCCTGGCCCAGCCAAGGTCCAGATGTTCCCCAGAATCACAGAAAGCTCCTTCCATCCCACAACAAGCAGGCACACATTCTGGAAGCCCTGACAGGACAGAGGGATGTGGAACTCACTGCAGGCCCTCCCACAGTGGGATCTGGTCCCAGGCTGGGCTCTTGCACAGGTAGGAAATAGATTTCACATTAGCTGGAAGTACCTCTAAGCACTCACACACTGTTCTTCAGGGCTTCTTAGCATAAAGACCTGTAAAACCAGGAAAGGAGTTAAATGCTTTCGTCCAGCTATTGGTCCATGAAGCAACTCTTGATTGCATCCATTTAAGATAAAAAAGCAAGACTGAGAGGAGATAAGAGTCCACTGGCAGGTATTTCTAAATGTCACTCTGCTCACAGAACACTCTCAGCTGCTGCTGCATTCCCAGCCCTCCTTTTCCTTCCTACACCCCAAGTCCTTCCAGTGCACCCCTCAGCACTACCACAGGAAGGTCACAAGTGCACATTTTCCAGTGGAGGTAGTGACTTTTGAAAGGGCATGACTGGGCACTGGGCACCCTTTCCTCTGCCAGGGCTGCTGCAAAGCACACAGAGGTTACCACGAAGGTGTTCACAGGTGGAGGGCAGAGACTGAAGTGGGATCAAATTCCATCCAGGGCAAGGCTGGATGAACTTCCCAGCAGAGGGCACTGGGCAGACAGGTATGAAGGCAAGATAATTGTGAGTTCAGTTTATCAGGGCATCCAAACTCTTCTCCCATTCTCGGCCTTTGTGAAATTTCTGCTGGAGGGATTCAGACTGTCTGACAAAGGTTATTTACCTGTGCTGCTTCAGAGGAGAGGAACCAGCCCCCACAGTGCCCTGCCACAAGGGAGGAGGGGATGGACAGAGGCTCTTTGCTGTGCCAGAATTACTCAGGCACATGAGAGAGCCAGTGTCAGAGGAGGAATCCCAAGTCCCTTCTCCTGACTCTGTACCCAATGTTCCCAAGATGTGTTTCCATACCAGTGCCTTTCTCTGCCAGGGTTTAAGTTATGTAACTGCTCTGTCCAGAACCAAAGTGTCAGAGGGTTGCTCAGAGGCAGCAAATGCTTCTCTACACCATTAAATCCCTACTTGCAAGCTGGGTTTAAATGCCACAGCACTGTTGTGACTACACATCAACACCCTGGGTGTTTTAAGGACCAATTTGTTGTTGCTCTGAGACTGCCCAGTGTGGGGAGAGGATGTGGAGAGCCTTCAGGCAGACACCCTGCTCAGCAGCACAAAAAGCAACAGAAGGATCCCAGAACAGCTCTGCCAGCAGAGCTCTGTGTTTGTGCAGCCCACCTGCTCTTGGTGACCAGGCTGCCTCCTCAGCTGGGGAACAGCACAGGAGCTTCACCTCAATCTCCCACCTACAGGCACAAGCAGCCCCAGCCAGGTACCACACTGTGCTTTACTGATAGCTTGGCTGGTTGCTAAGGATTTTTCCCAGAAGATTCATGTTTGCTCACTGCTCCCAGGCAGCAGCAGCAGCAATTCTTGCCATTAAGATGTGAAAGTTCTTTCAGGAAGGAGAACCAAACCATTATTAAAAAGTCATTGAACTTTAAAGTGCCTCCTTGCTGGCCACTCCAGAAAGCAACAAGAAATTCTGTAAATCTGGAAAGGACAGAAATAGAAAGCAAACCCAGGAGCAAGCAGCAGCTCCTGCTCTGCCCTGGGGATGCCAAGGGGTGATCTGGTTCTCGAGGCAGGGTGGCTGGGGCCAGCCAAGGTGCAGAGGTGGCACTGGCCAGCGGTGGGAGGCCACAGAGGAGCCCTGGGGCAGGGCACACCTCGGGGAGGAGCTGGCTGTCAGGCTGGGCAGTGCCCAGAGGGAATGGCCAGTGATGGAAGCAGGTCAGCTCTCAAGGTCTCTGGCAGAGCCCTGGCTTCTGTTTCAGTCAGCCTCTGCCTGGACAGGGCAGGGAAGGTGAGAGAGCTCCAGAGAGGAACCTCAGCACCCCTGGTAAATGGCAAAGGCAGCAAAACCAATTTCTGCTCTTCCTTTACTGGAGAATTTTCCGAGTGTCTCCACAGACTGTGTTCTTCACTGATATCCCCGGGCAGTGTGATCAGGAGAAACAGAAAAGCACATCCTCTCACCTCCATTTCTGCAGTCTTTTGGACTATGAGACACCATTAGAGACAAGCACAAGGCAGTAAAACCTGCCTCCCTGATCCCCTAAGAGATCCCCAAGGAGCCTTCCTCCTACACTGTTGATCTGGGTTCCTGGGATGTGTGGAAATTAAAGGAAAATATTTTGCACAGGAAGTTCCCAATCTTTTCCAGTCATTAGCTCAGTTCTCTATGATTTCCAGTCTTAAATGTGAACAAAACCTCCATTTCCCTGACACTGAACCTCCTTCTCAGGTGTGGGATGCCTGAAACGAGAATTTTGATCTGCACTGCAGAACCACTGCCTTCCTCTGCCTCAGGTAATTAACTGGGCTGAGTTTGTCCTGGAAGAAGAATCACTTCTTCCTCCTGGAAACCCTTCCTCTCTCCACACCTCCCTTTTAAATAGAAGTGTCACCAGAAGGGGGTACCGTGGCAGATGCCCCTCCTGAAGAGGTGAGATGCCTGTCCCAGCAGGAGAGCAGAGGGAAAGCTCTGGGCCAGGGCTGGGCCAGCAGCACCTCTGAGCACTGGCAGCTCCCAAGAACCAGGCACAAAACCCTGCCAGGCTGGACAGCACCCCAGTGCCATGTCAGACACCTGAACTGCTGTCAAATCCTGGAGGTTTTGGCTTTCCCCCCAGGTGGGTTTATTGCTCAGAACCCTGCTCAGCAGTCTGATAATCACAGTGTCCTGACTGCTGCTCCAAGCCCCCTCACAGACCTGAGCAGGCAGCCCCTCTCCACCCCTCCAGCCTGCCCCTGTCAGATTGTCAGCACTGTCCTGCAGCCCAGCCCATCTCTGACAGCAGAGCCTGCTGCTGGGGCCCTGCACAGCCTGGCACTGCAATCAGCCTCTCCTCACGAGCAGGGTTCACCAGGGCTCTGGAGACACGGGGGAAGGAAGGCAGGAGCGAGGAAGGATCCATCTCCACACTCACAGAACAGCCCACTCCTGTCCTGCCCAAACACCAACACCACCTCTCACTCTTTATATCCTTCCAGTCTGGAGAAGGGGAACCAGACATGAGGATAACTGGGACTGGACTTTTGCCTCCTCCTGAACACTCCCCACCCACGCTGCAGAAGCTGAGACACAGCTCAGAATGGCTTCAGAAAGCCAAGTCTGAAACATTGCAGTTTTCCACAAAAGGAATTGCTAACTCATCTGGCAGAGCACAGAACAGAAACACATCCAGAGCCTGTAAAATCTGACCCTGGCTTTTACTGCACCTGCCCAAGCAGTCCCAGGGAAGGAGAGCTGTGGCTCCTTGGTGCCAGCTGCAGCACAGATCTGCTCTTTCCTGCTCCTCTTTAGGACTAAATTAGATGGATACTTTTACATATTTTTACATATGTTCAACTTTTTTCTTCTCTGTTTTAAATGCTGAAATGCTTTGTTTTCCCCCTCACGTCTAAGCTTTTCACTTTTCTTTGTGGTTCCTGTTATCACCTTACCAGCAAAGAGCTATATACATATATTAGATTGTACCCACTTCTGACAAGGAAACTTAATTCCACTTTCTGACATCTTTTTAAGATCAAAGAGAAAATACACATGTGAAAACAACACACCTTCATTTCACTGAAAGAGGGAGAATTATTTTTAAATTCAAAGCTGGTTTGCCTCACAAATACTATTCAAAACCAGAATTTGGAATTTTTACCCAGAATTGCCATGGAAAGTCTCATCACTACAGTGTATTGTCTTTCTTTATTGAACTATGTAAGTTTCATATTTCTATATAACATAACGATTATTGGGGTTTACAGCCAGTTGGAACATTTGGAAGTCCAGGAAGTTATTTCCCAATTGTCAGGACAGATTTTCAGGGCAGGTGTAGAGTGGTTTCAATATCAATGTTCCCTCTGTTTGGAGCTGATGGGTGGAGGAAATAGAAGTTTAGCATTGCAGGCAAAGTCCCTCTGAACTGTAACTGCTGTGTCTCCAGGGGAGTCATTCTGCAGAATCCCACTCCAGGGTAGTGATTCTGTTATTTTATGATAGAACTACAAGTTAGTGGTATGAAAAAGAACCAGGCTTTTTTATTTAACATTTACATTTCTTATATGGCTATAATTTAGTCTCTTTAAATGTCAAGCTTTTTAAAATGAGCACTTTCCACATTTTGATGTTGTTGGGTGTTTTGTATTCTCCTCACAATTAGAAATGACATCAGTGATTATAAAACAACATTAGGTATGCCAAAATCTCAGCTGTACAGATTTCCTGTTTCACTTTTTCCCCATCCCTTCTCTGAAGGTCACAATGGAAGTGAAACAGATGTGCTGTTAGAGAATCTATCCTCTCTGCACTCAGGAAACATTCAATGCTGAGATCACCACCCTGGGTGCTTTGGGTCCATGTCCCCTCCCTCTGGGCACATCTCTGTGTCACATCCACTGCCCCTTCTGCAAGGGGAGCAGGACCAGGCTCTGAGGGCCTGTGCTGGTGCTGCTGCTCCTGAAACACCTGGGAGCCCCTGGAACACCCCGTGCTCAGAGCACAGCCTGAATTCCTGGGAGCCCCTGGAACACCCCGTGCTCAGAGCACAGCCTGAATTCCTGGGAGCCCCTGGAACACCCTGTGCTCAGAGCACAGCCTGAATTCCTGTGCTCAGTGCTCAGCCTGAATTCCTGCTCAATCCACTGGCCCTCGTCCTCTGACTGGCATCCTGCCACTGAGAACATCTCACAAAGGAAAAGGAGTTCTTAAAACCACTGGCTTGAAGAAGGATGAAAAAGTCAGGGAATAATTCTCTTAATTGACTACTCTTCTTACTACTTGTAATCTAGAGGAAATCTAATTAATTCTACATGAAGAACCACTATTCTGTGGTGAAGTGTAATTCCTGATCTCAGGGGCTTCAGCTTACCAGTTGTCAATTTATCCAATTACACACTTGTTAAAATCCATTTTGGGGAGATTTTCATGGCTCATAAATAAATAATTTCAAAACCTTAAATCCCCAGGAGAGAAAAAAAAAAAAAAAAAAAAGGAAAGGAAAAAGAAAAAAGAGAGGGAGGCCCCCAGCCCCCAAATCAGGAAGAACATCTAAAAATAATGTCAAGAAGCTGCAAAGAGAGATCCCAGCCTGGTCTGCTCCAGCAGCACCACAGGGGTGATGATCTGTTTCAGCAGGGAGAAATGCTCTGCTTCTCTCCAGCAAGGCTGCATTCAAATCACTGCTCTGAAGGGATCCAATTAAGGCAGCATCCCCTTCATTCTGCCAAAAGGAACAATCTTTGCATAAGCACACACTCAAGAGGTGGGAGGCCAAGGGAGAGCAGAGCCAAGCCAAGGACAAGGCTGCTCTGGAGCCAGCCCAGGGCCACCAGGCTGGGCAGGCCCAGGGTGGGCAGGGAGAGAGCCAGGGGGGCTGGTGAGCTGGAGCCCACAGCTGGAACCTCACAGCTGGAGCCCTGCTGCTCCCCACAGCTGGAGCCCTGCTGCTCCCCACAGCTGGAGCCCCACAGCTGGAGCCCTGCTGCTCCCCACAGCTGGAACCTCACAGCTGGAGCCCTGCTGCTCCCCACAGCTGGAGCCCTGCTGCTCCCCACAGCTGGAGCACTTTTCTGCTCAAAGTGAGGTCCCTTTCAGCTGGCGGAAATTGGCTCCACAAAAATGATCAAATGATAAAATAATTATAAGACCATCATTCTGAAAACTCAATTCACCACCAAATGATTTCTGTTTCAAACTCAGAACATTTGTAAGAGCAGTGGTTTTGCAACAGTGTGAAAACAGGCCAGCACTTCTAAATCTTGTGTCCAAAGGAGGGACAGGTTCTGGTGAAACCTGCTCTGAATTCACATCTGCCATGTTTTCCTGGTCCTTCTACATTTCACAGCTCCAGAGCAGCACAGAGATTGTCAGGGTGAAGGATTGGGCTTGTCTCAAAGCCTGTTCAGTCCAATCAAAGAAAACACATGTAACTCACACTTCAGAAAGAACAGCTCTTATGCAAAGCCATTTTTCTTAGGCTTTAACTCCTAAGGAAAATCCCCTTGTGCCTGTTCCTGCTTCCCTGGGGAGCCCCATTTCCAGGTGCCACGTCAGGCTGTGTGGCTGTCAGCAGCTGTGCCAGCAGGCAGCCCCAGCCCTCATCACTCACTGCCCTCTGACAGAGCCAGGCTGCTGCTGCTCCAGGTGATCACAGCATCACTCAGCCCCACTGCAGCTCCAGGGACAAACCCGACATTTCCAACCTCCTGTCCTCAACAACAGCTTCAGCAGGATCCCTTTGCATCCCCGTGCTGAGGGTGGCACAGAAAGGACTGGGCTGAAGGAGATCTGCCCCGTGGCTGTCCCTGCCTGGGGACGTGGGGAGCCCCCCGTGTGTGGGTGCTGCAGTGAGCAGTGATTCCTGCAGTGTGTGCTCCACACAGCAGCACAGTCTGACTGGGCAGGCAGAGAGCTGCTGCCATGCTAAAGGCTCAGGGCCCCAGGGTGGTCCTTAATTGTGCAAGGAAACACCCAAAGGAGGTGGCATTTGCTGCCTGGAGATGGGGCATGCTCCACTGCCAAGTGCCTGCACTCCTCACCCCACCCTCTGCCCACAGAGCCAGGGCTGGTGGGCACAGCTGGCCCTGCCACAGCAAGGCCAGGCCTTGGGGAGCAGCAGCAAGAGCAGGCAGCTGAACCCCAAACCAAGCTGGATTCCAGACAGCTCCAGCTGGAAATGAGCCCTGAAATCAGCCCCAGTGCAAGGAAATGAGCCCTGAAATCAGCCCCAGTGCAAGGAAATGAGCTCTGAAATCAGCCCCAGTGCAAGGAAATGAGCTCTGAAATCAGCCCCAGTGCAAGGAATGAGAGCCCTGAAATCAGCCCCAGTGCAAGGAATGAGAGCCCTGAAATCAGCCCCAGTGCAAGGAAATGAGCCCTGAAATCAGCCCCAGTGCAAGGAAATGAGCTCTGAAATCAGCCCCAGTGCAAGGAAATGAGCCCTGAGATCAGCCCCAGTGCAAGGAAATGAGCCCTGAAATCAGCCCCAGTGCAAGGAAATGAGCCCTGAAATCAGCCCCACTTTAAGGATGTTCACCTGCTGAACACAGACTGCAGAACTGCCACACCCCAGGGCACTGCCCAGGGCCTGGTCCATCACTGGGGTGCAGAGAGGTGCCAAGGGCACAAGCTCTGAATAGCCGGAATATTTAACATCCACATCCAGGAAAAATGTCCTGCAGCTTCAGATCCCTGTGATTCAGTGAATCCCTGGAGCACCACAGACTCTCCCATGTTGATGAAACACTTCTCCCATCAGCTGCACGGGCTGACTGCAGTCCCCAGGATGTGCAGCAGGACCTGATCTGACTCCCACACTGCACAGAGATGCATTAACAAGCCCTGCAGTACAAAGTCCTTGCAGTGAAGGTGCCTGAGCACGAGAACCAATCCACAAGGGAGGTGTCTGGATCCAGGCAAAGCTGGGAGAGCCACAGCCAGTGAGACAATCTGCTCCTCTGGACTGCCACAGGAATATTCCAGAATCACACGGAAAATCTGGACTGTTTTTAAATCTGGTTTTTCTGCTGTCAGTCATGCCCCTGGAACAGACTGCTGCTCAAACCTGCAGACAATATCAGTTGGGAAGGCACTGGCAATACACAAGTTTGAACTATTAAACAGAAACAACAAATAAACCCAAGGATTTAGGAAAAGGAGATGGAATGAAATGCTGTCACTGTGAGGAGTTTCATCATGGGGACTGGACTGAGAGTCAGAATTTCAGCCCTCAGGGAAGAGGTCTCCAGTCTGGAAGAACAGAGCAGCAGAAAGGCCTGGGTGTAACTGAGGCACAGTCATGTGCCATTGCAGAGAAGAGCCACGACCAACCCTGCCAAAGGCCAGGAAACAGAACCAGACCCTGGCATGCACCTTCTGAGACAGAGAACAAACCATTCCAGGACACAAGAGACATTATCTGCCATTCTGACAGCAGCTGGGATGTCTGCTTCCAAGAAAGGGGACTCAAAACCAGAACTGCTGGGTGCTGAGGCACCACTGGGACAATGGCAAGTCTGGGTTATGGCATGGAACCCGAAGTTAGACCTGTCTAATTTCAGGAAGCAATAGGATATATTTCTGAAAAGAAAATGGTTGCAGGCAATATGACAGTGATCCAACGATTTCTCCCTTTCTTAGGAGTAGATTTCATCTGTGATTCACTAATCATTTTGATTTAAAAAGGCTCCTTTTCAGCACTGGGTAACATTTTAATTAAATATTTGAAAACTTGCCGACTACTGTAATTGCAATTTAAAAGCTATGAATTAGGAAGGTAAAAGCTTTTATCTACTCTCTAGACATCTCTTTCTTTTCCATAAAGCTGTCAGTGGAAGTCTTTAGGAACATTCCCTCACTGAATTTGAGTAGGACAGAGGGTTTGGCTGAGGTGATCCTGCCCTGCTCAGCTGCCAGGCAGGGCTCAGGCTGCTCCCAGCCCAAGCAGATCCCCCAAATCAATCTGCTCCTCTACATCCCTGCCAAGGGGAGAGGAGACTCACCTTTCAGACAAGCTCAGATTCCAGCCCAAAGCACCCTGACTGCCAGCTCAGAGGGTGGCTGGGGAGGGGAGGCTGCAGCAGCCCCAGAATGCCTCTGAGCAGCCCACTGGGGATTCTGGTAGCCAAGCCTGAGTGCACCCCAGGGTGCAGCAGGACATGAACAGCACTATTTCCCAGTGACATGTGTCAGGTACATGCATTTATAAGGGCATTTGTACCCTGGGCATTTACAAAATCCATCAGAGCCAGCCACTGCCATGACAGCTGATCCCTGTAATTATCAGAAATAACTGCACTACAAAGAAAGTTTCCTTTATAATAAATAGCCTCTTTACTGCCACAACTGATTTTATTTATTTACCTGGTCTGCTTATACAGCTTCTCATGCTGTAAGTAGAACACTTTACTGCTGTTAACACATTCATTAAAGTTTTAAAAAGAACATCAGGAGCAGGTTGAAACAATGGCATACATGAAATTACATGTTCTGCTATAAAGACCAGTAAAAACCAACCCAAATTATTCCTGTCTCCAAAACCAGAGAAATAACAAAACACATTATTTTCAGTGTGCTTCTTTCTAAATGGAAGAGGAGAATTTTTTTTGAATTTACTTTAATTTTCAAATGCTTTGCAAGGACCCCAGGGAAAACTGAAGTATCAAACTAATCAAAGTTGGATGCCCAAAGGGCTGCAAGTGAACCCTCCCTGCCTCAGCACAAAGTGAAGCAGGACAGGGATCTGGAGGTTGGGAATGCCCCGAGCTCCCCCCCTGGCACTCCAGTGCAGAGAAGGATTCTCTGTCCCCAGCCTGCCAGGGATCCAGGGACTGCTGCCATTTGGCTCTGCCCTCTCTCCTCCCCTCCATCCCCACACCTGTTGCCTTGCAAATGCCATCTCCTGACAGCTTTGCAGGCTGCATGTGACCTTTGAGCACACAGCTCTGGGCTGCTGCAAAATGGCTTTTCTTCATCTTTAATGGAAATGAGGAGAGTGAGCTGATTTGTAGCAGCTGCCAGCAGAAGCTATTTTTGTTCTCAGGAGCTATATTTTGCCACTATATCACTTGATAATAAAGCAATCAGGGCTCGTGGGCACACCTGAGGAGAACTCTGCTTTCCTGCCACCTCTGGGACCACTGGGGAGGAAACCTTTTATCTTTTCAATTATGTATGGAGAGAACAGAAACCCCAACATCTCACATTACATCAGTCTGATCCTTCCACAGCATTAACCCTGGACCAGAACTCGTGTGCCTGCCCTGCAGGGCCCAGCTGACAGCAGAGCTGGACTGCTGCCCCAGCCCAGGATATTCTGGGAGAGCCTCTCCCCTCCCAGCACAGCAGCAGAGGCCCCCCAGGGCTCTGGGAGAGCAGAGGGGTGGCACAGCCCCCATTTGTGAGCCAGCCCCTGGTTCAGGTGTGAGACACACCCTGCATCAAGGCACCAGGAGAAAACGTGGGTTTGGTTAAATAAAGAGCCACAGCACTGAGCAGGTGGAGTTGGTAAATACAATAACAAGAGCAGCCAGTTCTGGGAGTCTGAAAGTGCAGAGAACACCTCCAGTCTTCAGTAATGGCATAATTAACTTGCTATCACCAGGCAAACATCCAGGTTACATTTTTTAAATGCTTTGAGATTGATTTTTGTTTTTCTTTCAGCACTAAATAATAATGTGTCAATATTTTCTAACAGATTGCCTCAGAACAGAAATGAGGCACAGCCAGACCTTACCCAGGCATGCTTCATCTCCAACAACACAGAAATGTGAAAGGGACAGAAGAGGAAATGCACAAACTTCTGACTGCACTTGAAACTTGGGTATCCAACAGGTAAAAACAAGGCTAAAGGATCAGGCCGTGTTCAAGTCCTGTGGTTTTCACTGTGACCACGGGGTACCTGTGTGAGTGCACTTCTGTAGAACAGACAGTTGGCTACGTGCTGCATTTTGTGCTCCCCAGCTAATTCAAACTAACCAGAGCTCACACCATTCCTTTCATTTCCTTTCTCACTCTCAAATGGACATGGAGTCAGAATTCAGGATGTGGAAATCCTGTCTCTCAGGAAGCCCAGGCCAAGGTAAGAGCACTCAGGTCAGAGATGCACCACGATGGACGAGTGCCTGAGCACACCTTGTGCTGCAGCCACAGCACTTCTGAGCAGGGCAATGCCACCAGCTCAGCTTCTGCCCCCAAAACCTTCTGAGCAGGGCAATGCCACCAGCTCAGCTTCTGCCCCAAAACCTTCTGAGCAGGGCAATGCCACCAGCTCAGCTTC
The DNA here is from genome assembly GCF_022539315.1 of Serinus canaria. Lineage (NCBI taxonomy): Eukaryota > Metazoa > Chordata > Aves > Passeriformes > Fringillidae > Serinus > Serinus canaria. The sequence continues at coordinate 13,225,510 of NC_066329.1, forward strand.
TGCCCCAAAACCTTCTGAGCAGGGCAATGCCACCAGCTCAGCTTCTGCCCCCCAAAACCACCTCACCAGCCCAAGAGCAGGGCTGGCCTCCCAGGGGAGCCGTGCTCTCCCCTCCCAGGCAGGATCTGAGTCCCAAGGCTTTCCCTCTGTCCCTCCCTCTGTCCCTCCCAGCTGTCGTGGCCAAGCCCTGCAGAATGGCAAACAGCTCCTTACCATGGCCAAAGGGAGAACTCCTACCAGGTCCTTCTGGCTGACGTAGATCTTGGAGATTCCCAGATCTGAAGTGGTGTCTCCAGGATATTCCACCTGCCAGGTGATGAGCTGGGTCTCAGGCAGGTCAGTCAGCTCTTCAATTTCAAAATCAATCTGCATGATTTCAGAGGAAGGACCCCCCGCACTGCAGCAAAAAAGGAATGCAATGTTCATTCACATCACTGATAAGCCAGGAATATAATTGCTTTTATGTTAATAATACCTTGGATTAAGGCTCCTTCAAGGAGAGGATTTGGTGGGATGATGGATTTAACAATGAATTAATAATTTGTACTTGTCTTTAAGATTTCAGGTTGTTTCCCACCCATTCAAGTGGCTCAGTAACACCCTGTGACTGGGTCACTGTGCCCTGCTCCATTTCACAGGGGCAGAAACACAACAAAGGCAGAACAGAGGCTCAAAGTACAGCCCAAACTGCCTGCCAGGCCCCTCAATGAGCACTCTGCATTTCCTCCCTGCTACAGCAGCACGGGAACAAACCTGAAGGGAATCACTGCTTGAAAGGGGAAACCACTGCATCAAAACTATTTTCTGTTTATTAAGGACAGGCATGGAAGAAAGGTCAAAGCTCAGGATGGGGTCTGTGAACAAGGGCAGCAGGGAGCAGAGGACTGCAAAACTCAGAATTAATTTCTGGCTATACTGCTACCTTGCTGTGAGTGTCAGTGGGAAGCTCCTTTTGTCCTTTGCTAAACCAGGAATTACAGATAATCGAGCTTGTTGTGAGAGAGTTACAAAACTGGGTTGTTTAATATCAGCCAGTCCTGCCAGGATCCAGGAGAGAAAAGCCCCAGAGAAGAGCAGAGCCTCCCTGGGTGTGACACTGTGGGGCACAGGGGCTTTGGGAGCTGTCCTTCCTTGGGTTCCAGGTTTGTGTCACAGGATTCCACACAGCAGAAATGCACAGAGGGAAGACTGGAAAGGGAATTGATGCAATTCCTGTAAAGTTTGTTATCAAACCAGCTACTGCTGAAGATTGCATTGTTAAGGTGAGCTCTTAGGCCAGGGGCATCGAGAGGGACAAGAAAATGCTCAATTTCCTGTAAAGCTGCAGAGGAATGGGGAATTTCTTAGCAGTGCACAAATCCAGGGGACACTGAGAATGCTTTTACTCCTGAAGCACTGAATGCTGAACCAGCTTCAGTGTTTGTGTGGAGGGGAAAGGAAAGAGCAGAATTTCTTTCTGGGGGATAATCCTCAAAGAGAGGCAGACTGGCACAGCACTGAGGTGTCACAAGGCATTTCTGCTGGAGAGTGCAACTTGGAAAATGGGAACATCTCAGCAACTGATTAGAGATCCCAAAATGCACCCAAACCCCAGCAGGCTTCCCAGCTGATGTGGGAAAAGAGCTGAAACTAAGGGTACACTTTATGAAGACCATTTATGACAACAGCCCCAGACTGGGACTCTTCCCAAGACCCTCAGAGATTTCCACTGTGCTGACTGAATCCAGAGCTTTACCCAATGCCTCTTGAAGAGCCTGCTCTGATCATCTGGAAGGTTTGTATTTCAGTGGATGCACTGTGTTCTCTCCCTCCTGGATAGAATTTAAAGCAATCCAAAATAGAACACATTGAGTTCAGTTTCTCATTTCTTCATGTCATGGAGAAAAGAGCAGGATTTCCAAACTAGCACTGAATGCATCTCATTTCATGCAGACCTAGGTGGGATCAGAGGCTGCTTTCTGCAGCTGTGACCACTGAACCTCAGGTACCCTGACTGTGTGAGCAGGGAGGGGCAGAGCATTGCCTCTGAACCCCAGCAGAGCCTGCTTTGTGCAGGGTGTCCCCCCCAGCTCCTGCAGTCTGAGAGGGGCTGTGCCCAGGCCCTTGGCCAGGGCTGACACCACATCTCTCCAGTGGCCACCCCTCCGAGGCATGGATGTCACACCCTGCTCTGAAGGGGGACTGTAAACCCAGGAGCAGCTCCTGGATGTGGGTCTGAGGTCAAGGATCCCACACTGCCCTCACCAGCTGGGGTCTCGTGCCCCCAGCACCAGCCTCCTCCTGCAGCTCCCCAGAACAGCCCTGCAGTGTCCCCTCAAACCCTGAACCCAGCTCCAGCCCCAGCTGCAGCAGGCTGGAAGGCACTGGAGCAGCCTGAAGCCATCAATCTGCAAACCAGGAAAGTGAGCAGAGAGCCTGGGGCACAGGAGAGCAGAGAAAAGGTGATTTTATTCTCCAACAGCCCCACAAATGGGGCCAGCACGTCTCCTGCAGGCACCAGAGGAGTCTGTGGCCTGAAACACTGCACAGCCAGGGCAAGGGGGGACAGCAGAGCTCAGGAGAGGCAGAAATGTTCCCAGGGATAACTGGGAAAACTTCCCAGCAGAGAGAAGGGTGGCAGCAGCACAGCTGACCCCAGCAGGCCTGAAGGGGTTTGTGAAAACCATTACACGGGAGAGAAAATTAAACTGAAAATTACTTTCCCATAAAAAAGAGGGGATGAGATGATTTCTGCACCACAAAGTGGAAAAAAGGTGACGTTTCAGACAGAAGTTAATTTTTTGGGTAAAAGTAAGGTCATGTGCTATGCTGTGATTCAGACAAAACCCCCAAGTTCCCTTCCCTGTGTGGGAGGAAACAACATCAACCCACAGCAGATGCAGGACAAATGCCTGAAAAGCCAAAGCACTGCCCAGCTGGAACAAAGCTCTGGATTTTTTAAAAAACATTCCATTTCTGATGCCGATTCTGTTTAAAATGAAAAAAGAAACCTTTTCCTATGGTATTTTCCCAGAATGTAAACAATTTCACTAAAAGGATTTCACAAACCTCTGCTCCTCTCTTCTGGAATTTTAAGCCATTACTGCTGATACCATCACTGAACAGGACTTGTTTCCTAACCAAGAGTGAGGAGGTGGAAAGGAAATCAAAGATCACTGGAGAATCAGCCCCTCCTTCAGAATATTTGCTTTTTGGTACCTCCTCCCTCCCCTCCCCAGCCCTAGAGCTCCCCTAGAGCACGTGGGCATTGCATTTCCCCTCCCCTAGAGCAGCAGATGCCCAGCAGTGCCAAGGTCTTTAAATAAAGTGGATTTTATCCATATTTTTGCAGTGCTCCTGGGAACATGCAGCCCAGTAACAAACTGTCTTCACACCTAAACAGATTTTGGGTGGGGAAAAAAAGGAGGAGGAAACTAGAAGATATTAAGAGAAAAGAAATCACTGAGTGAAAAATCTCCTGTACCAGAAGGAATATATTTATATATATATATCCCGTCTATATTTAAAGTAACCAGGAGAGAATCCTGATAATCTTTTCGTTTATTTTCACCAAGAAAAGATTGTCTGTCTAGTCTTTGCTGGATTCTTAAAAAATACCCACAACTCTGGTTTCAGGAGAGAGAATCCTTTTATTTGTGAGGGTTTTTTGTTTGTTTTAAGAAGCCTCTACATCTGAGTCAAACTCTTGTGGCAGGAGGGACATTTGCATTCCTCTCCACATTTGCTGGGGAGACAGAGATCACATCTCTGCTGAATAAACAGCCACTTGTGATGCACTGAAGCCCTTCTGCTGCCCTGTCTGCCAGCACCTCGTGGGGAGAGCAGGGGGAGGTGGGTGTGGGGTCCTGCAGGGCACCAAGGGGGCAGTGCCAGGAACAGGAACCCTCAAACACCAGGGCTGGTGTCCAAAAAGGAGTCAGAGGAGTCCTGTAGCCTTAGCTGAGTAAAGGGAGAGGCCACGGGGCATTTCCCATGGCTCTCTCAGCATTTCGGAGGACAGAGCCTCCCTTTTATCCCAGTTTTATCCCAGCCACACTTCCCTCTCTCTTCCCCCACTGGCCAAGGTACTTGAGAGGTGCAGACCAACCCAAACCCCTCAGACCCAAGACGCCTTCTCAAGTCCAACCCCCCTTTTCCTCTCCTTGTGTCAGTCAGGGGCACTGCTATGGAATCCATGTTCTTCCCACTGTTCCTCATCTCTGTGTATCTGACTTCCCCTCTCAGCAGACCCACAGCTGCTTTGTAAACACAAACCCCTCTCCCTCCCTTCATCCATCAGGGGAATCCTGCCCACTCTTTCTCGTGTCCCTCAATGCCACTTCTGCCAGCAGACCCAGATTTGTTTGCAAATCCCTGACTCCTTTGGGAGGAGCCCTCTGTGAGTCTGGGGGCTGCTCCAGGTGGGCTCTCCTTGCTGCTGCCCAGGCCCCAGGGCTCTGCTGTGACTGCCCCAGTGGGGACTGCACCCCCTGCCCCAGCTGGGATGGATGGGGTGAAGGCCACCAGCACATTTCAGCTCTTGTGTTTCCTTGTGGGTCTGTTCTGTACCTGCATCCAGACTGCTGCCCCTGGGGTCTGGGCAGGGCTGGTCTGCAGCACACACCCTGCTCTGTGCCAGGGGACAGCTGGGCACAGCCTGGGGCACAGGGCTGGGGAAGGAGCCCCTGGGGCTGGGCACAGTCTGGGACACAGGGCTGGGAAAGGAAACCCCTGGGGCTGGGCACAGCCTGGGGCACAGGGCTGGGAAAGGAGCCCCTGGGGCTGGGCACAGCCTGGGGCACAGGGCTGGGAAAGGAGCCCCTGGGGCTGGGCACAGCCTGGGCACAGGGCTGGGAAAGGAGCCCTGGGGCTGGGCACAGCCTGGGGCACAGGGCTGGGAAAGGAATCCCTGGGGCTGGGCACAGCCTGGGGCACAGGGCTGGGAAAGGAAATCCCTGGGGCTGGGCACAGTCTGGGACACAGGGCTGGGAAAGGAGCCCCTGGGGCTGGGCACAGCCTGGGGCACAGGGCTGGGAAAGGAGCCCCTGGGGCTGGGCACAGCCTGGGACACAGGGCTGGGAAAGGAGCCCCTGGGGCTGGGCACAGCCTGGGGCACAGGGCTGGGAAAGGAGCCCCTGGGGCTGGGCACAGCCTGGGGCACAGGGCTGGGAAAGGAGCCCCTGGGGCTGGGCACAGTCTGGGACACAGGGCTGGGAAAGGAGCCCCTGGGGCTGGGCACAGCCTGGGGCACAGGGCTGGGAAAGGAGCCCCTGGGGCTGGGCACAGCCTGGGGCACAGGGCTGGGAAAGGAAATCCCTGGGGCTGGGCACAGCCTGGGGCACAGGGCTGGGAAAGGAAATCCCTGGGGCTGGGCACAGCCTGGGGCACAGGGCTGGGAAAGGAAACCCCTGGGGCTGGGCACAGCCTGGGGCACAGGGCTGGGAAGGAGCCCCTGGGGCTGGGCACAGTCTGGGGCACAGGGCTGGGAAAGGAGCCCCTGGGGCTGGGCACAGCCTGGGGCACAGGGCTGGGAAAGGAAATCCCTGGGGCTGGGCACAGCCTGGGGCACAGGGCTGGGAAAGGAGCCCCTGGGGCTGGGCACAGCCTGGGGCACAGGGCTGGGGAAGGAGCCCCTGGGGCTGGGCAGGCTGTGGCAGCTTCTCTTGTTCACATTCTCCCTCTCCCAGTACCACAAGCTAAAATCCCCACAGTACTCTTACAGAGAGACAGTTCTTATTTAATGAATACAATCCAATTGATTTTCCCTCTGCTTTCCAGGCTAGAGTGCAATCATGAATATTTTCCACCTTGGTTTTGGAGAAAGCTTTTAGACCTGCAATAACTGCAGGTTCCCGTGGACTATTTTGTTCCTCAACTGGTCCTTAAGGTAAAAAAATCAAATGTTGCAGGAAGTGCCATGAAGCAGGAGTCTCAAGCAGCAAGGCAGGGCCTGCCAGCACTGGGGCTGGCTCAGCTCCAGAGGAGAGCTCACCACGGGCAGCTCTGCTCTCCCTCATCCAGCCAGGGCTGGCATCTGCCTGGCAAGGCCAGCAGGACTCCCAGCCCTCCCTGGCCCTCGGAAAGAACCAGTCTGAGTTCACCCAAAGGGCTGGAATGGTGCAGCACTGCCCCTCGTGCTGTCAGCACACTGACACCTCATCCTCTGCACATCACAACCAACAAAATCTGAACTATTTCAGACAAGAAGGTGAGACCTGGGGCTCAGCCCATCCCGAGGTCAGAGAGGGCACTCTAAACCCAATGTCTGTAGAACCTGGAGCACTGGGCTACAGCAAAGATCATTACCCACCACTGATGTATCAAGAGAAGGTGATACATACAGCACTACATTAAAATTTAACTTTATTCAGTGTCATCTTACTATTAAAAATTCAGGATAGGTAGACTGAAAAGTCATTTTTCTGTGGGAATCACCATATGAAGTGAACCAACTAGCAAGAAAAATCACCAAGAAATGAGTCTACTAATCATATAATAGAGTTATTTTTAAAAATTGATCCATCTCTCTGGAGCTTGACATCAGTAGTGTTGGTTGAGAAATAGTTGCTGAATTATTTATTTGACTTTTATTTTTTTTGCTATTGTCAAATAAATTATTCACTATATGATTTTCCAGCTGTTGATAGCACTTTTCCCAAATAACTCAATCCAAAAGTGAGCAAAAATTAGCAAACCTCTTAATATAATATCAATTTAAAACATAATTACCCACGGGGTGAGCAGTTCAGTTCAGTTCAGGGCTCTGAGCATCCCCTGGCATGGCAAACCCAGGGATCATTTCCCAAATCACTCTGCCTTCATTCCATCCCATGTGAAATCACTCAAGAGATGATCCCCAGCAGTCAGGGCCACCAGGTCCCTCTGCAGCAGCCCCAGCACGGGGCACGAGCAGCACAGCCCCAGCACAGCCCCAGGTGCTGGGCAGGAGGCAGAGCTGAAGGCCACAAAACTGCTTTTAGTGACAGTGCCAAGTGCAGTCAAAGCCTGCAGATACACTCAATGCAGCTCTCTCCACTGCTGCTTTACTGTCCTCGGCACAGAAATGACAATAAACGTGGGCTAACTGCCCTGTGAGAGTGGTGGAGCTGCAGAGGAGAGCACAGAGCCAGCAGGGCTCACAGCTCACTGGTGAAGTGTCTGCAGGTCCAGCCAAGGCTCACACCACACTGGGCAGGACAGCCAGGAATGTGGTGCTGGCTGGCTTAGCAAGGGGGAAAACCTGGGAAAATGAAGCCCAGCCACCATTGTATGGGTAGGAAACCCAGGTCCAAAGGCTTCAGTCAGGAACATCCAGCACTCCAGGCAGGGAGGGGTTTGCTCAGCACTGGCAGTGAGAATTCACAGCATCCCCACACCTGAGCCTCTGGATCAATAACACTCCCGAGCATTCCTGAAAAGAGCTTTCCATGTTGCATTCACATCACACTTTGGCAGGCTGGTGACACCCTCACAGCCTCCTGGAAATGAAAGAAACCTCTTTCTGACTGGCAGGAGTTGCACAACCCTGCACTGCTCGGAGGGAATGAGCCAGGATCTTCATGCTAAAACCCTGCAGAGGCAGCACTGCAAATATTGACTGCTGAGTGATCCCAGCACACCAAACTGGCCAAGCACCGGGCTCAGCACAGCCCTGCAGCACCACCCACTCCTCACCCTCCAAACAGTTATCCACCTGAAAGCCCCCTCACACAGGACCAGCAAATTTACACTTGTGCATAAATCTATGTGGGGCTAGACTCTGGAATTCAGAATGCTTGTGAAATTATGCCCCCTGCTAATTTTTAAAAACTTTCATTGTGGCATTGAATCCAGAGTGGCAGATCTGGTGCCTTGGCATTGAGCTGCAGCTCTCCAGTGAGATCTGGAACACCTTTTGGATGCCTTGCCTATTGGAGTCCACACTGCTTCCACAAATGCAATTATATGTCAAAGCAGCATTACATTCCACAAGACTCAAGCTGTCAAAGTATTTCAAAATTAGGGACTTATTTGGAGATACCTGCCAAGGCACATCCAATATATGAGATTAGTACCTCAGCTACAGGAATTTCCTCTGCTGTGAGCTATTCAGCAAGTATTTCTGCTGAACTCATACATCTTCCAAAACTGCAAAGTCCTTTTCAATTAAAATAAAAATTTCTAGAAAGAGTTTTCTTTACACAATTGTTCAGTGTTTGCCAAGTCCAGAATTAAAAAAAAGAAATACTTTCCAGCTTTCTTAATATTGAAATAGAAGCTTTCAGAACGCCATTTGTTTCTTATTTTTAAGCAATAATATGAAAAATAAACTGAAGAGAGAAGATACACCTTGCCTCCCTCCAAACCCAGCTTTTTGAAAGAGCTTTAGGATGAAATATATTTTAAATCACAGAATTACAGGGCAGTCTTGCTTAGGAGAGCCCTCTGAAATCCACCTGGTGTGGCACCTTTCTCAAGGCAGATTATTTCTCAGTAAATTGTTCTGTCTGTACCAGTCAGGACAGGAGCCTGTCCCTGCTCCAGCTGTGGTACATTTCTGCTGGAGCAGATGTTTCCCCTCCACACACCTTGGCATGATCTGACAGCCATGAGGAAATCATACAGACAGGATGATGGGACAGGTCTGCAGCTGAGTGCCAGGGCCTGTCAGCCCCAATCACAGCTTTTGATGTACTGGTGACATTAAAAACTGGGGGAGCTCAGAAGCTCTCAGCAGCCCTGTTCCTGTCAGCATGAGCTGGTGGAGCCAATCCTGCTGGGGTCTGCTGGTGCACCTGCTGTTCCCCCTGGAGCCCGTGCAGCACCTGAGCTCGGGGCTGGGCAGGTACAGGGGACACAAGGCTCTGGCAATCCTTGGCTGTGCTCTCAGGAGCGATGGAAAGGATAAAAACAATACAAATAGAACATACCAATAGCAGTGGCAGGTTATGATTGTAGTTACACTGCAGGCAATCACCCCGTGGGAGGTGCCCAGAGACAGCAAAGCCCCCCAGGGCAGGGAGCAGGGCAGGAATCAGTGCAGGAATCGGCTGCACTGGTTTGTGTCCCTCGGTGTCCCTGCTGGGATCTGTGTCCCTGCTGGGATCTGTGTCCCTGGGGGCTCCCAGTCCCACCCTGGGGTGGCTCTGTGTCCCCCAGCAGCAGCAGCAGCAGCAGCAGCAGCAGCAGCAGCAGCAGCAGCAGCAGCAGCAGCAGCAGCAGCAGCAGCCCAGGGTCGCTGCCGCCAGCGGTGCAGGAGCTGCTGCAGCAAACCCCAAGGGCAGAGACCCCTGTGGCAGGCAGATCCCCCGTGCAGAGGGAAATCCAGGGCAGCAGAAAGCAGAGCTGCCCCCTGGGCTGGGCTGCTCCCAGCCAGGGCAAGCACCACCCCGTATCATCTCTCCAGAAACTCACCAAGCTCCACTCTAAGAGCCCTCAGGGATTTGAAATGCCTGTTCCCTGAAAGACTTCTGCAGAAGCTGATTATTCTAATGGCAGAAGCAGCCAGAGGAGCCATCCTGGCTGGAGCTGAAGTCAGAATTCCAAGAGCCCATCCCACCCCAGACATGCAAGGGATAATGGCCAATGCAGCTCCTCCTCCTGCAAGTGCTCTCAGTAAAACACCGAGATTCTGCAATGGCTGCTAACAGCTCCCTCCTCCAGAATTATTCCTTCCAAGTCTCTGTGTCCTCAAATCACCTCCAGCCAAACAGCTGTAAACAAAACCATTACTGCAGAGAGACTTAAATGGACTTTCAATATTCCCTGATCTGAGGAGGCAGATGAGAATGGTGGGCTCCCACCGCCTCACCTCAGCACACTCTGGCAGGACGTGGCTGCACTTGTTTGTCATTTCCAAAAGGAAATTACTCTTTCAGTCCAAATAATAGCATGATCAGACTAATAACTAGAAAAGTGGAGGAGACAGGAAAACAGCCATGGCATGAAATCTCCCTGAAATCTCAGGAGAGGTGCCCCTGAGAATAGGAAATATCCCCGAGCCAGAGAGAGGAGCCCGTGCTGTCAGCTGCGGAGGGGACAGAACACGTCACCCAACCCTCCTTGTGGGCAGACCCCCAGCTGCTGGAATTTGGGCTCCACAGCACTTTCAGAGCTCAGTCTGCAGGGACTGGTCTTGGACCTCACCAGCAGATCCACCTCAGAGCTTCAGCAGAGCCCTGCTCCTACTGGGGAACCTCAGCCTGACCTCGGAGATCTTTGCAACTGACTGGGGAAAGAGGCACATCCAGCCCTTGAAAAAGACATATTGATTTTATTGAGCTGGAGGCAGGGGAAGAGACACCCTAATTGTTATAATTATGAATTCAGTAATGTTAGTAATCATTAACAGCTTCCACGGGTTCATCAATCATTCACGTAAAGGGGAGAAGCAGAAAGTGAAGATCAATTTCTGCTCCAGCAGCATGTCACAGCACACACCTCAACACTGGGCTGCTTCAACTACTCACTCTGGTTTAGTTTGCACTCTTACTGCTACTGCCCCAGAGTTTCGTGGTCCAATTAGGAGTCTTTAATGACTTAATTGAATGTTAACTCTCTTTCTTTGCAAGGCTAACATGGAACCTTTGCAAATATAGACACTGCTCTTCTTTCCCTGCAGTGAAAATCCTCGAGGGGCTACAAGCTGGGTACCAAAAACGTGGGCTTAGAATATCTGCTCCAAGCAAGCAAAGTGGAAAATTTGGATGGGGAACTTACTCCAGACCTCCTAGCTAGCATGGTTCTTGGAATGTGTGTGGAGAAATCCAACGGGCAGCTGTTCTGGGTATTAAAAGCAGCCAAATGAAGTGCAGAATTAAAACACAGCCCTGCCAGAATTATCACTACAGTCTGTGAATATAAACGGGTTTTCAGGCATGGTTTTCCATTTGCTTTGCTCAAGCTGCTTGACTTTAGTTCTGCTGTCATTGCACAGCAGGATAAGGTACAAACAAGAGCCACAAGGACTGCAGGAAATGGGCAGGGTTTTTAGAAAAACTGTAGAAGAAATAATCTGCCAGATTTCCAGAGGGCCTGAATGAGCAGTACTTAAAGGAACATCAAGTAGAGCAGAAGGTAGGTTGGTGATTTTTCTAAAAAAAATCAGTAGGTGAGGCTTAAAAGGCACAAGAAGCAGAAAGTGCTCCCTTTCCACAAATATTTCAAGGATTTATCTGTCAATGAGAGAAAATTGCTAGAGCAGGTAGGCAGGAGAGTATAATTAGAAACAACGGGAAACATGGAGCAAATTCAAAGCCAAAGGACAGTGGAAGCGTCTCAGAGAGAAATGGCAAACACAATCTCTGGGAAGGTTCAGAAGTAGATAGGATAAAATGCTTAGAGAGAAATCATTTCTGCAGTGGCATGGATGGCTATAACACATGGATGGCTATAGCTGGTTTGGGAGTTGTTTTTCTTCTTCCAAGCTCCTTAATAAAGAGAGGATTATGCAATCAGTCCATCGGAGTCTCTGTCATTCCCTCCAGTACATTAGACCAATTTCAACAACATTAAAGAGAAGAGTAGAGGTGAAGAATGATTAAATTTTGGAAGCAGAAGGGAAGGGATGCAGAGCCCTCCCTGAGAGCCCCGAGTGCCCCCATTCCTGAGCAGCACAGGCAGAGGAATCCCACTCCTCCCATTCCATGGCTGGCTGACCTTCCTGCCAGTCCCAGCTCCACAGCCGACCCTGCTCAGAGCCACGGCAGCTCTGCCACTCTCTGGGCCTCCTCTCCTCAGCCAGGCACTCCTGGAAGTGCTCTGCTGAATGGCAAGGAACCTCAACAGCCTGCTGAGCTGGGCTCCCACTTATCAGCAACATCTGCAGTTCAAGTCAGTAAATTCACCACATTTATACGTGAGGGAATCACTCCTGCCCCGGCCCAGGGGTGCATGGAGGTGAGCCTGCAGTCACAGAGCTGAGCATGGCCTGGCTCCTGCTCCCTGCCAGGCTGGCTGCAGGAGCAGCTCAGCAAAGGCAGCACCACGGTGCCCTCAGGAACAAAGGAGATTGGTGCTCATGGTCCTCCTCAGCACACAGCACACTCGGTGGTGCCTGCTTCTCACAGCTCATGGAAATTTAAAATGCAGTATGGGTATTTTCTCTATCAGAGCATCCTAGGACACACAAGGAACAGCAGTAACTCCAAAACTGAAGGAAGGTGAATGAATAACTCTTCTTTCATAAGAAAAACATGCAATAACATGAATGAATCCAACTTCTCTTGGACAATTACAAAGGAAAGCACTACAAAATATGTCTCTATCTCTTATTTCTGTGTTTAATAATTTAGAACTCTCACTCTTTGTTCATAGAAGAAACATTGTGTTCTGCAGAATTTGTGGAGATGTAAAACAAGAAGCAACAGAATCATCTGAATTACTGGTGCAGGCTTTTCCAGTGCTTAGGAGCAAAATAATCTAAAACATGAAACAGCCAAGGATTGGTGCCAGAGTTTTCACATGAATGTGAGAAGTGGGCAGATGAATTGTGTGGAGAAAAGATGAAGTAGAAACAACTTGGAAGCTATTTGTGTAAGACAGAGAAATGAAGAGCGTTGGAGCAGGGGGTGGCTCCAGAGCAGACATTTCTCCCATAGGTACCAGAGAAGTGACACCTCCATCAGTGCAGATGAGAGTAAACATAAATTAAAGGGTGCTCCTGCTTCCAGAAGGTCCCATGCAAACGTGATCATCCTCTGCCCTTCTCATCTATCTCAGAAAATGCAATCACAGGTGGCAGGAAGAGAAGCTTCCACTGCTCCCACAGCACTGCTGGAGCTGCAGGTGAAATCCAGGGGCAGAACTGGACTGAATTCAGGGATACCATGGCCCTGGCTCCATTTCCAAGCAGGAATACAACAGGAGCAGCCACAGGGCCATGAAAAATTGCAGCTGAGGTGGAGCACGGAGCTGGGAGCACAGGAGACGTCTGGCTGTGTCACTGCTCTGCTGAGTGACCCTGAGCCAGCCACGTCCCCACTCATCACTGCCCTTCTCTGACATCCTCAGTAGGATTCAGGGCTCCACATCTGCCACTGAAGGCCAAAAGGAAGAGTTCAGGGCTAAATTAGGATTTTCAAAGGAACAAATCCTGCCCACTGAGATGCTCCAAGGGCAGAACCCCCTTTTCTCACAGGGGAGGATCAGCCAGGGCTGCAGCACAGCCAGCAGGGATGGCCTGAGGGATGGCCAGGGATCTCCATCCCACTTCCTGACCTGCACGAGCTGCACAGCTCATGGCAGTGCCCAGTCACAGGGTCAGACTGCAGAGCTCTTTCCTGGCTGAATCACTCCACTCCACTGCATCTAGATCTGCATTAGGCCACTGCACCATTTGCCTTCCTGACAGTCTAAAATCAGACATGAAGTCCTCCATTAGTTTGTTTTGAAGCCCCTCAACTCTGGGGACTCTTTGGGTGGTAATTCTGGTCTGCACCAGGGCACTGGCATTTCACAAGGTCCAAAGGGAAAGAGAAATGAACAAAACCAGTTTTTTATAAGAGCAGAGCTGCAAGTCCTGGTTAAATAAGGAAAAGCTCCGTGGTGCATCTGTTACAACTGGATTGGGTGAGAAGCAGGAACTGGGAGCACCAGCCACACCAGCTCCCCCTAAAACTACAACAGAGTGAATTCTTAGCTGTGCTTTGCACTCCTAGACAACACAAAGCCCCAGAGCTGTGAGTGCTGCTGGGTTTTATGAATATATATATATATATCTATATCTATGTATCATTTTGATGTGAGTGACTGGAGCAACCCCAGTGAGGATTCTGAGCCAAGTGGATGTCCTTGCCCTGTCCAGCAAGCCCCCATCACTCAGGGAGCTGCTGCTAATGCACAGTGACAGTCCCAGAGCAGCAGAGAGCTTTCAGAGCAGCAGCTCTGCTCTGCCAGGCACAGCACAGGACACTGCATTTGGTCACAGCACAGCTTTCAGTCTGACAATACAACCCACTCTTTGCAACTGAAATATTTATTCAGGCACAATTACCATCAAAGATTAATATTTAAATAAAGGGTAATTTGTTTTTGTTGTTACTTTTATTTCTTTTTAAACAACAGTCAGGATTATGAACTGAATTAGATTATTTATTCCTAAAGTGGCTCTTTAACATTCTGCATTTATTAATACCAGGGTGAAATGCTCAGCCATTGATCAAACTCTTTTCCAGAGGGATGGCTTGGGAGGAAAAAAAAAAAAACAAACCACAACAAACCAGCCCCTGAGCTCTGGATTTTACAGCCATTACTGTCAATTATCCACCCCACTGTGGGAGCAGAGGAGATCTTCATCCATGCCAGCTGCAGCCTCATCCCTGAATGCTGCAGAGACAACTCTGCTTTCAAACACTGAAGGGGGGACAGAGAAAGGGGGGGAAAACCAAGCTAGCCATAAAGCAGAGATTCTACCCACACGTCTGGAGACCTTGGCAGAGGAGGCAGAACTATTTATTTGAATATATTTTGGTAGCTGTAAAAGAACCCTGACACTGGGTGGTCTCTGGTCTCCCACTTCAGAGATCCTCAGCCCTTTCTGGAGATGCAGCTCCAGGCATTGCACCCAAACAAGGCTGGGAACACACACAGGAGGGCACAGGCTGGGGCAGGTGATTTCAGAGCCCTGCACCCAAACAAGGCTGGGAACACACACAGGAGGGCACAGGCTGGGGCAGGTGATTTCAGAGCCCTGCACCCAAACAAGGCTGGGAACACACACAGGAGGGCACAGGGTGGGGCAGGTGATTTCAGAGCCCTGCACCCACCAAAGGCTGGGAACACACACAGGAGGGCACAGGCTGGGGCAGGTGATTTCAGAGCCCTGCACCCAACAAGGCTGGGAACACACACAGGAGGGCACAGGGTGGGGCAGGTGGTTTCAGAGCCCTGCACCCAAACAAGGCTGGGAACACACACAGGAGGGCACAGGCTGGGGCAGGTGATTTCAGAGCCCTGCACCCACCAAAGGCTGGGAACACACACAGGAGGGCACAGGCTGGGGCAGGTGGTTTCAGAGCCCTGCAGCAGAGCAGGTGCTGCTCCTGCCCTGGGACTGCAGCTCTGCACCTTCTGACCTGAGATCCTTGGGATCCACAGCATCACAGCTTCCATTAGCTCCCCTCTCTGTCCCCTCTCCTTATCCTCCAGTGGTCATTAACTGTGAATTTGCAAAAGCACACACACTTCAAACAGGCTAACCCATTGCTGCAGCTTGCCTGAGGTCAGGAGATGAGCAGAGACATTCTGGCAGAAAGCTGAGTAAAACTGAGGTGACTTGCACCTAACATTCTCCTTCCCCCTGCCACTAACCCTTCCCTCCTTTCCAGATCCTTTTCTATCAGAAAGATTTCCAAGTTTTTCTCCAAGAGGAAGAATGGATAATCAGAAACCTCCTTGGGGCCCCCGACCTTTGGTAAATCCAGTCAGCACTGCATTGGATAATCTTGATTTTAAAGGAACATAAATAAATTACTAGGTAAATAAACATTGCTTTTATATGTTGACAAAGTGGATTATTAAAAGAAGAAAAAGAACCGTGGGGATGATGGAGAGGCCATAGTGCAGCAGGAAGTGTTGGTGTTTGGGCTCAGATTTTAGACAGAGATGGCACCAGCTCCCCCAGGGCTCCCCTGCTGCTGTGTTCAGCAGGAACACAGAAAAAGGAACACAGAAAAAGGAGGTTAAGATAGACAACCTGAGCTGAGTGCCTGCCTGACCTCCAGAGGGCAATCCTACAACCTTTCACACTTTCAATTTTAAAAAGCAACTTACTTCAATTTGAGTCTAGTACAGTGAGAGATGAAACTGTTAAACAAGTGTCAGGCAACCACCACTTCTCTATGGGGAAAAAGGAAATAAAACAGCATGAGGGATCCAAACATTTAGAACAAGATACTGTTTTTAAATGTTTGGGTGAAATACTGCAAGGGTCAGCATTTTTATGACAGGATTTTCAGTTTGCATCTGTGTCTTTTGGATTTTGAACGTGAGCCCTGGCCATGTTTTCAGCCTGTTCACCAGGGGCAGCTCCTGCCCCAAGCCTTCCAGCTGCTGGCCCTTCCTCAGAGCTGATCTCCAGCAGCATTGCTGACTTTCTGCTCTTTGCTCATTTTACATAAAGCAGCAACCATTGCTCAAAAGCCCAAAATACCCTGGATTGTTCTGGAATGCTGGAAGGTCAGCCCTAGCCTGAGATGTCAAAAGAAACAACACATTCAGAGGTGCAGATGAGGAGGAGATTGATCTGAAAAGAGGGATAGATTGTGGATCAGAACTGTGGGAGCTCTGGTGCCCCAGGAGTGGAGCTGAGCCCAGCAGCCAGGGCCAGCAGAGGGTCAGAGCTGCTGGGCAGGCCAGGAGAGCCCTCAGGTGGCTCCTGGCCCTGGGGTGGAGCAGCACAGAGTGCTCATGCTGGGCACCTGCTCAGGGACAGCACACCCTGTGAGTGCACTGACAGTGCCACACATTCCAGCAGCACTGCCAGCAGGGGATGCAGCTTTAGTAAATCTCCTCAGCCCCTGCCCACCTCAAAAATTCAACCTGACAAAACCAAACCCATCTCCAGTCATTGCTGCTGCAGGGCCTGGTGGAGCTACAGCACAAAGCAAGCTGGTCCCAGAGCTCTGATCTGCACTGACCTTCCCTGTCTGCAGCCAAACCTTTCTCACAGACCTTCTCCCAGGTGAAACATTATGCCTTGCCCTGTATAAATCAACTCTGTACCAATCCTGCCCTTTTCCACTGTTCAGCTGTCTGACTAAATTTCAGTCTGTGACACTCTTATGCAATTTTTTTAAATCACCTAAGATATTACAGGTACCTCAAGAAGAAAATAATAATATCTGGAGTTTATTGTAAAGTATGACCTCAAGGTGAAACGTCATCATCTCATTACCCAGCTGCTGAAAGCACCAGAGGCACAGGGAAGTTTAAATAAATTATGGTTTCACATATGAACACACACACATCCTTGACTTCACTTTCTGATATAATTCAATGCTAAGGAGTGCTGTGGAATTTATTAACATTCTTGCCTTCCCTTTTCTATTTTTCTCTTGTAAATGACACCAATTCTAATATAGGTATAAGAAATTCAAGTATAAGAAATGTTATTTTGTTTCGGTTGAGTTTTGTGTGCTCTCAGCTTCTCACAAGCTATTGCAAAATTCTTGGAGGTTTTTTATCTCTTTGAGCTGCTGGAACAGCTGAGAGTTAAATGTGAATGCCTTGAAAACTCTGCTTGTGGGTTCCCAGAAGGAATTCTGCTGCAGGAGACCACACACCTCCTTCGTGTTTGTGTGTTCTCTCCCTGGACCCAGTACTTTGCTGTCGACTCACAAGAAATTGGAGAAGGGAAAAAAAAGCCTTACAATTTATAGGAAATGTATATCCTAGTGTTGCTAGGAGGAAATGTCAAGAGAGAAAAAGAAACGCTTGCTGACAATTGCTAGTCATTTTGTGCCAGCAGCTGAAGAGCACAAGAGCTCTGCCTTGCCTCCCTGAGCAGCCTGCAGGGAGGGGATCAGGGCACAGAACCAGCAGCCAGGCTCTGGACACTGGGAACCTGCTGGGGGCTGCAGCAGGAGCTGCCCCAGGTGCTGGCAGGTGAGGAGCACCCACCTGCAGAGCCCCAGGGCGTGCCAGCAGCTCCGAAGGAATCTGCCCTCAGATGCTGAGCTCTCCTGCCTGTGATGCCCACCCTGCCCTGGTGCTGCCCTCCCCTCTCGGGGCAGTCCTGGTGCCCAGGGCCATAGCAGCATCCCCTCCAAGCTCCTCTGTGCTGGGGTGGTGCCAGTGCTCTGCAGGAACAGTGCCAGGCTTGCTCCTCCTGCAGAAGGGCAAATCCAGTCCCAGCAGAGTCAGAGAAGGGCTCCTGCTCCAGGCCCTGCCATGGGACTCCTGTGCCACCTCCAAGGCATCCCCAGTGCCAAAGTCCCTCCCACGTGCTGCTCAGAAAAGCCCAAGAGAGAGAGAGAAGGTTCTGAGAAGCAATGGAGCCATGTAAACAGCTCCCAGTGCAGATGGGGGTCATGGCCAAAGCAGCTAAAAAAAAAAACAAACTTCTAGAAATGGTTCTCTCATCGACTAAATGAGGTTCATATTTGGTTGCTAAAAGCCAAATTATATTTTTTTTTGTTCATTAAGTATTTGCACATACAAAAAAAATTCATTGATAAGTACAATTGTTTAAAAGAAAGAGTTTGTTTTTCTTGAACTGATTGAAAACATATTCTTAAATACTGATAAATACTTGAGCACAGCAGATAGAAATGAACATGCCTGCAGGATGCCACGGAGTAAAAATGCACAGATGAGGCTGCAAAAATAGCAAATAACCATGAAATGCATGAATCAGTGATGACTTTGTGAAATTCCACTGTCTGAGGTGAATATTTTGCTCTGCAGAAAAGGATTGCAAACTGCTGCAAAAAGTCTTCGAAATCACTGCAATATACATGTCAAAAAATAAATTACTCTCAAGTTTGCTGCCCTGCCCTCTTTTAAAGAATTACATAAATCAGCAAATTCCTCACTTCCACTGACATGCTAATTAAAATAAAGGAAGGAGAAGATTTTCATTTTCTGTGGAAAACTTGCCCTGGCCTTGGAGAGTTGCAGCATTTCAGAGAGCACAGTGGCAGTGCTGGAATCCCCAGGGCAGTAAAGCAGGGAGTTAGAGCTGTTTAGCAGGAAGGCCCTGCAGCCCCCAGCACCATCCCCACCATGCACTGGGTGCAATCTGCTTTCACCACTGGAAGGATTGTGCCAGACCTTTGCCATGTTCTACAGCCAGCTCCTGTGGGGATCCCAGAGTGAGGCCCTGGGGAGCCAGGACACCCAGACCCAGGGCACAGCCTGTTCCCCTGCTGGCCTGGGAGCTCCTTTCCAGCTGGGCATCCCCCAGGCTGGAGCCAAAGCCTGGCTTTAAGGAAGGACACCAGTGGACTGTGCTCAGGGCTGTGAAGGCTAGTGAGCAATAGAGAAAGGGCTGAAGTGCCCCACGGGTGCTCTGCAGGGCTCAAACCTCTCCCTGGGCCATCTGGCAGACACGTCCCTCACGTCACTGCCAGAATGCCCCCATCACCTTCTCCTTTCCTCACCTACTTTGCATTCCTCTGGTTCATCTTTGAGTCCCACAATGAAGTTTATTCTGTCTATCACCACATTCATTTGCAAAAATCTGCAAGATGTCAGAAGTCAGAAATGTAAAGAAGTGAACTCAAAGGACAGGGACGCAATCGATGCTTCTGTGTCAAAAGTCAACTTGCCTATTTCAGAAAGCTCTCTGCTGGATTTTGTACTTTGAAAGAAGCCGTGGCTCCTGCTCAGATATGGACTCAGATCTCCTGGTATCTCCCTTGCTGAAACAGCACAAAACTGATGGTGTGGAACATCAGCCTCAGCCCTCCTGCTCCGGGGCTCAGGCACCTGTGGGGAGCACGGCCCAGAGCCCCAGCCTGCAGAGCTCTCAGCTCTGGCACAGAAAAGCTGCTCCTCTGAAATCCCTCTAAAGCAAGGCCGAGTGCTGAACATGAAAGGGTAGCAAAAACCAGCCCAGACATATATAGATATTTTTTTCCTGTTTTCAAGGCTGTATTGCAGCCCCAGCTGCTCCACAGGCTGTGTTTGCTCACACTGCACCCACTGGGTGACCAAAGGGCTCTTTTATATTTCACAGAGCAGGAACAGTTTGTAAATCACAGGTGTGCTGCAGCATCTGGCATGTATTTTAACTCACAGCAAGAAGATGGTTGATCAAACATAAAGGCAGTGTGTAAAGCCTAAAATCAGTGTGAGGATGTGCCATAACAACTGCTGGAAGAGCAGAATCAGGTACTCTGGCAAACTAGGAATAAACAACTGCTGAACACCATTAGCTCCATACCATGGGCACTTCCAAGGAGATTCAGCCCCAGCTTAGTCTAAAAAGCTAAACAGAAGAAGCAGTTGTGCTTCTCCCAAGACTTCTTTAAGTTGTACTGCACCCATTTAATGAAGCATGAATTTTAATTTAGTCTGACACTTGGATGTATTTTTAGATTTAATTTTTGCATCTTTTTTGCACACCCAATTTCCAAGCTAGGAACGTGTTGGAGGGTGCTAAACTGCACATTAAAGATGCCTTTTCCATGAAAACTGTCACAGCATGCGTGCAGAAGTTCCTGAGAAGGAAGATGGCATTAGCACAGAAAACATCTCGGGGATGCAAGGATAATTTAAAGAAAAGATTTGCCAGTTCTTTAAGGTTTACTGACACTGGCATTTGCCACAAATTCATATCTGAATGGTAAGATTTAGGAGGTTACTCTGTCAGTGTGCTGCACACAGGTGAGGCAGATAAATGCTGGTGCAGGACAGAGTATTTGGACAATACAAGTGTGTTATGGAGTTATCTAAAATGACTGAAGTGCTCTTTGATGATAAATATACAGCAGCAGGGGCACCAAGGGCTTGCCTGGGAAGCAGCAAGTGTCATGTGAGAGGCAGACTTGTGGAGAATTCAAAGCTATTTTCCACATTTCCTTGGTTCCTTCAGAGGAAAGGAAGATGGACACACGGGATGGAAAACATTGCCATCATTTACAACCCTCCTCCAGCCCTTTTCTGCCAGACCTATTTTAAGGTAAGTAATGGCCTGGCAAGTGATGGATAAATATGATGAAGTGAGAGATACAGATGATGGAACCTAAGCCAGATTTCCCAGCAATGCTGTCCTTCACTACAGAGGGATCAGAGGCAGAGCACAGCATCTGCTGAACAGTGCCCGTGGCTTTTCTCTCACCAGCACATGCTCCCAGGAGAATGCCCAAGGGACAGAGGCAGCTCAGCTCTGCCTGCTGCAGCCACACATCTCCCGTGGTTCATGTTCTCAGGGGGCAGCAGGTGTGCTGGCAAACACAGCCCACCCCAGGGGCAGCTCCTGACCCCCCAGCAGCACAGGGCAGGCAAACACAGCTATGGGCACACCCTCTGGTGACAGCACTGCTGGTGAGCCTGAGGGGCTCTAAACCAGGCTGGAAGTATGACTTTGTGATATTCCCTGGGATCTGTTTGAAATCTGAAGAATAATCTAAGAGAAAGCCAAAATAAGCAGCTCCAAAGTGTGTAAGTGGCCACACTGAGGTGGCCTCATTAGCCAGACAAACACAGCACTGGTTATCCCCAAGTCCAGGGGCAGACACAGGTGGGGGAATGTTCAAAGTCTCATTTAACTCTTACCATTATTACCCCATGACTGCTGCCATGCAATTCATAATCTGGTTTGCACTGTAACATGGTAAGGATTAACTAAACGATCCCAGTGTCTAATCTGCCTGCAGGCAGGGACACAGAGTACCCTTTGGTTTGTGGGCTGTGGAAATCAGCTCCAGGGCTCTCATCCTGCCTCTCCATCCCCCCACAGACCCTGGCTGTGGCAGGGAATGACTGGGAGCCAGCCTGGGCTAGGCTGTGCTCAGTCCTGCTGGGGAGGGCTCACAGAGGGAGTCACACACCCAGGACCCGAATGATGAAGCTCTCCCTGGGAAATCTGCAAAGTGAATATAAAAGTGGCAGATGCCAGCCAGTGACTCATTAGCAGCTCCAGAACAAATGTGGCACAGGGTGATTTTATTGGGACTGTGCCATGGCCTCTCCACAGACTCTCCAAGCTCTTCTTTCCCCCCGTGAGTCAGCCCCTGCACACTCCTAACCCCAGGCACTCCAAGGATGGTGAGGAATGAATACATTGCAGAATTGCTCTTTGATGGGTCCTAGTGGTGGCAAAAGCCGAGCACTTGTGATTACATGGAGGAAGTTAAAAGGTGCTGTCAGCAGCGTCTTTCTCTCAAAAGGTTTTATTTCTTCACCATTCTTGCTCTTGTTGCTTTAAGTAGAGAAAAATGCTGTGGTAGTGATTTCTTTATTAGAAATGTCACTCGGGTCTGCCAAGCTTTAATCGGCTCACTCTGCTGTTAGACCAGACTGGCATCAACTTTCTTTATGAAATAAATTCCTGCTCTATTGAGCTTCCCATTAAAACCCTGCAAAAGCCCCAGAAGGTTGAGTACAGCATTATCTGGCCATCAGGCTGCATGTGGAGGATGTGAATCCCCAGGGGAGGGGAACCACGCTGCCAAAGCCTCTGGCCAGCGCTGCTGACCTGCCCCATTCCAACTCTTTTTGCTGGACTTTAAAGGAACTGTGGGCAGGGTTCCTTTGCTCCCTGTCCCCCGGTGCCAGCCCAGCTGAGGGTGCCCTGCCAAGCTGCCAGCTCTGACACAGCTGAGGGACTGGCACTTCACAGCTCTGAAGCTGACTGATCCTCTTCCTGACTCTGATCCCAGAGGCATTAATTCCTCAGAGGGAAAGTCTGCCTCAATAGTGTGGCCTAGGACTTGACAGGTTTATCTCCTGCTGGTCACCATGGAACCAGATCAGGAACAGTGAGAACTTCCTTCTCTTTGTCCTGTGTCACCAGGGATGAGCAGCAGGGAAAGGAGGAACTGAAGCAAGCACGGACAAAAGGAGAAAGATTTCAATTCCACCTGGTCAGGATTGTTAATGGAACCAGTGATGTGCCTGCCTGCCTGCCTGGGGACACAGGACTGAGCTTTCCACTCCTCCCCTCACCACCACCCCAACAGCACTCCAGCATTTCTGAAAATCAGATCTCAGTTCAGTTTTAATTTGAAATATTCAAATTTGATGCATCCAAAATCCTTAACTCACCCTAGAATATCTTTCTCATGTTTACTGTAAGAGCCCACATTATTCCCATGCTCCAAGGCTGCTCAGCCAATGAATCCATTTCCAATAAATGCTTCAAGAAAATATAATTGCTGAAATTCAAGCAAGTGTCCAAACCCTACTGATGCCAGTAAGATTTCAGGCTAAACTGAAATACTTCAGGGACTCAGGAGCAAGGGAAGGATAGAAACTCTGCTCCAGGGCAGCCTTTCAGAGGCAGGTTGCCAAGTGAGCACTGCAGGACAGTCATTATGCAAAACCCACCCTTCTAAAACTCAGGTGGGAGGTGTCTCATAATGGTCCCTCTCCTTGGCGAAGCACCCCAGTCTGGGAGGCTCTGTGAACAGCAATCCCTCCTTTTTTTAGCTTTCCCGTGGTTTTATCTATTGCCAAAAGCTGGATATTGGTTCCACTGGCTGATCCCCCACCTCTGGCGTGGCAGCAGGGGCAATCAAGAGCTGACTAAGTATGTGCATATTAATGAAGTGCAGCTGAACCAACGTGCCAGTGCTCACTGAAGGGATGTGTTTTTCCAGCCAAAGATCCAATAAGCATTAAAAAAAACCCCAAAAAACAGAAACCTCAAAAGCTTGTGAGGCTTTCAGTCTCTTCAAAACAAAACAACAGGGGCAGAGAGAAAGAAGTGAGAATGTCATATAAACTCCACTGTTTGAGGCTGGGCTCCTCGAGGCTGAGCTAGAAGAAGGAAATGCCATCTTTCAGCCTGGGTAAATTCTTCCTGCCTGCTCATTTCCTGCAGCACACTAAGGAGGAATCATGACAGATGACTCCTCTGCACGATCCGTTTACCCCAGTTCTACAGCAGAGATCAGAAAATTTATTGGATTTTGCCTGAAAAAGAGACAGCATGTAATAACCCTTGTCTGGGAAGGATAAATAACAGGCTGAGTGGAGAGAGAAAAGCACCTTATCTGTTAATTGTAAGGAAAACTGTAAAATCAATAGGAATGGAAGAAACCAGTCAAAGCAAGTTTCAAATTCCCTTCAGGTGGGAGCAGTGAACGATGCCCATCTCCAAGACAGAGGTCACTGCTGTCACTGCAGGTCACCAGTGCACTGCTGGTGCCTCCTCTCCCACATTTCCATCAGGGCTGTTCCTTTGTGTGATGGCAGCTTCTCCCTGCTGTCCCTGGAGCATCTCACAGCCCAGCTGTGGATTCTGCAGGCCTGGCCAGAGCACTGGCTGTGTTTGTACTCAGCATTCTCACAGAGCCACTCCTGCTCCAGGCAGCAAGGGGCAGGCACAGTGCTGGGACAAGGAATGAAAGGGCAGCCCCCCAACTCTCTGAAACCTTGCTCTTTGCTCCAGGAATGAAAGAGCAGCCCCCCAGCTCTATGAAACCTTGCTCTTTGCTCCAGGAATGAAAGGGCAGCACCCCAGCTCTCTGAAACCTTGCTCTTTGCTCCAGGAATGAAAGAGCAGCCCCCCAGCTCTATGAAACCTTGCTCTTTGCTCCAGGAATGAAAGGCAGCCCCCCAACTCTCTGAAACCTTGCTCTTTGCTCCAGGAATGAAACAACAGCACCCCAGCTCTATGAAACCTTGCTCTGCTCCAGGAATGAAAGAGCAGCACCCCAACTCTCTGAAACCTTGCTCTGCTCCAGGAATGAAAGAGCAGCACCCCAGCTCTATGAAACCTTGCTCTTTGCTCCAGGAATGAAAGAGCAGCACCCCAGCTCTATGAAACCTTGCTCTTTGCTCCAGGAATGAAAGAGCAGCACCCCAGCTCTATGAAACCTTGCTCTTTGCTCCAGGAATGAAAGGGCAGCCCCCCAGCTCTCTGAAACCTTGCTCTTTGCTCCAGGAATGAAACAGCAGCACCCCAGCTCTATGAAACCTTGCTCTTTGCTCCAGAAATGAAAGAGCAGCACCCCAGCTCTATGAAACCTTGCTCTTTGCTCCAGGAATGAAAGAGCAGCACCCCAGCTCTCTGAAACCTTGCTCTTTGCTCCAGGAATGAAAGAGCAGCACCCCAGCTCTATGAAACCTTGCTCTTTGCTCCAGGAATGAAAGAGCAGCACCCCAGCTCTATGAAACCTTGCTCTGCTCCAGGAATGAAAGGGCAGCACCCCAACTCTCTGAAACCTTGCTCTGCTCCAGGCAGCCAAGGCAGGGACAGCTCCACTGCTGCTGTCCCCACAGAGCCCTCTGCAGCTGCAGGACGTGTTCCCAGCCTCAAAGGAAGAGCTGTCCTGGCTGAGCTGCCTGAGATGGAAGCACCTTCTCCAAGGGGGTGACAGTCCATGGAGCCCTGCCAGCCCTGGGCAGGGAGCTGCTGCTGGGCCCAGGACAGGGCAGGGCTGGGCTGGGAGCAGCACACCCAGCAAAAGGTGCTGCCATGGCCTCTCCCAAAATGACATTTGCTGAGGCTCATTCAGGGTTGAGCTCTCCAGCCCGGCCTGTGAGCAGGAAGACATTCAGAATTTACCATCAGAAGCCCTGAAGAGCTCCAGCACACAGAGGGACCTGCCCACTCAAGTGCCACTCCAGCTCCATTAAGACAAAAAGCTCCTGCAATTTTGGGCAGGCAGGAAAAGAGCACAAAGCTCCCAGTGAGAATATTTACACAGCATTAATTCATTAAATGTTGTTCCTCTGACCAAAAAAATGTTCAAATGTTTTCATCTAATGCATCTAATACAGTTAATGACCTGACAAGGAATTCAGATACTGCCCCAAAAGAAGAGGAAATAGAATGGTCTAAATAAAACATGACTTTAAATGGGGTGGAAATCACAACTTTCTTTACATATGAAAGATGTTTCCTTCACTAGGATTTATCCAAGAGAACTGGGAAATTGTATAAATTCTAAATTAAGCCCCAGAGGCTATTCACACTGTCCTTTAAATAAAATTAAACACCCACTCAGAGCCTTGGCAAATGAACAGATGTTACAAGTGATTTTTCAAGGCTTTGTGTCTGAACTACACAGACAAAAGGGGTTTGGTTGGGTTTTGGGGGGAGAGGGACAACATCTTCCTATTCTGAAATCAGAATTTTAACAAGAGCTGAACTCGAGGAGATTTTCAGCTGTAAGGGTGCATTTGAATCTGCCCCAGCAGCCCTTCATTTCAATGGAGTCAGGAGAAGCTGGCTGGCTGCTGACAGCCCCCAGGAGCTGGGCACACACACTCCTGCAGGTGCAGGCCAGAAGCACTTCCCACTTCCAACTTAGGCTAAGCTCAGAAATCAAAGTGACTGCACGAGCACTGATCCAAGGACACTGCATGGCCATGCCAGAGCTGAACAGCAGAGAAAACATTTCAACTGCTCCCTCAGTCATTCTGGAATGCAGAGCTGACCAAAGATAAACCCAGTTCACTTAACAATACTGCTAATTCTTCTTTTTGAAATGGAAAATTTCTGCATACACAATAGTCTTCAGAATAAAACATCTTCATTCCTATTAACTGAGAGGTGGCATGAAACAATTCCTTTGACCTAGGTGCTATTATTGAATTAATTACGTGTCTAATTTCTATTAGAGGGAGTTGGGGAAGAAAAAACAGATTCAATATAAATGTACTAACAAACCAAAGCTATTAAAAAATAGTAATTTCCCAGCCTCTGAGAAATAAAGAATCACTGTCCAAAGTGCTGCTTGCAAAACCTGGTGCCTAAATTTAAGCCATAATTTGATGCCAGTCTATTACAGGGTCAAAAAAATACAGATTGGGATCCTTGACAGACAAAGTTCTTGTTACTGAATTATTCCTGTGAATGAGAGAGCCAGGAATCACCTGCTGGTTTGACTCCAGGGAACAGAAGGACCAGGCAGGGCAAAGCAGGCACTGGTTGAGTTTCCCTCACGAGAAAAACGCTGCACTGACTGCTGAGAAAGTTCACAGCTACCAAAACCACTTCTATTTTCGGTGGTGCCAGCACCTACAGCATTAAATGCCTGTTCCTTTCAAGATTCCCACATTTCCCAAGACAACCCTCAACAGCCATGATTTGTAAAAGCACATTTCCTCATGCTGCAAGCCAAGCCTCATCTATGTGCCTTCACTCAAGCACTCTCTCCAGGTAACAAGCACCAAGCATTTCTGTTAGGTAATGTTTTCCCTTTGTTTCAGACCTTTTCCATCTGTTCAGTTTTGTTTACTGACAGGAAGCCAATTCCAAGGCAGACAGTGCTACAGAACTGAATATATTTTTGCATTTCACATGTGGCTTTTTCCTTCCTGTCTTCCCTAAATTATGTATTTGTTCAGCTCTGATCTAAAGGGAGAAAGAGGGCAGGGCCTTTTAATTTTCCTTTTAATAATGCTCAAGAAGTATTTTAATAAAGAAATCTCTTTGTGGTTATATCATTGGCAAAACTCCATCCCAAAATAATAATTCAGGCTCATATTCCTTGTTCAAGCAATTCACATCCAGCCCCCAAAGCCAAGAGAGGCTCCAGCCTTTATCTCCAACTGCCCTGGGTCAGTTCAGTAAATGAGGGCTCCACAGGCAGCAAGGGACACCAGCACCAGGAGGAATGGGCTGCACAAACCCTCACCCACCTTCCCCTCCCAGTCCTGCTCCTCTTCCCCCCTCAGGCTGCTAGATCCATAGACAGCCTTGGCTTTAACCACAGCTCCATACCTGTAAAGATTTAAATAAACAAGTACCATCCACTGTCAGCCACTGAGGACTCAATAAACTTTCCTCAGCTGAAGCACCAAGAAGAGCCAGAATTGCCAGTTCTGCTTTTTAAGGTGTCCCCGCCATGGAAATCTCTGTCCCTGCAGCTGTCAGTCCCACCCTGCCCAGGCCATTTCAGCTGCACACCACTCAGTCAGAGATGTTTCTATCCCAGCTCACCAGCCCTGTGTTTTGGATGTCAGCAAAGCCATATCTATGGTCACCTGGAACAAAACATTGCAGAATGCATCCTTTGCTGCATTTAGCCCGTAAGGGGATTTTCCCCCAGGAACCCTTTCCCAGCAATGCTTTCCTGCTCTCCAAGGGCCTGAGGAGCAGCACTGAACCAAATTCACCAGCTACCAACAAACAGGATTACTGGCTCCTTTGCTGAATACTTCTCATGTGCTTTTCTTGCTCTTTCCTCCCCAAAGCAAGCTTGGGAAAGCTTTTTTCTTTTTTTTTTTTTGGCTTCTTTGACAGCCAGACATCTTAATCACATGGAATGTCTCCATTTCTGCTGGGTCTTCTTTCATTTACTTTTTATGATCCTCTAAAAGAATTGGAATGGTACCTTGTAAAACAAGGATTCCTGGTTGCCAGGATGGGTGTTTTAGTTCCTGGCTCATGCACTCTGGTAGGAATCTGACAAAGGCACAGACAGTACACATCCAGATCTAGTCCAGAAACCCACTAAAAATACTACAGGAAACCTGCTTTAAAATCTCCTTTTCAAAACATTTTGCAAAGCATTTGTGCAAAATTCCTTATCATTCAACTGGGCATGTTGACACCCACCAGCATTTTAACCAGAACAACGTTTGATCTCTGCCTTTCAACCTAAAATTGAAAATATTTTATACTCCCACCTCTTCCAGCATGCTCAGTCTCCATGGAGACTACAGGACCATCACTTTTTTTCTTTTTTTTAAATTAACACCATGGCCATATGTCACTTGAGTGCAAATGCAGTGAAATTTTCATGGGCTTTCCACTCATTTCAGTGGGATTCTAGGGCAGTGAACCCTGACAGGGAGAGGTCCAGAGGGCTCCTGATAAGACCATAAAAGCAAAGGTGCAAACTCAAGAGAAGATCCAGTGGAACTCAGCACTTAAGTAAGAGCAGGACTTGCCACAGAATGATGGCCACTCTAGCTCTAGATTTGTTTGTGTAAGCCTCCTATCCAAAATGTCCAAAAGCTTTCACAGACACAGAGCTGCAATGTTTAATGTCATCCCTCAGTGTCAGGACCCAGGCATTCATGTGAAACCCAAACCAGGACAAACCTGCAGCTGGGAATGCAATTCCTGAACAAGCCTGCAGCTGGGAATGCAATTCCTGAACAAGCCTGCAGCTGGGAATGCAATTCCTGAACAAGCCTGCAGCTGGGACTGTGAATCCTGAACAAACCTGCAGCTGGGAATGCAATTCCTGAACAAGCCTGCAGCTGGGACTGTGAATCCTGAACAAACCTGCAGATGGGATTGTGAATCCTGAACAAACCTGCAGCTGGCATTGTGAATCTTGACTTTTCTGGGGTCTAACAGAGGTCCAGCTGGTGTGCACTGTACAGCCTGCAGCATGCACAGGTCTGTTAGGTCACCTGTGCTATAAATACAGCCACACTTCTTGTGGCAAATGAACACAGCCAATCCCCCCCCTTGTTTTCCACTGGAAATAGTTCTGTTCAGCACACCCTGACAGCAGAAGCCTGCATTTCCCTCTGGAGCAGGGTGTGACACTGAGTCCCCCAGTGCCCACCCAGCAGCCCACTGTTCTCATCCTGCACTCTTCCCTCCACTCAAAAACAATCACAGAAAACATGGAGCAGGGCAAGCAGGCAGTCTTGGCTCAGCACCTTCTGTGAAATGAACCAAGAAAAGTCTGGAATTAAAATCACATTTTCCTATGAGGGAGAGACCCCCAACACCAAAATGTGTTCCTCCTCCGTGCCCTTCTGCAGACATGAACTGGGCTGCACTTTGAGGAGCACAGAGGGAAAGCTATCGACTGTGTGATTGTGAAGAGGGATGAGGGGATGGTGCTTTGCTTTGTGCACTGGATGGGAATCAGCCCAGGATCTATACAGGAGCAGCAACAGGGCTGATCAATCTTTATTCCTCCACAATCAAGCAAAGCTGCATCTTCGAGTCCCTTTCCTGACAGCTCATAAAACGACGGTATCGATCACAATGCCCGAATTTGTAGTTTTGACAATAAAAGCAATTTGTTTGGGGAGGGAAATAGCCACAGGAGGTGAATGCACGTGGTTTATTAACTTCAAAAAAATAATTCTTCTGAGCAATAATATGAAAGGTTAGACTGAACTTTTTAACCTTGAAGAGTCTGACTTCCATTTTCCCTGCTAAGACCCGTCCCTCTTGAGAGAGCTTGTGTTGTGGGCTTGGGAGGGGAGCAGGGCTGGCAAGGTGTGCCTCCTGCTTGGCTCCTCTGGCTGAAGCTCTGCATGCAGGGCTCTCTGGAGGGAGCCATTCCCACCAGCCCAGGGGCTGCAGAAGAACTGGGCTGGGTCACGTCCCAGCAGCACTGAACTGGAGTGAGCTGTGCCAGCTCCAGTGCTGGGGGTGCCACAAGGAGCCATCCCCTGATAGATCAGTTCCTGGGAGAGAGGAGAGAGGGTTCAGAGGGCAGCTGCACACAGCAGGTGCTCAGATGAGCAGATGGTCCTCAGTTCAGGAGGCACCTGCAGCTCCTGCCTGAGCTCAGGTGGGTCCAGCCCTGGGACTGGAGCATTAACCACAGCACTGGTGCTCTCCTCAGGGGCACCCAGCCCTGCAAACACACCTGCATGGCACTGACCTGGGGACAGGAGCACTGGCAGTGCCCTCCCTGCATCCACCCCAGTGCGAGGGAACCCTCACACAGAGCTCACCTTTCAGCTCCTCCCCAGTTCCACGTGTTGCTGGTTAAGCCCCAAAGCCAGCTCTGCACTACAGAGCCAAGATTCTCTGGCAATTCCTTAAGCATGGAAAAGAAGAGGCTCCATGAGGGTGGAGCAAGAAAAAGCCACTTTCCTACAGAGCTCTGTCTCAAGCTTGATTGGCTCTCGTGTCCAAAACACTACAAGCTCTTATTTCAGATTGTTCCATCATTGCCTATGGATAAGAATTCAGCTGCCTGGAGACTCTCTATGATGTTTTCCTCTACTCTGTGTATTTTCCTGACACAGATAAGAAATGCCCATCTCGGAGTCAGCTTTGCTGCTGTCAAATCTAAGGCACACGTGCACAGGCAGCATGAGACTCGTTTGCTCTCAAACCTGGCTAAAATCCCCTTTTTTTCTCCAAAGGAAAAAAACCCAATGAAATGAATGAAAAACTGACATAGCTGTAGTTACGTGCTTTATTTCTTTCATTAAAAATGACAGATGTATTCTGGAGCTAGCACGTGTGTAGTACTGCTGGCTGTGTTTATGACAGAAATAAGCAAAGTTCTCTCCTTTGAAATAAACCATCCCACACCTATTATTAGCCAGAGATCTGCACAACACACCACAGCACTTGAATACATCCACTTGCCTGTTGACACCTCTCTGAAACAGGAGGAATATTATAATGTTAAAAATAGAAACCATGAATATTGTTGACGTATAAACAAAAAAGAAAGCAATATCCAGAGTGCAGAAACAATATGTAAATTAAGAGCTAATGGAAAAAAAATCTCATATTGTGGGAGAAAAAAGCTTGAGAAATTGCCTTGACATCTTTATGCACATTCTCGGAGATGTGGCTCGCACAGCACAAATATTAGGTGAATTTAATCTACAATATATGGAAATGGCAATCGCCTAACACCACATACATGTATGTAACTTAATTTGAATTATTAGTCATGGAAATCATTCTCAAGGCCAGATATGCTGCTGCACAAATTTCTTTCATATTTCTACCCAGGCCTTTGGGGGGGAAGCAGCAAAAGCTGTGTGCACTTCTGTGCAACTACATCACATTTTTTCCTTGAAAGCTTCTGGAGTTTTCCAAGTCCTGGAGCCTCTCCAGGCTGAAGTTCTGCAGGAGACTGTGGGGACTGAGGCTGTTTATGGTCAGTGCCTTCTCCTCTGCCCATCAGCTGCCAGAGCAGCCTTTGCAAGGACACTCATGTCACTGTAACTGGGCAGACACAGATTCCTGCACACCTACAGCAGTGCTGAACCCTTTCCAAGTACTATCTGCAGAAAATCAAATGCATTCAAATTGTTGCCTTATTTCCTTTTTTCTCCAGGCTCTGTACCACATGAAAGACCTCCCTCTGCACTTCTCCTCCCCAGTAACACCTTTCTCTAAAGCAACAGCACCTTTTAACAGAGCACATGACTCTGTTAACTTTAATGTCTTCGTTTTGTGACAATTAAGGAAAGATATTCAGCAGAATGAATTGACACACCAGACTGTTTGAAGTGTCCTTTAATCTTCTGGATGATTTTAAAAGTTCAGCTGGGTATTTCACTTAGAGATCAGACTAAAGCAACTCCCTGCTCCCCCTCCTCCTTTCCTTGTCAAATAGCTGTGACAGCCCAGAGAAATGTTGTCTGTCTCGGGTGCAGCCACTGCCCTGGAGTGCAAAGCTCCAGAGGAGTTCAATACAGCTTGTTCCATTGCTAATTTCAGAGAGCATGTAGAGCTGCTTCTTCCCCTGGCTTAGCAGACAAATTGACTTTCTAATTTTAGAACAGGAGACTTCTGCACAGGCACAGATCAAAAATGTTCCTTTTCTGATGATCTAAATACAGATTTATGCTCTGAAAACCCACAGCACCTGAGGGACTGCAAGCTTGCCATGAAGACTGGGATTAGGAATGCTGCCCCACAGCCACTGTGAGAGCACAGTGCTGATACTGCTCGTTCCTGGGGATGGGCCAGTTCAGAGCAGCCCTGTTACTCTACAGCACTGGAACCAGGCTGGGGTGCAGATGAAGGGCTGTAATTTACTCCTGCCTTCCTGTGTTTGCACTGCATCCCCATAAATATACATCCTGCTTTTCCTTCTAGACTGCAGCTAAATATTTGCTTTCTCTGCTCTGCCCCTGGCACAACTCTTCCTTTTCCACTAAAAGTTAAAAAGTTCCATTTACTACATCTTTTTTGTGATGGAAAATGAACTATTCAGACTCTGAAGTGAAAGGGGGGTGAGAGCATCACCTCCAGCCCAGCAGGTCTGTGGTCACAGGGCTGTGCTTACAGCAATTCTCCTGCCTGGGAGCCTTCACCTGCCTGCTAATTGTGCATTTCCATACAATTAAACTCTGCAGTTTCTGGGTTTCTGATGGAAGCACCTCAGTGATCATTAGCAGTTCATCAGGACTTTCGGGTGTGTTTACAAGTCCTGATTCCAACTGAAGAGTAAAATCTTTATTTGTGGTTTATCCAAGAAGCAGAAGAAGCATTTCTTTCCATAAACAAGATTAATCCCTTAAACCACTGCACAAGAGATATTTTCCTAGAGAATTATGTAAGAATGATGAGAGTGCCAAATCCACACACCTAAAGTAAAGAGCAAAAATACAGCTTTTACAAAACAACTGCTGATTCCCACCATCTCAGAGATTTGATCACAAGGCTGCATTTCTAAAACTGTCATTTATCCCAAAACTCTGGAGACAGCTAAATTCCTGATCCTTTGCTGCTGAGAGCCACTGCAAACAAGATTTATTTTCATGTCCTTTATGAGAACAAAGTCTTGATTTTTGAACAAATAGCAATTTTTCATCAAGACATTGTAATCTCTTTGAGACTCTTATGGACTAAGTCAGAGGTTTATCTTACTCAAATATAGAAAACAAATGCAGAATAAACCCACAACCCCCCTCTCTTCTCAGCCTTCTTGGTATTGAATGTGCATAGAATCAAACCTGATTCAATCTATCAGAACCCAAAAAGAATTGCAATATAGACAATAGGTATGCACTGAATGTGCAAATACATCTCTAGCACAAAACATATTGGTGAGATCATGGGAATATCACATGTGGATTTGAAAGCTATGAAAAGAACTAAGACAATTCAAAGTTATTTGTTGCACCATCCTCCCTTCAGTAGTTGACGACTTGGCAAAGGAATGAAGCTATAAAATGAAGATATAAATTTCCATGTCAGAAGTGTATCTAGCTTTTGGGAAAACCAAGCTAAATTGTAGCCATCTTGCCATGTGCACTGGAATTTGGGAGAACAGCCTTGTCTGTTTATATTAACAGACGTTTAGAATTGGAAATCAACTCTCAAAAATAGAAGAACATGATGAAGTTTCTTATGCTTCCAAGCAAAGACTCGAAGACTGGCAAGGGACCCAGTCTGGATAAATTTTGGGTTTGGCATCCAAAATGCAAAACAGAACTTTGTTTTCCCTATAAAAATCGACCCAAATGTTTCCAAGCTGTGGATCTCAGGACACGAGGGAGATGTTATTTTGAACACGTGTCATAGCCAGACTTGTCAGAGCTTGTCTGCCAAACTCCTCCGTGCCCGTGGTCCTGTGGAACAAGTCCCATGTGCTCATGTGAGACTGCTCCTCATGAATATGCATCAAAGATTCACTCCAGCATCTCCTGATTCCTGCAGCTGTTGAAGGCTCCTCCGCTATGGATGCTGACAAGTGCATCATGTATGGACAGCACAGATAATGTCCTCTACACACATGCTATTTATTCATTCTGGGCTCATTTTTCATAAGCATCTTTTGTTCTCTTCCAGGCCTGCTGTTTTCCTTGCCTTCCCTACTTCACACAAAGACCTGCAAGTGTCTGTAAGAAAATTAATTGCTTCAACAATTAACGGGAAAATGCATCTCAGAGGAAACACTTCATAATCGATCTGTTTCCAGGTACAATATTTGCCACTCAGGAATAGATTATTTGGATTGAAAATTATTCAAGCTAATTATTTTCTCTCTAGTATGAGATTAAATGGAAGAGTCTAATAATAAACTGAAAATGAAGAAGTTCCACTCAGCACTTCACAAGCTCACAGTGAAAGGCCCTGTTCCAGTCCTGATTTCAAGGATTCTGCTCATCCTGTGACCAAGGATTTGCTGAAGGAGCCTGTGGCTCTGGGTCTCAGGTAAAGGACTTCTAGAAAAGATGGGATCTTGTCAACACTGAAGGAATTTTCAAGTATTCCAGCTAAAGCTGAGAAAAAGGCAGGCAGGCATTCCTGCAGCATGCCAGGGAAAATTTATCTCAAGAGTCACTGCAGATAGTAGCCATCCATTCAGCTAATTGCACATTTGAATATTAGCTTCAGGTAACCCCTGGAACTAAGAATAACACGAGCACATTTGCATAAGTGCAGGCAATCCCTCAGTGCCACCCTGGCACAGAACCCCAGGCACAGCCTCAGATCTGCTCTGGACCCTCCTGGAAACGGGGCCAGCAGCAGATGCACCCCGTGCCAGGGCCACGTTCCCATGGACTGGCACTTCTCATCACTGAATAAGAGAATGGCAGATTTAACCAGGGTAGAAAACAGCTTTGAGATCCTCAGCCCAACCCACGACCCAACACCACCCTAATAACCAAAGCATGGCTCTGAGTGCCATGCCCAGGGACGGTGACTCCACCTGGGCACACAGTTCAATCACTCTTCCAGTGAAGAATTTTTCCCTGATGTCTCACCTAACGCCCAGCCTAGGCCACTCTCACAGGCAGAGCTAGCAAATACTCACATTTCCAAGTACACCTGATACAAACCCACATTTCTACTTCTGACACGAAGAACTCTGAGGGCTCCTGAGTGCCAAAGGGAACACACTCTGCAGTAAATCCTGCACTTTCCCAGAGAATCATGCAACAGGCCACTGGTCCCTTCCCAGCTCACTCACTGCCATGGATGGTACAGCCTGTACCCCACTCCCACACACTCTAAAATCCTCCTGTCTGACTTCTGCTGGAATGTTTTCTCTGTGCATTCCTCTGCTCACATTCAGTGCCAAACCATCGTGCACAGAACAGGATTCATCACTCACACAACGAGCGTGGACTGCAGACTGAGCCCCAGCCTCTGACAGACACCAAGTGTGCTCCAGAGAACAGCACAGGATCCAGCTCCAGACCACGCCGGGCTGGAGTGTGCTGCTGGAGGGGCAGATCCCCATGGGAGGCACAGGACACACTCCTTGCATGGCACCCCCAACACCAGGGAGCACACCCAGCTCTGCAGGGAGTCCCACAGCTCAGAGCCCAGGTTTTACACACGTGTCCATGTCAGACTGAGTGACACCCTCTGGGACAAGGCACCCTAAACACCCCAATTCTTCTGCTGGCAGGGAAGCCAGCAGAAACTCCAAAGAGAGCTCAAAGACACACCAGCAGTAATTCCAGAGAGCTGTGCCTTTGATGCACCTGCACAGTCAGAGCTGAAGCCATAAAGTCATGCAAATGCCCAGGGAGCTCAGCCCTGTACTAGCAGCTGGAATTTATTTAGGCCTGGCTTTGTGATTTAGAAGGCTGTGTTACATAATTCCCTAACCTTCTGGCCCACACTTGGTCCTGTGTTGATTTAGATGTGACAGATTGATTTTTTTCACCCAAAACATGGGAATTCCCAAGTCTCAAGAGCAGCAGGCATATTTTTAGCCTCAGCTCATATTTTAAGTCATCCACTCAACTTTCCAACTCTCTCAGTAATTAGTATTACTTCTTACAAGATTTCCTCCTAAGGGAAAAAAAAATCAACAGCAGTATTAGAGATATTTTCACAAGACACACTTTTGCATTTAATATTAGATTTTCAATAGACAGGAGATTACTCACTTGCTGTCTCTTTTGTAATAGAAAGCAAACTGGTTTTGTCCCACTGGAATTGTTATTTTTAGCCTCTGGGCTACTAAAGGTTTAAGAACTACAGTGCTAAGTACCACAAACACAGAGCAATCATAACAATGATGAATCCTGAAGGTTCTTAAGGGAAATAATTCTTTCTCAAGCTTAAAATTATATTTATTACACTGGGTAATACCAGGGTAAAAATACAGACACTAAATATGAATGAGGTTATCCAGGGTATTGGAAATAACTGTAGCTGCTTCAACACCAGACAGGAAGAAGGGCCTCTGCTCAGCAAGGGAGGTGACAGCACCCCCAGAACACCTGCACCTCACCCAGGAGAGGTCAAAATTCCCAGCAGATCCATGAATTACCTGCCTTTTCTGTCTCTGACTGAAGCAGCAAACTGCCTCACCTTAGATTGCTTCCCTCCAATTATCTGATGCCCAGCTCTTCATGCCAGAACTGTCAATGAAAGGGGATTAAGCCCCAACATTATTTACTGTTTGCAGAGCAATTGCTTGCAGAGCTGCAGTTCCTTCAGAGGAGCCCCTGAGAACTCCCCTCAGCTGCTGATGCTGAACGTGGTGCTGCAGAACCTCATTTTATCCACAGCACTGCACGGGTAACTCACAGAGAGCAAGGCTGATCACCAGCACAGCACAGCACAGACAGCTCTGTGTCTGGAGAACCTCTTGAAATGCCAAAAATGAAACTCTGACTATTCCCAAGAGAGCACCAGAAAAGGATCTGTCATTGTGTGAGCACAGGAATCATCAGAACTGCTCAGGTCCATCCACAGCCCCACCTCTGACCCCTCACAGCGACTGCTGCTGAAGCCAGCACAGCTCTTCTTGTATTCCAGCTGAGCTCATGGACAGGGAATACTGAGTACCTGCTCTGTGCTCCATTTGGCATCATCTGGGAGCCCCACACGTGAAGCACCTTTGGATCCCTGCCTTCCATGACTATTTTTATACTTGAAGTAAAACCCAGTAAGACTGAATCCAGTATCCAAAGGGGTAACATGCTTCCAGATGAACTGGGCCAGGAAATGAAATCCATCCTCCTTCCAAGCAGCCAGAATTGCTGTCCCAAGCTGTGCCCTGAGCCACAGCTGGCTGAGCTGGGGGAGGTTACCCTGATGCTGCCATATGGGGACGTGGAACTGCTCCAGCTCAAATTAAGGAACACTTTTCCAGCTTGTCTCCAGCTGGGACAGTGCAGAGAACACACAATTTCCTCCCAGGGTTTCTGGATGCCCAGAGGAGGACTGCAGAGCTGTGCTGGAGGTGTGCACAGCCAGGGGAGGACACCAGCCTGCAGTCCCCACTGTCTGTCACTATTCCCTGGACTCCTTGCCCTGGAACACACTGTCACTAAAGCAGAGCCAACCCTAAGAATGGCCAAGAAAAATGAGACCTCCTGCAAAGCCCTCTGAAAGGAATCAACATCTCCTGAATATCATGATTCCATCCATGCAATGAGAACTGGCAGCCCCAGCCCTGCCTGGGTGTGTGGGGAGCCAGCCCAGCTCCCACAGAGATCCCAGCTCTGCTCCAAGGACTCCAGTCCCAGATCTGGGGCACCACAGAAGTGACAGGCTGGGATTTCAAAAGGGTAATCCCTGAATGAGGGAATTTATTTTCTTTAACAGCTTCAAAGACAGGGCTGATTCTCCCCTTTCCCTCTTCCAGCAGCATCCTGCTCAACACCAAAGGAGCAGGAACAGCCGTGCTCCCCGAGGAGAGCCCGAGCCTGAGCTGAGATTAAAGGGAATCATCCCTGCCCTTGGAGCTGCAGTTCCCTGGGTTACCTGCTCCAGGTGAGTGCCAGAGCCAGCAGTGCCCCCAAGATGCCAAAGGCCATCCCCATGCCTTTGAAGTGCTCCAAATGAACGAGTCTCAAACCATCAGGTGGAAAAGTTGGCTAATAAGGCCTTTATCGAATACTTGGTTATCATTTCATCTCTTTCCTTTTGATTTGACCCCAGATGATAACCATAAACATCTTTTCTATTCTATCAGCATTGCATAGAATGATTTCAAGAACAATTCTGCATTTCTTGCTAAATAACATAGTTTTCTTTTTTAAAAAAATGGAAAAAGTGGGTCAGCATGTAAAATAATAATGCACTGAGGCTTGGTTCAGACAAATTTATTTTGCCTCAACATCTCAAGGGGTTCTCTCTCTGAGGGCACATTTAAGCTCTAAAATGAGAAATGGAGGTCTGTGACTAATTGCCTTCAACCAGAGGAATGTAAAGATGACTCCTGAGATGTTCAGCACTTCCACACGATCACAGCAGACACACTCGTGGAAGCCTGGAGGTTTCTAATGACACAGGAAGGAAACAGAGAAACCCAAAGTGTACACAGCATGAAACTCTGGAAGAACCCAGGGTAAATATGTTTGCAGCTGATCCTTACCCTCGTGTCTCAGAAGCAGAAGTGCAGCTCAACCCTGCTGTTTCTGAATTAAATGAACATATCCTACCTGCCCAACAATAGATGTCCTCCTGTATTACATCAGCACCAACCATGCTCAGTGAACAGACAAATTTAGGGCTGGATAATTATTCTCAGAAAGCAATTTTGGAACCACATAAAAGCACCACCTTTCTCCCTTCCCTCCTGTTTCCCTCAATAATAAAACCAGGACTAAAAAATGAATAGGAGAAATATTTTTTTGCTCAGAATTCACAAACAAATAAAGCATTGGGTTGCCACTAAAATCCCCAAACATCCAGCCTAGCCCAGCCCTTCCCCCACTGGGCCTGTCCAGCTCTGAAAACATCACCCTCGAGTCCATTCCATTCTCAAAGTCTGATTTCTGCAATCTCTTTCTTGCTTTTATTTCACAGTGACAAAGTGAAGTTCACGTGATTCCCACAGGATGGGATGTGACAAAATACAAGGGGATTTTTTTACTACATCACACGTCCTTTTCTCTCATTTTAGAGCAGAAATTTCTCTTTCCAAGCAATAATCCATTTCTAGGTGAGCACAGTCATGTGAGCAAGGAAAAAAATTAATGGTGATCTGAAACATTAAACTACTTTTATGAAGCATTTTGATGAACACAGGCAAGAGACAGAGTGTAATTATTGTGGCCATTAGGCTGTTATTTATGTTAAATTTGTTGCTCTTGCTGGCTTCAGAAGTGTTTTAGGACTACAGCACTCTTGGGAGTCCATCAAAGGTACTGGCATGTGCAACAAGTAAGAGAGTGAGGCAATAACTCACTGCATTTACAACATGAAAATGTTTAATAATTGCATGGGAAAATGAGAGAAACAGGGCACTAAGGACAATGGCATAAATGCAATACAAAGAAAATATTGTGTAGAAAAATCAAAGACAATGCTGACATACATTTTCCAGTCCCCTGTTGTTATTTAATATCAAGTAATTTCTTCAGTTATTAAAGTGTTAAGAAAATGAAGCACTGAAATCCAGTACCATGAACAAATGAGACCTGCAGGAATAAATGAGGAATATAGCCTGGAAGATCCTGTTACTGTCTCTCACTGTGTTCACGTTCTCACAAACTGATTTAGTCACTTGCAGTTCAAACTGAAATCAGTTTCTCTGACAGCAGCATCTGGTTTCAGGCAGCACAAACCAGCAGCTCCTTCAGTGCTACAGAACTGAGGAGGAAAAGCATCAAAACAAATGCTGTCCTTGTTACACTTCCAGAAAAAGGGAAAGGAAATTGCCAAGCAAATTATCCATTATATAACTGAAATCCTTTCAGTGATAAGGCAGGAAATGTTCATTAAGGTTCTACTCAGAGATGGCCAAGCTTTGTCTGTAATTATTTTGTATTTGACTGAATCAGTGCCTTCATTCCTGCCACAGGCACAGAGCACAGCAGTGGAATGGGAATAACAAACATTTCCCCCCAAAACACAAACATGAACAGAATATTGGCAGAGGATGGTGACACCCATGACTGTCACAGCAGACCATCTTGCCTAATGTCTCCCCAGCAGCTGTGGATGGAGGGAAGTGCTGCCAGTCGTGTTCTGCAGAGGAGGAAAACCCAAGAAATCTTCATCTTCAGCCCCCCAGGGATTTTCCAGGCCCATCCCAGCTGGCACAGTGCTGGTCCAACAGGAGCACAGGGGAAGAACAGGCAGGAGTCCAGAGCTTGAACTTCTGCCGTTCCTCCTCTCCAGCAGCACTGGCACAGCAGAGATGGCCCATTTTGGGCAAGGTGAGACCCAGCCCAGAGCCAGGGAAACACTCAGGAAATGCAGGACTCCTGAATCTCACCTCGGGAAATGCAGGACTCCTGAATCTCACCTCGGGAAATGCAGGACTCCTGAATCTCACCTCGGGAAATGCAGGACTCCTGAATCTCACCTCGGGAAATGCAGGACTCCTGAATGTCACCTCGGGAAATGCAGGACTCCTGAATCTCACCTCGGGAAATGCAGGACTCCTGAATCTCACCTCGGGAAATGCAGGACTCCTGAATCTCACCTCGGGAAATGCAGGACTCGTGAATCTCACCTCGGGAAATGCAGGACTCGTGAATCTCACCTCGGGAAATGCAGGACTCCTGAATGTCACCTCGGGAAATGCAGGACTCGTGAATCTCACCTCGGGAAATGCAGGACTCCTGAATCTCACCTCGGGAAATGCAGGACTCCTGAATCTCACCTCGGGAAATGCAGGACTCCTGAATCTCACCTCGGGAAATGCAGGACTCCTGAATCTCACCTCGGAAATGCAGGACTCCTGAATCTCACCTCGGGAAATGCAGGACTCCTGAATCTCACCTCGGGAAATGCAGGACTCGTGAATCTCACCTCGGAAATGCAGGACTCGTGAATCTCACCTCGGGAAATGCAGGACTCCTGAATCTCACCTCGGGAAATGCAGGACTCCTGAATGTCACCTCGGGAAATGCAGGACTCGTGAATCTCACCTCGGGAAATGCAGGACTCCTGAATCTCACCTCGGGAAATGCAGGACTCCTGAATCTCACCTCGGGAAATGCAGGACTCCTGAATCTCACCTCGGGAAATGCAGGACTCCTGAATCTCACCTCGGGAAATGCAGGACTCCTGAATCTCACCTTGCTGTGCCATTCACCTCATTACTTGGGGAACACACAGAAACAAAACCGGCCAGCTCCCAGGGCAGAAGGAAAGGATGGCACAGATTAGGAGGCATCTCCCAGACTCAGTGAGGGTTGGAAGGGTTTCCCCAGTCCCATTTCTGATCCCTGTTTCATTCCCACACCATTTTCCCTTTGCTTGTTTGGTCACCTGCTTGCAGGAGAGGGTTGGGGGATCGATGCTTCACGGGAACAGCAGTGCTGTGCAGATGCTACAAGCACTAAACCCATCTAACCATCTCCTGGGCCAGGATTTACAGTGGTACAAAATTATTGCTGCCTGAGAAGGAAATCAGAAGAACTGGGGAGAACTTTCTAATTGCTTCACCATTAATCTGGAACACTGTCGCCAGCCCGTAATGAGCAAGGCACAAGAACTTCAAATCATTTTTGACAGATGGGCTTAATTAGTTATTCCCAGACAGAATCATAATATTTGCTGTTAATATTCATCTGAAAACACCCTGCTGGCTGTGATAATATTTATATGTTAATCCTGTTACGATAAGCTCTGGTGCCAGAACCTCTCCAAACAAAATGACGGATATATTTCAAACCCCGAGCTGGGAAGGCTCTGCCATTCTGCTCTGGGTTGTCACTTGCACAAGTGCCTCCTTAAGCCGTGAAATTACACTTGTCACACTGAGTTAGCTTTATTAACACTATTTTCTGATCCATGTAAAACTATCAGGCACACAAAGGTACTGAATCTGCAGTTAATTAACATTGCCACCTTTGCATCCATGTGATCAGACCTCTGCTTTTTAGCAGAAATTAAAGAATGTGCAAACAGAGTTGCTGTAATTTCTAAATGAACTGTGGAGGCCAGAAATTTGGTAAAGAACATCAATATTTAACTGTGACACAGTGTGCCTATTTGGTGACATCAAACATTTCTAGATAAGGATAAAATTATTTCCCAAAATCTTAGAGCACATGTAATGTGCTCTTCCCCCATGTAATGCTCGATCCTGCTTCTCCAAATGCAGAGCTAAACAGAGCCAACTACATGTAATGAGGAAAACAACACACTGGGTACTGCACTGCAACTCTTTGCACTCGTTTACAGAGAGGGAGGAAGAAGTTCTCAGAAGTGAGAAAACCAGAAAATCTCAGCTGGGAACTCGATGGAGCAAATCAAACCAGGAGTCACAGCAGAGGTGCCCACACACCTTCTCCTGTCTGGGTTTTCTTTCCAGTAACATCTGTGTGCAGCCCCAGATTTCTTTAACAAACATCCAGCAATGTTTATACTCAGCATGTGCCAGCACACAGAATCCACAGCCACCACATGAAAGATGACATAGTAATTTATTTTTTGTGTACCAGGGGTCATTTTAAAGGATTGCCACCAGATGATGAATAGTGAAGGGAAGTTAAGTTGCCAAGATTCAATTTCCCCATGGGGCTGCTTTACATTTTCCTGCTGAGGAAGAGAAATCAGGCAAATGCACTCTGTGGGCCCAACAAGATAAAGTGTGATGGAAAACTCATTGCTGAAAGAATCTCTGATTTTGATCCAGTGCCCATTTCTGTCAATGAAAATATTCATCCTTTCTTCCAGTAGCTTTGAGGGGGGATTTTAAGGAATCAGTCTGTGCCCACCTTGGCATACCCACATTTCTGCTCTGCCCAATGCCATTCAGCCAGACACATGGCAATATATGCTTTGGGTGAGGAAAATTCAGCATCTATAGCAAAGGAGCTGTGTAGACTCTGAGCTGTTATAAGCAGAAAGTGATTACAAAGGGAAGTTCTTCCCTCGCTCTTTTTGTCCATACAGGCAGATTGCAAGGAGATGAAACTTCCTAATTATTAGGTTCAGAAGGTATTTACTTATCTATCATAAACCACGTAATAAATCCCCAAACCCCATCAGATTCTGTAACATTTCACACATGAATCACACCCATCATGTGGGAGGTTTTCTATCAGCAATGCCAACCACAAACAAAGGCAGTCTGGTCCTTATAAATGTGCACTTGACTTGCAGTTCCAGCAGCAATGAACAGGAAGCAGCACGTTGTATAAAAATGTATTCATTAAACCAAAGAGTTTTGATTAAAAAAGGAACATCCACCTGCCAGATGAAGGCATTTTAAGACATGTCAATGTTGCAGAATGGGAATGGAAAACAGAAAATCTATTTCCTTCTGCAGATCAAAAATTCACATAAATCTCCCCCTCAACATCATTATCATACAGTCATCACAAAAGACCAAAACAGAAACAAGGAAAAAACCCAGCAAAGAAAGGAAAGGGACC
Organism: Serinus canaria; assembly: GCF_022539315.1. Classification (NCBI taxonomy): domain Eukaryota; kingdom Metazoa; phylum Chordata; class Aves; order Passeriformes; family Fringillidae; genus Serinus; species Serinus canaria. The sequence goes on from NC_066329.1 coordinate 13,269,016, forward strand.
CAACCCACCAAGAAAACCCCAAGTAAAATAAATAAACCAAACCAAACAAATCCACCACAAACAGCCATATGAAGGTAATTTAAGAAAAATTAAACTAGCCACAATCAAACTCGAAGCTATGAAACACTAATCATTTGTGACAAGAACATTTTCTGTTAGCTTTCACTTCCTTTGAGCACTAGGACTGAGTAACATTTCTGTGGTGGATTGAGCAAGGAGCACAAACCAAAGTCACAGCTTTTCCACAAGCATTTCCTCATGCACCACAGGAAAATGTATCAAAATCGTTAAAATGCACTGAAAGCAGCCCAGAGTAATGAAAAGCAAGGCTGCTGGACATGACCTACCTGCTGTCAGCAGCAGATTTCCTCTGGCACACAACCACAGCTGGTGCATATTTGCCAGTGTAGTCCAGACTATCCCTGATGTCCCACAGGTCCGGGCTGCTGGCTCTCACACTGACAACGTTCACTCCTCTCTTCACCTTGGCCCTGGGAAAGCAAGCAGGCATGGCACAGTCAGACAGGGAGCACCAGCTCCATCCAGTCCTCATTTCATCATGTTCTCATTACTGCCCCACAGAACATGCCACCACTCATTAGGAGTTCAACTGCAGGACAGGGAAAGGAGGTGAGAGGATTAATTGGGACTTTCATATTTTGAAGGCATTGTATCAAGACAGAACTGGATTGAACTAATGGTAATTACAGCTTTAGTCACAGCTGGATTGAAGGGTAGGTGTGCCCTGGAGCAGGCTCCTCACTCCTGCTCTTCCCTTGCCCACACTCTGGGCACCACTGGGCACGTTAAGGCTCTCTCCTGGCTGCAAGGTGTTGCACTGGAGCAGAAAGTGCCATTTTTGGGGTAAAAACAAGGGAATTGGGTGCTGGAGTGAAGAGCCATTGCTAAGCCTTACTACGAGTAAAATCCACCCTTTCTCTCCTCCCTCCCTGGATTACTCTAAGATGACAATCCTTATCTTTGCTCTTATTTTCATCAGCTTTTTGAGTCCACAACATTTTCTTTTAATACTTTTGGGATTAACTGTGCTGTCAGCTCTGAACTTATAAATACTCATTTAAAAAAATTCTTATTTTTCCTAAAGCAACTGATTTCTCTGGAGCTGTTTCCCTGTATGAGAGGTTCAGCAACAGGAAAGGCCATATGGCAACCTGGGCTGGCTCCTAGGGAGAGGCACTTTGTGGTTCTCATGTGCTAGCATGACACTGGGGTTGCATGGTGAAAAAACAACCAGAATAAAAACTTATTAACTACAAGTGGAGAAGAGGGACTTTATATGGAGAGAGATGCACTTTCAAATATGCTTCAATTCCTCTCATCAGGTGTGGCATTCTTTAATTCTGCCTCTCTTTCTTCCAAAATTTCTACCTCAGGGCACTATAGAATTACTCCTCAGGTAGAAATATAATATTGGCCAAATTACTGAAGGAGGAGTCCCAGCTGCTGGTAACTTCTGCTTCCTGAATGTGTTTGCAAGAAGTAAAGAAGTCCATTGTGGTCGATGGACTTCACCTCATGAGGTGTCAGGAAACAACAGTTTAATCATATTTGCTAAAAATCTCATACACAAAACGCATTCAGTGCCATGGCAAGTTCTCAGTTCTGGCCCAAAAGGTATGTGAGGTTTTTGTCTGAGCAGCTGCTGCCACGCAGAGCAGCAAACAGCAGCAGAACAGCACCGTCAGCTCTGCCCCCGCACCAAATTGCTCAGGAAATCTTTGAAGGACAAGATCCACACAGATGTTTTCAGAATAAAAAGCCAAAGGATTCCTTCAACTGTCTTGAACAAAAACAATTAAATCTCCTTTCTTCCAGCACTAACTCAATAGCAGTGGCTGCAATTTCCTCAGCACACCTGGAAGGATGAATACATGGAGGCTGCCAATTTTTGTGCAAGTTCTCCTATGCTAATTTGACAAAATGAATTTTAAGCAGGTACAGTCACTGCTGCTAGAGCAGACATCCCTCAGGACAAGAGATCAGCGGTCAAAGGAGAGGGGAAATTAAACTCCATTCCCGATGTCTCAGAGAGGGAGGTACAAAGAGGCCACACAATCTGGTGAAACATTTCTCAGCACGTGTCTTCAGCCACTCCTAGGGACTGGCATCTGTCCTGCCTTCCTGCTCCACCTCAAGGAAGGAAAACTGCTGGGCACCAGCCCAGAGCAGTGACAGAAAGATGATCCCTGTTCCCCAGGGAGATCTGGGTGGCCCAGGTGCTGTGCAGTTGTGTGGCTGTGGCTGAGCAGCTCTCTGACACAGCAGCTGTAGCTCAAGCGTCCCTGTGGGGTGTGGGTGACCCAGCTGAGCTGCTGGGTTTGGAGAGCCCCAGCCTGGATGAAGCTGAGCTCATGTCCAGCCCTCCCTCCAGCCCTGCCAGCTGTGAGTGAGGGGCTGTTCTCATTCCCACAGCCTGGAGCTCCTGCTGCCAACACGCTGCAAGTTTGCTCAAAACCCCCAGGCTGGGCTGCAGCAAGAGGAGAGCTTGCAGTGTTTTGTGCCCATCACTTCACTTTGGGCAGAGTCTGCTCGGTGAGAGGAGGAAAGGAAGGCCATCAACATTTGAGTCGTGGCTGGTTTGGGGTTGCTGTTCCTTTTCCAACAGGGAGCCCACCCAGCTAACCACCTTCCTGGCTGTTATTTACCTCTGGATCACTGCTCACATCAGTCACCCAGGCTCCTGAGCAGCTCACCCCTTGCACCAAATCAATCATGGCAAACAAAGCCCCTGGGAGTCCACATCCCTAAAAACTCGTCAATGCTGACAGGGTACAAATCAAGGGAAGGGAGAAGCAAAGAAAAAGCACAGAAGGAACTCCCAGAATCAATACATCACAACTGAAATCAAGGAAATGCATTACCTAAGTGCATAAAGATAGCGATTCCCAATTCCATCCCCTGACCCACTGAACACTGTTTGCTCTAGTGATGGAAGAGGCTGCACCTGCAATTCCAATGCAGGCAGCACCCTCTCTCATTTATCACAGGGGCTGCTTTAGCACCTCCACTCTCTGCACTTTACAACCATTAGGGCTCAGCTTTCAGCCCCTGTCATTCCTGTGTGTGGACATCCTGGCCAGGCCGGGCACAGACACCCTGCCAGGGATGGGCACAGACACCCTGCCAGGGATGGGATGGGCACAGACACCCTGCCAGGAATGGGATGGGCACAGACACCCTGCCAGGAATGGGATGGGCACAGACACCCTGCCCAGGCTGGGATGGGCACAGACACCCTGCCAGGGATGGGCACAGACACCCTGCCAGGGATGGGATGGGCACAGACACCCTGCCAGGGATGGGCACAGACACCCTGCCCAGGCTGGGATGGGCACAGACACCCTGCCAGGAATGGGATGGGCACAGACACCCTGCCCAGGCTGGGATGGGCACAGACACCCTGCCAGGGATGGGATGGGCACAGACACCCTGCCAGGGATGGGATGGGCACAGACACCCTGCCAGGGATGGGATGGGCACAGACACCCTGCCAGGGATGGGATGGGCACGGACACCCTGCCAGGGATGGGCACAGACACCCTGCCCGGGATGGGCACAGACACCCTGCCCAGGCTGGGATGGGCACAGACACCCTGCCAGGGATGGGATGGGCACAGACACCCTGCCAGGGATGGGATGGGCACGGACACCCTGCCAGGGATGGGATGGGCACAGACACCCTGCCCAGGCTGGGATGGGCACAGACACCCTGCCAGGGATGGGATGGGCACAGACACCCTGCCAGGGATGGGCACAGACACCCTGCCAGGGATGGGCACAGACACCCTGCCCAGGCTGGGATGGGCACAGACACCCTGCCCAGGCTGGGATGGGCACAGACACCCTGCCCGGGATGGGATGGGCACAGACACCCTGCCAGGGATGGGATGGGATGGGCACAGACACCCTGCCCAGGCTGGGATGGGCACAGACACCCTGCCAGGGATGGGATGGGCACAGACACCCTGCCCAGGCTGGGATGGGCACAGACACCCTGCCAGGGATGGGATGGGCACAGTCACTCTGCCCAGGCCGGGTTCCCCTCCCCATCTCACCCTGGCAGTGCCCTGCTCACAGCACACAAGCATCACCCCCCTTTCCAACACAGCACAGCACACACAAACAGGCAATCTGAGCCCTAAACAGCTCTAAATAAAGATGCTTCAGACCCGTGACACTGAAGTTAGCTTTTCATTACTGTAAGTGCTCGGGGCAAAGATCTGTGGGAACCTTTCATGGTCCTTCTGAGAAAGAGAGCTACTTTCAACATCAAAGGAGAAAAAGAAAAGGGAGCCTGTTAACACCCTGCTACCGCTGGTTGTCATCTTGTCACCAGCAGCCATGAGAAGGTGGCAGATAAATTGTGTGCAGAGGGGGCATTTTCGAGAGCTCCTAGGCACCTACCAGACATCCCAGTGGCCTCTGAGATTGCCTTGTCACTGCATCTCCCCAAAGCATTTCAGAAATAACTAGAAGGAGCTTCTATTTCTGTTTATCGTCAGTGTTTCTGCCTGCCCAGAGCCTGACCTTAACCCAGCCATGGAGAGAGCAGAGCAGTGCAGGATGGCAGCCTTCCCTCTGCCAATATCCACTCCTTTGGACAGTTGGATGGCAGCAGGAGGGGTGGGGAGAGGCTTTCCCCCACCACCCATCTCAAACCAAAGCCAAGCCAAATGGGAGCAGAAATGAACCTGAGCACAGCTTCTCATGGCATGAAACAAAGGAATAGGTCACTTTTACTCACTGCAAAGTCAAACCCACTGATTGAGTCAGCAGAACAGTCCCTGCACAAAACCCTGCAGGCATTCCCAACCCCACACCTCTCATTGCCAGAGCCCATTGTCCCCATTGCTGGGGACAATGCCTTGGGTGGCTCCTCACACAGGCTCCTTCCAGTGACATCCTCTCTGGATCCAAGAACAAACTGCTGCTCCTGGAGCTGGAAACACCTCATCTTGTCTGTGCTCCCCGAGCCTGGAAGGGGCTGCAGGGCAAAGCCAGCCACCCTGCAGCCACCAAGCAGGAGCTGGCAGACTCCTCAGGGTCTTCCTGGAGAGCAGAATGAAATGTCATGCTTGAAATCAGGTAGTGTGGGGCCAGGTGCTACCATGGGATCTAAAATCGAGACAGCAGCTGTGGCATGACTAAGCTGGAGGCACTCACTGAGCTCCCTGGGAGCTGTCTCTTGCTGCAAGTGAGTGCAGAATGATCCTGTTCATGCTGTGGTACATTAAATGCAGACATCTCTGCAGGATCTGAGGTCAGGCTGGAGCTCTATGTTGCCCAAATGAGGCCGTTTTGATACCAGAACACTTCTGCTGACATTTACATCCTGATGTTTCACTGCCTGCACACAACCTCCTCCCCTCCCTGAGGCCTCTGTGCTCAAACAATCATATTCAAATGCACAGAAATATCACAAAACAATGGAGAACAGCAACAAATGTTCTGCCTTCACTTCAGGACAGTTTCTTTTAAATCCTGGAGTACCAGAATTGAAGGCAATATGGGATAGCAGGTTTGTGAATGCCAGTGAACCTGGTAAACTCAGAACAGCACTGGAATGGGAATGAGGAATGCCAGAGAGCTCACCAGACTGAACAACAGCGAGAGGGCGAAACACAAGGCCAAGATTCACACTGAAAACAAAACCCAGAGCTAATCCAGCCCTTTGTCTCTCCAGTCTCCCTGAAAAACCATCCTTGGGCCAAAATCTATTTGAGAAGCCCTCAGTGGATGAGTCCAAATCAACCATTCCACAGCACAAGGAGGGCTGGCTGGAATTTGTGTTCCCAGCATTTCCATTTCCAGTTTTATGTACAGCATTGGGGTGATGCTAAATTTATGCACTTTGAGGTCATACCCTTCTTTTGTCTCCCTCTACAGTTTCATTGCTTTTTATGGCTGAAGCTCATATAGGACAGAATTTGAGCCTGAAAGAGGCTCTTTGAACATCAGTCAAAAATAAAACGTGTCTGTCATTGAGAAAACAGGCACAACTCTGCCATCTCTGTCAGACCTACGGTGTATTTGCTGTGAGCACATGAGAACCAAGGCTACAAAGGCTTTCTGGATCTGTATCCACCACAAACCCCTGAAGAAATTTAGACCATTAAACCCCAAAATTACTTCCCCATCAGGAACGAACCTTTAAAGCTGAAACTCTTTCCATGGAGGAAATTGTATTTGAGGAGGGGCCCTTTAAACCAGCTGATCTAGGACTGGCTGAAGGGAATTGCACCTTTCTCAGTTCAGCAGCAAAGGGAGATCACAAAAACCAGGTCACGTAGTAAGACACTTCATACCAACCATCTGAATGTGTGCCTTTAATTCCCTAATTAATTTTGGCATGGCTTATAAAAGGTAGGATTTGGATGCTGTGATTTGATCTGCAGAGCTGGCTTCTGCAAGGCTCTTTCTGGTTCTGCTCTCCCCATTGAATACTTGATGTACAAACCAGTGTTGGCAGTTGTTTTCAGAGCAGATACCTCCAAGTTTCTTCAGATTACACTAATAGTTGCACTGATTGAAAATCCACAGCAGAAGAGAATGGGGAGTCCCTGAGATGCTGATGGAGTTGGAATAATTTATGGAGAGCGGTCTAGCACAACAGAAGCTATTTAAAGCTGTATGATATACCCACAAACTCTTATTAAGGTCTGTGGTTTTCAGCCCTGTGAGACAGAAACCAGTTATCATTATGCATCACCATGAAAGCAGATTAAAATTAAATCAATCTGTTTATCTATGGGTTTGCAATGCAGCTTTTCCAAAGCATAACACATTCTCCACCTAATTAACATTTCAGGAGGAAAACCCATTCCACACAGCCACCAAGCCAGCCATTCAAAGGGAGATATTACAAAAACATAGCCCAGGTGGATTTATAATGAAATTTAATTAGTGAAAGGGCACAAGACCTATTTAGGTTTCAGAAGCTGAATTGAGCATACCAGGAGTTAAATAAAATAGATTTGTCTGTAATGTGTATCTCACGGGCTGCCAAGAATTGCCTGTTGTGGTTGAAGTTTGTGTGTGCACACAGGTGCAGATATCTGCATACATGCACACATGGCACACATTCAGATTTTATTCCTGTGCCTTTCAAACAAGGTCCTTGTTAAAAACATTGCTTTGCAAGATGTAGAACACACAAATCTTTGGAGAGCCACAAGGCAAGGATGCATACAAATCGATTTAAAGCAGAAACAAATACAGAGTCTGCAGCTCTGACCTCTATTTACTCACCAAGCAAGGCATCAGAGGGCCCCATCCTCAGTGGGAGCAGAACTAGATCTTCCTTCAGAAAGACCCTGAGTTAGATGGAGCTCAGGAAGCCGACCTCCAGAGACACTCAAGCTTAGACTGGCACTCTGTGCCCCCCAGCAGGAGTCATCCTGGGACTCCCAGCGTGACAGCAAGGTCAGGAACAGGTTTTCCTGGCTGCCCCCATGCCCACAGCCTGGCTGGTGCCCCTCCTGCTCCCTGCATCTCTGCGCTGTGCAGGATGCCAGGGGCAGGAGGAAGAGGAGGAGGAGATCCCTCCCAGCACCTTCCCCTGCAGGACAGAGCTCTGGGCACCAGCGAGCAGCCAGGGCACAGCAAACCATTTCTGTATTCAAGGCTGTGCAGGAAGGTGTTTGCTTACAAAAATGAAAGGCAAAGATAAACAGTGCTGCCTGCTGATTTAAAGTGGTTGGGAGCCCCGTGGACTGCTTCAAAGTACTGTTTCCAAAATAAATGCAAAAAAATCATATGTAGGGTCTGAAATCTTTCTAAATTGCTTGTAAGAAAGCAAACAATGCAGCACATCCCTTTTATTCCTGGCCAAACAGCAGCAAAGCTGCTAACAGCACAGCTTGTGCAACCAGCAATTTTTAAAATTAGACTCAGATTTAAGGAAAGACAGGAAAAACAAAGCACAGCACTGGGCACTCTGTGCAGGGAAAACAAAGTGGCATCTGCCCCATTTCACAGGTGAAAAACATGTTCTGAAACAGGCAGCAGGGCACAAGCAGCATGGCACTGGGGCTGCTCTTGGACAGCCCCAGAGAACCCTGCAGCCCTCGGGCTGAGTGCCTGATGGATCACCCAGCCCTCCATGCACGTGGAGGAGGAAAGAGAACAGAGCAACAAAACATTTCCAGAGAGCTGCAGGACCCTTCTCTCGGTGTTTATGGGCACATCTATACATTTCTGCTGAGTGGGAAAGCAACAAGTGGGGGCATTCTTATGGTTCCTTTGAACTGGCTGACAACATTGAGCACAGAAAGGCAAGAAATGACTGGTGAATTGTGCACCATGAGTCTTCCAAGAAGTTGCAGAAACAGGAACAGACCTTTATATTCTCTGTATAGACCAGGAAGCAGTGGGGTTGGTCAAACCAGTTTTTGGTTTTATCTGGAAAGCAGTGTCTGGTACAGGGCCTCTTTGAGGTCACGCTGTAAGGCAGCTGTCTGAGGGATGCAGATGCTCCTTCAGAGCCATGGCCAACAACCTTTGCACAGGACTTGAAAGGAGAGATGTTGCTAGCAATCAAAACTGCAGGAATTTGGACTCCTCAAGCAGCCACCACCCCAACTCCCCCAGCTGCCTGAAGCTCAGTGACAAGGAGGGTGCATCTTAAAGCAAGTGCTTCTAGCTGAGCCTAAAATGTATCAGCAGCCACAGATAACATCAAGAACCTCCAAAAATGTTCCTGTCCTCTGCTGAAGGGACTGAACCCAACAAAGGCTCTGTGAGCCCAATGCTCCCCCCTGGGCCCCACACTGAACCTGCCCTTCCAGACCCCATGGTGACACTCCCAGCACCCCTGCTGAATGGGCTGCTGCTGGAAGTGACCTGAAAAATGTTCTTCACTAAGAAGTTCCTTTCAGACTCCAGCAGCAGGACAGTTCTGAGGTATTTCCAAGTCACATCTCATGCAGAATGAGGCGGCGGCAGCGCCGAGAGCGGAAGGAACATTGCTCCACAGCACTAACGAAGAGCCATCAGCAAAAATGAGTTAGCTCTGTTCCCTAGCAACTTCTCACAGCTGCACATAAAATCATCTTCTGGACATCACAGAATTGGGAATGCTTAGTTCTCTTTCACAGGAATTCTCTCATCCACTGCTGTGTGCAGCTCCCTGCAGGAGGTGACACAGGAGCCACTGACAGCAGTTGGACCGTTGCATTAGCTTGGCCCAAACTAAACCCATGGAGCCGTGTGTCCTTCACTCAAAGACACACATGGCAGATGTTCAGAGAACAGCATCCGAGGGACAGAAATCCATGGAGCAGTCCTTGCTGCAAAAATCCTGAGCCTGAAAAGCCTTTTCTGCAAAGACCTTTCCTCCCTCCTGGGAACAACTCCACTGATTCCTGATGACATTTCTTAAGGTTTACAGCACCAGGGCTACAGCAAAGAGAAAGGAAAGGAACTCTATAAATAAAGGGTGCAGATTCTTCAGTGGAGGAAAAAAGCCTGCATTGCTCCAAAGAGTTGCTGTAGGCATAAAATAGATATTTCACTGAGTAATTCAAATAGGAATTCTGGTTATATACATAAAAGCCAGGCTGAACACTATAGCTCTTATAGTGCCACATGTCACCACCTTTCTGTCATCTGCACGAGTGGCCACCAAAGCAACATTTGCTAAATAGCAGCAAGGAGTTCTGCTGCAGGCAAAGCCTCACAGCCCAGTGAAGGCATTGAGGCAGAAGGGACTTCAATTAATACCAAAATGACACTGCTCAGAATTACCCTGTGCCCTCAATGTAGGGTACACGCAGTGTTGGCAGTATCCAGCTGCAGCAGTTAACTGCAGTGCATGCCAGAGCACAGTTATGGTTATGATTTTCATCTTGGAGAGCCCTAGGGAAAGGCCTGGCTGATCCAAACAAGCAGAAGAGATCCCTTGGAGTAATACAAACACTTCCCTGTTGGTTGCTCTCCAAGAAGAGCTACTGTGCAGGAGCACAAAGGCAGCTGGTAATCCTCTCCACATATAAATCCTGAAAAAATAGAAACTACATCTCTCAGCCTCACACCTCATGCATATCCTTGGACTGCTCTATTCTATTTGTGCATCTCAGAGTAAGAGGAGGGGAGAGAGGTTTCTTGTCCCAGCACAGTTGTTCTGAGGACCCTCTGTGGGATTCAAATGGGTGAGAGTCCCCACTGCCCCTCATCAGTGCTCCGAGTCAAACACCATGAAACAGAACAACAGAACTTAAAACACAGACTGAGCAAGAATTCAAGCACATGTGATTTTTTTCTGCTCTTTTGTATTTATACCTTGTAGCCTTGGACACCAGGTTTAGTGCATCAAAATTTTAGGCACCAATTTGCTCTATTGAAAATAGAGGGGTTTAAAAGTGTTAATGAGAAGACATGCAGGAATGTTACTTGTGGCAAGGACTGACATTTTTTACTCCTGCAGCAAAAGAAACATTAACACTCTTAATTTAATTTGCTACTTGTTAAAATTCTCCAGGAAGAAGTGACCACTGGACAGCTGCTTTTGACAGGAAAAGGGTTGTGTCCCTGGCTGCCAGCTCGTAGGACAAAAACCACTAGAGGATAAAAGCTGTTTTAGCAGGCAACTGAAACATCCCCACAGTGGCTGGATGATGCAGGGATGAGTGATGAAACATGAGGCTGAAGAAACCACGACTGAGAGAGAAAAACTGCAGAAAAGGAGCCCAGGAAGGTAACTTAAACAGTAAATTTATCAAACACTGCTTCTCCCCTGGTGGTTTCAAACTCCAAGGAATGTGAGCCAGTGTCAGGTATCACCCAATAAACCCCCACTTCCCAAATGAGATGAGATGCCAACAGCAGCAGAGGCCTCTGAATTCTCCTTTCTGAGCCATGCTCTGGCTGGGGATTTGTCTTCACAGCCTCAGCTCTGGGGCTTTAGTGTTTTACACTGTTGGAGTGGGTTTGGGGTTTTTAATGAATTTAAGGCAGGGGAAAGGCAGACATCTGCTTCACAAAGAACATTCTCCAGCTGGAGCTGGAATTTCTCCTGCACAAAACGTGCACACAGGACTACTGCTCTGAAAATCACTGTTTTATTCCCAAATTGCAGAGAGGCAAAGGATGAATCAACAAACAGGGCAATGAAGAATTCAGCCCACAGCTGACAGAAATTAGCACTTTGCAGTGTTTTGCAGGCTGATTCCTTCCAGGGAGCTCCCTTTGAAGCCCCGTTCCAAGCCCACACCAAAGGTGGCTCTGTGAGGCCTTTGAACAGCAGCCCCAGCTCGAGGCACTTTAGAGACACTAATTAAACACCAGCCCCTGTCATCACAGCCCCACTGCCAGCAAACTGCTGGTGACATGACACACGTGCTCCCAGCTAAGAGCAAAACCAGCCACAAAAACCAGCCCTGGAAGGGGCTGGGGAGGCACTGACAACCCAGGGCTTAAATCTAGATTTAAACCTATTCTTCATCAGCATCCTGGGCTGGGGAGACAGAGCCCTGAGTCTGGGGACCCTGCAGAGCTGCAGAAGGTGAAATGTGTGCAGTGTGGGGCTGGGGAACAAGGATGTTTAAGCACAGGCTGCTCTAAGTTGGAAAAAGAGAGCATCAGTCTGCTCTGTGTGGCTACAAAGGTTCTCTAGGAACTTGGTCAGGAAATACAGAAAACACTGTGGAAGAAAAGTTATTCAAAACCCCCAACCTTTCTGGCTGGCTTTAGTGCTGGCTGCTGATAAGAGACTGATGGAATATCTCCAGTTTGCTGTCAATGCATTGCTTTCACTTAAGAGAGAGAAAACAAATGTATGAAAAAGGAAAGATGCCAGGGATAAATATTTTAGTAATCTCCATCACAAACCTGTCGTATTACAAGGATTACAGTCCATTAGGATTGTATAAAACCCATGGCAAAGCCTGTAATTCAGCCCTGTCTCAATGACAAAACCCCCTAATGTGTTTTAGGAATCCCTATTTGCTCATTTTGAAAACATCTTTGAGAGCTACTTGCTCTAACAGGGCTAATTTGGGGAAAACCAGCTCAAATCCAGCAGTCACTGAAGTCTCACCCTACTCTGCTCAGTCCATGGGGAGTGTGGGAGCAGCTTCCTTTGGAGAGGCTTTCCTGGCACCTCACGCTGTGTTTTGGGAGCAGAGGTTGGTGCTGCCATGGGCACACTGGCACACCTGAGCCACACCAGCACCATCCCCTGCATGGGCAGAGCCACCAAGGGTGACTGTAACAGCACCAGGGCTGGAGGTACACAGGGCAATAAACCAGCCCCAAGGTTTTCTGCTAAATAAAGAAATTTTTCCTCTTCCAGAAATATCCACCGGGTAGTCTGGGAGTGACTGCTGGAGGAGAATTACTAAAATAATACACACTGAAAAAGAAAAGTAGAAAAAAATAAATCTGACAGGCCCTCCTGAAGGCTAATTTGAAGACCTTCCCTCTAGGAAGCTGACAGAGCCATCAGTGCTCATGTGTATGTTCTGCAGCAGCACAGGGCTGCACTAATTAACTTTCATTCCACCTGCCCAGGAAATCCACTCTGAAGGGAGGAGAAGCCATGGACAGCACTGGAGAATCCAGCACAGGCAGGGCTGCCAGGAAATGCTGCCTGGACCAGCAGCTCTGGTGGGAGCAGCTGGAGGGAGCTACCTGATGTCAGATGTTCTTTGGGTTTGTCCTTGAAGCAGAGTTAGACTGGCATGTGCAAAGTGGGTCACTGGGTGTGCTGCTCCTCATCAGAGCCATTAGCAGGTTTGGGATGCCCTGACTGATCAGTGCCATGGCACTGCCTTGGGATGTGCTCAGAACAGGGAATTAATTAAAACTGAAGCTGCTGCTGATAGTGGTGATGCAGGAAAAGACTATCACCTGCTGAAAACCAAAGATGGCTAAATGCAATATTAGACTAGACTGAAATTTATAGCACAATATCATTTAAAGTAACAGAATGCAATTTAAAATAAGATTTTAGCTCATTATTTCAATAATTCATTTGTCTCTTTCAAAGTCAAAAGGAAACCTGGTCTTCAAAATGTTATTTGCAGCACATACTCAAAGTAATGATAACACAGCAATATGAGAGTCACATTTCAAATGTTCATTCATTTCCCAACACAGCTGCAAAGTGTGCCTGTTTAGTCCATGATATAATAGGATATTTTGGTTCTGAATAATTGGACTTGAGGAAACAGGAGAGTCAGAGGGGGAAAAAAAGGACTTAGAATTCAGAATTTCCTACATTCTACCCATGCTCAGAGACTGAGGACACGAACTCCATGTGGATTTTAAAAAGCTCTTCTGCACACCCTCCCCAAATTACTGTGTCTATGCAAATTGCCAGCTCCCATCTGCACTGTCTGATTTGAATGAAATTGGGTATAAGTCAGATCAGAATTAATTCCAGCAAGAGACTTTATATGTTCTTCTCACAAGTTTCATGTTCTGTGAAGTCACTTTGAAAGCAGAGGTGCTGCAAGTCCCCTCAGGCTCCTGTACCTCCAGAGGTCACAGGTGAGGTTTCACCAAGCCAGCACTTACAGGGAGAGCTCCTCAGCCTGGGGAGTGTTTGAGAGCTGTGCAATTCCTGCACTCACAGCCTGCCTCTGCCCCTGGAACCCTCACCCTGCTCTCCTGACGCTGCTGCGCTTTTGAAGGCATCATGGCAGAGAGCTCTCCCTCAGCTGGAACAGAAGCAGGAGAGAAAATGAGCTCAGCTATCCTAAATCTGCCCCGTTCCTGTAACAATAGCATCACTCCCCTTTGGGAGACAGAGAGAACTGGGATCATATCCCATGGCACGCCAAGCAACTGACAGGGACATCAGAAAAGCAGGGCACCAGCAAGGCTCTGAGGAAAAGGGCACTTCTGTGCTGCTTCTTGAAAAGAAATATTTACAGAGAGAAGAAATGATCTGTACCACGCTGGTCTGGCTGAGGCCATGCCCAAAAACAGAGATTGGCTCCTGCAGGGCTCTTGTCCTGGCACACAGAAGCCATGGATCAGATGGAAGCCCTGCTCCCACGAGGTTTATTCAGATTTATACCCATCCTCAAGTTCTGTAAGGCATTCCTTCGTAGTTTTTCAGGGACTATCCAAATCCCATTTCCCTGAAAACAGAAAACTCCCACTTTTGCATGTTCTTCCCTGCCCAGAAATTGGCAAGGCTCATTCTCATTTCTGTCCCTGAAGAGCTCCCCATTCTATCTCCAGTCCTTAATCATCATTTGTCTCCTTCCTGGTCTTTTTCTCTCAGCATTCATTCAATAAAGACATTTATTTATAATTGAGAAACTTCTCAGTCCATTAATTTCTTTCTGGCTAACTTAGAATTCCTGTCAGAAATTTTGGCTGTTGCCACTGACACAAATGGGAGCTTCTTGAAATGTCTATGAGCTGATGTGAAAGCAGCACCTCCCAAAATCAGCTCCAGGACTGGCAGAACAGAACTGGAGAGTGCTGGATTGGAAAGCTGCCACTGCTGCTGCTGGGAACTGCCCCTGGATTTCACTCAGGATAGCTCAGGTTCAGCACACACAAGCTGATTTGGAGACACTGGGGAATACTGCAAAGCTCTTTTAAACCAAGTGGCTTTGCTCAGCAAGATGTGTTTGGAAATCAAAGGGTGTAATATACATATTTTCTCCTGGTCTGCACAATAAATTATTTATTATGTCTATTTCTCAGTTCAGGATTCCTAGACAGGTAGTTAAAAATATGTGAAATGATTTATTCAAGGTTGGGAACACTTTCAGCATCCATAATAGATCTCAAAATAAGTCATATTACTTCCAGAACTTTGTTTTCATAAAACTTCTGAACAATTTAACAAATCTTCTCAAAACCAAAGGTTTTTGATTGATTTATAAATTCCCCATGGAAACAGAGGGCAGCCTGTATTTTTAAACCCTGAGAGGCACCATACCTGCTAGCTTCCTTAAGGGACTACAGCGCCCCAAAATCCTCTCAACAAAACAAAACCTGTGTGCTGGGATTTGCTTTCCCTGTGCTCAGCTGCCCCAGAGAGAGCTGTCCCTGCCACTGCTGCAGCTCCTTCTGCCAGGCAGATCTGTCTGTCCCAAGCCACAGGAGCTCCTGGGGCTTTGTATTCACTGAAGGATTCCCTGGGCTGTCTGCGGCTGGCACAGCAGAGAAAAGGACCTGCTCTAACACTGTTGTCCAACCCCACCTGCATTGTTTCCAGATCATTAAAAATAGGACTCTGCCATGTAGTTACTAATTAGCACTTAGTAAAGATAAGTGCAGCTTCTGACAGTGCAAGGCAGTTCATCATTTCCATGAGATAAAAAGCAGGGCGTACTCCGTGTACACAAAGGAACAGAGAGGAGATGGCACTATCTGTTATGGATAAGCATTTTGTTATTCTGAAATTATTGTCACTTCACCAAATTAATCTTTCCCTTTATAAACCTATTTTGAAATTCTCTATCACTAAGCAGAACTCCTCTAGACTTGAGTTGTGCTCCAAAGCCACCAGGTATTAACATCAGAACACAACAGCTATGTGACTAATTTAATTCTGATGCACAAGGAGAAGGGTTTGGGGATTCCAAGGATCTCTGGTTTGGTATTTATTTGTGCTGCTGTGATGTATTTGATGAACTCAGGCTCCACTTAGCCTGATTTGTTGTTGAGGTTTGTATTGCAGACTCTAATTCTGAAGAAGAGTGCTACAGTCAATAACATTTTCCAAGCTGTGTCTGTCAAACAGCAGGGTACACATTCATACATTTTTCTAAATGATGTTGAAATATTTGAAAATATTTCTCATTTGAGAAGATGTACTGTGAAGAAAAGCCTGTGTATCCAGCTCCTCACTGCCTACAAACACTGGCTCTGCCAAGCAGAGCAATCAGCCCGAGACCCTTTGCACTGAAAACATTCAGCACCATAAAATCTCCATGTGAATCCCACTCCCAGCTCTGCAGTCTCCACCCCTGAGATTTACCTTTTCTGTTGTGATCTTATTGCAGGGGTTCCATACTGTTTTTTCCTTATCACAAAAGTTCCACACCTTGGTGTTCCTCAGAGCTCTGTTTCTCCTTCCCAAAGTGACCAACTAACTCCAGCTCCCTTCTCCACCCCACTCTTTTATAGCTCTCTTCTTATTGGATACACCTGTGGCCCATTAGAGCCAGGCCTGTTCCTAATCTTTGCTATTTGGCCCAGCTGCAACTCGTTAAGGGTAAGTACTTTCTAAACTATCTTTATTTTCTTATATTCTATCCCCCTACACTTCATAACCCAATTCCAGCAGCTCCTCAACACGGAGAGAACACAGAACCATCACCAGCTGGATCTGGCTGTGAAGTCAGGAGGTGCTGGAACACACTCTGAAAGCATCAGCCATGAACTGGAAATAAAAACTAAAAACCCCAGGCCCCAGTACAAAGGGAAAGCACTGGGATGCCAGCCCCATCAGCTCAGGCTGGCTCAGCTGCTCTGCCCTAATGGCTCCATTTGCAAGGTGTGTGTGGGTGGCTGGCACACCACGAGGTGTCATTTTCTACCTGGCTGCAGCACCATCTCCCTCTCCCCAGTCTATATTAGGATTTCAGGCAATCGCTTCTTTTGGCTTAATAGCTGCAGTTTTCAGCTCCAAAGGAATATAGAGCAATTCTGACATTCTGAAGTCCAATTTACTGGGATTGAAATATATACATTCATCTTCTCTGTTTATGTCTGGGTTTGACTTCAAGCCCACCCTTCCCTAGGAAGCACAGAGATTTACTGGTCGCTTGCTGAGCTCTGTAGGGCAGCTGGCCAGGTTTTAACTCCCCCAATCAGCTGATAACATTCTCCACAGATTAAACCATTGTGGCACAGGGACCCAGCCTGTTTTTATGCTGGCCAAACCAAAGAGAAGCCCAACATCTGAACAACTTGCTCCTGATTCATCCTGTAAGAAATATTGATTGCCAATAAGAGAGGGAAAAAAGAGACAGGTACATCAAACAATTTTCTCTAAATCTCAACCCTTTGAGCAATGATTGTTGTGAAGGAAGGGCAATGCACCTCTCAAGGATTTTGAATGCTGCCTCTGCAGCATCATTGGACAAATCGGACTGAATGCCTGTTCTCTGAATGCCCACGGGGCATGAATGGCCCAGCTGAGTTTACAACAGCAATGAAGAACAGACTTTCAAACCGAGTGTGGACTGATGTATAGAGCAGAGTGAAAAATAAACACACTAAAGCTGCTACATAATTCTGTCAAGCATATGGTTAAGTTGTGATTTTATTTAGAAAACAGATTGTAAGAGTGAAGTGATGACAGCTGAGTCTATATTGGTCAGTCATAAATAAGAGTATTCTAATAGAGCTGGGCTTGTTACTGATCACATGCTGCCACAGAGATTTAGTGAGAGCTAATCACTTAGAAAATAGAGCTTTTTAAACACATTTTGGAGCTCATTTTCAACTTTACATCGCTCAGTTGAAAAATCCATGATTACTGCACCTAACTTTTAAGAGTGATGGGGGAGTTCCATTTACGGGCTCAATTAGACTTTGTAGCTCCTGTTAGAGGAAACGACTCCCTGTGGCACGGCAGAGCAGCCCGGGCAGCTCGCAGCCTCCCCCGCAGCACCAGGGGCTGCCGGAGCCGCTCCTGCCCGGGCTGACACTGCTGCCCCTGCCCCGGACCCCTCCAGCGCCCAGGCTCCAGCCCAACCTACAGCTCTGCCTTTTCTTTCCATTGGCAAAGCCAGCAGGGATTTCTCACCCCTCAGACTGTCACTCAGCCCCAGGCAGAACCCTGCAGGCCCCAGAAATGCCTTCAAAACCAAAGCGCAGCCTCTGCTCCCATGGAGGGGACCGGACACCCCAGGGGAGCTGTCCCGGCAGCTCGGGCAGGGGGAGCGGAGCTGTGTCCCGGCAGCTCGGGCAGGGGGAGCGGAGCTGTCCCGGCAGCCCGGGCAGGGGGAGCGGAGCTGTGTCCCGGCAGCCCGGGCAGGGGGAGCGGAGCTGTGTCCCGGCAGCTCAGGCAGGGGGAGCGGAGCTGTGTCCCGGCCGATCGGGCAGGGGGAGCGGAGCTGTCCCGGCAGCCCGGGCAGGGGGAGCGGAGCTGTGTCCCGGCAGCTCGGGCAGGGGGAGCGGAGCTGTCCCGGCAGCTCGGGCAGGGGGAGCGGAGCTGTGTCCCGGCAGCTCGGGCAGGGGGAGCGGAGCTGTGTCCCGGCAGCTCGGGCAGGGGGAGCGGAGCTGTGTCCCGGCAGCCCGGGCAGGGGGAGCGGAGCTGTCCCGGCGCTGGTCGGGCTCGGTGTGTGCTCCGGGAATGTCCCCAGCACCGGCACTACGGTGGCACTCAGTGACAACGTGAATTATCAAATACAACACCAACTGCTCTGTTGATTCCCAGCCCAGCTCAGGCCACTATAGTCTGCTGTTCCCAAAGGCTTTAACGTGCTGCAGTCAGGGAGCAAGATGGCTCAACTTCTACTTGTCTGCTGTGCTTCCACTACAGTTTATCTTTATTCATTGTTAAATTTGACAGTAATGAACCTTGAGCTGTGTTTCTTATTTGCTTCTTTTCCATACAAGAGGGGGCTCGGGAGGGTCGGGAACTGCTGGTTGAATCTTTGCTGGCACAAAGCCCCAAAGTCTGCTCTGTCAACATCCCTGCCTGTGTGGCACATACAACACAAAAGTTGTCACTGTTGCTACACGTGTTGGATCAAAGGTGGATTAAATGCTAAATTTGGATTATTAACCTGGTATTCCAGTTGGCACTCACAGGGTACTGAAAATGGAACAATTGCAATGAGGACATTGCATTTTTTGTTTCCACTGGAAGAGCAGAAGCTGCACTGGAACCTGGCGCACACCAAGATCTCAGTGTGTGGTGCTGCCTATTACTGAAACCATTATACGCGAGGAGACAAACAACTGGTAATTACCAGGCTTTGCATGCCCATTAGGTTAAGCATTCTTGAAAGTATATTCATCTGCCATCACATTTGCATTCTGATAGCAGATGAGAGAAATTGGGTATTAAATCTATTGGCTCCCTCCGAGGGCAAACAGAGCAGAAGAGTCTATTAAATCACAAAAGGAGAAAAATTCCTTGCTGTTCCCCTGTATTGTCTGACCTATCTCCATAACCTGGCAGTGTGTTTGCTACAGCAAGGATGTGAGGCATCCTGGTGGCACTGAAGGGAAATGATCAGCTCTCTGGGACACTGGGCAGCTCAGCCTCACCTCTTGCTTCAGCTCACCTGACTACAAAATGCAGGCAGATTTTCTGTAAAACACTGAAACCTTAAGATAAAAATCAATCATATAAGTGCAAAAGTCCTTTTTATCTACTTTTCCTGCCTTAGCATTTACTCAGATTTAAAGAATACAAATCATCAGGTAACTACATACCAACAGTTTCTAACAGTTTCTAGTTTTTCCAAAGCTTCCTGGCACATTTAGCAGCATGTTCATACAGTCCTCCAAAGAACATCTCTGACTACTGAGATTGCTTGTTGGCATCTCTGTGAATGAATTCTACACTTCACACATGCAGTTTGTTTTTTTCAGGTGACCCCCAGAGCCATCAGGAGATGGCCCTGGCAGGGTTTCAGAGTTACTGGTCCCTGACTTTGGTGTGTGTGTGCTGCAGCCAGCCATGGAAACAAACTCCCATCGGTGAGGAGCTGTGATCTGAATGGCTTCCTGAGCCCTGTCCCTGTCCAGGGAGATGGCATCACCCCCAGACTGAGACAGCCATGCATGAATGACTCACATCCCACTGGAGATGCTCATTTCAGGCTGGAATAAATGCCTCACCAGAGCACAGAGCTTTGTTTCAGCTGAGCCATTCTCCAGGCTCCAGCACATCCAGCTCAGCTTCTGGAAAAAGCCACGTCTGCCACACTGTGAAGATGAGAAGTGTGCCATAATTGAAATAGATTTTACCAATACTGTCTTAAGTAACAAATGCACAGTCAATCTCTCGGTGCCTCTCAGAGAAATGAAAAAAGCACATTACAGCCACTCAGTTTCTGTCTGACAAGGCCAGAGCAATCTCTGCCAAGTGCCGTCCTTACAAGCTTTTCCTAAGACAATGGAGTAAGAAAAACAAACAAACATTTAATCTATTCAGAGCAGTTATTCCAATAGTGCCTGGCTGGTCTGAAAACACAGACAGAAACCTGAACACAACCAGAGGGGGCACAGGATAACATCGAGGATTATTTCCATGCTCAAATGCACTTGTCCAAGTTCAGAGGCTGAAGTGAAAGACTATCAGCTAGACAATAACTTAAATTGTTGTGGTGTTGAGCAGGCACTGGAAGGATCCTGCACTCCATCCACATGTAATTTTGAAAGGATGTAATTCCAGAGGGGCTGAGCCCCTTGTTCTGAAGAAGTGGCTCTGGAATATTCAGGCTGCTCGCAGTGGCCAGTGCTACACTCAGTGACAAGCAGGCTCCAGCCACAGACAGTGCTGCACACTCAGGCAGCCCTGCAGGTGACACTGGCTGCTCCCTACAGGTGCATCCACACCTGCACATCAACATCTGTAAGCACGGTCCCAGAGCCTGTCAGGGTTGAGCTGGGCTGGTATTTTAAATCCAACTGCTGAATGGATACAGAGCAAGAAAGAGAACCACAGGAAGCCCATTGCAGGTGGGGCCCAGGGAAGGAGGATGAGATAGCTGCAAGCAGGCTGCCGTCCTGTGAGAACTTCCACGAGATGATTATTTACAGAGAGCTGTCCTTGGTCCTGTATTCAAAGTGCGTGAGAACACTCAGTACAAAAGCACTGGTAACTCATTCCTCTCAAAATTATTCTGAGCCACTGGAGCCATAATTACACTGTCATAATGAAGAGGGAAAAAACTCTTCTAACAAGTAAATTCTTGCTGTAAATTGCATTATGAAAGCAGTAATTCCCTCTGAAGTAGGCATTATCATGTCTTACTGCCCACACCAGTTCATTATGGTGCCTCTGCTGTCCCAGCAGAGCCTTCTCTCAGTAAATGAATGTTTGGGGAGGATATTGCCAACTCGGGACTTATTACTTAATTGAATATGGAAACATTTAGGCCATTAGCATACATTTACAAGTGTCTTATTTCACAGATGTTAATTTATCTTGGGGAATGCCCTTCTTTCTCCCCTCCTCCTTTTCCTCTTTCAGTTCTTTCCCTGCAGCCACCTTACTTATTCAGTTAGGTCCTAGTTCAGCCATTTGCAAGCCCCTGGTGAGCAGCTTACCATTTTAAAACCTTCCCAGACTGAGATTTGAAGTCCATTTTCCAAAAAGTGCACAGCCAAGCACTTCCTGTCTTCCCTCACAGCTGACAAGTACCACCAGCTCAGGGTGGTTAAGAAAGCCTAAACATCTCTAGCTAAATAATGAGATGTTTCAGGCATTCCAAATTGTTTTATCCACCTATTATTAAAGACCTCATAGCCATGCACAGAGCTTTTCTCTGCACTCAGTGCTATTGAATATATCACACACAAAACACATCCCTAACCCTGTGCTACAGAGGTGAAGCTCCTAGAGATATCCCCAGTGTCCAAGGGCCCCACCAGTTTGGCCATGATGCCCAGCATCTCAGGCTGTGCAGCTCCAATTGCCCAAAGGCAAAACTTCTGCACTGACAGCCAGGGCTTGCTTTCACCATTTCAAGTTGTTCTAGATTTAGATCAGATTCTATCTACTGTAATGCACATCAATTATTTTGTGCAGTGAACTATCCACCCCGGGCTATTACTATTGGTATTCTTGGTGATGGGGTTGAAGAGATCAAGCAGCACAAACTCTGATTCTGTACCAGCAGCTCCCTTGACTCCATTCCCAGGGGAATTCCATGCCATAAGAAGGGGGAGGATGCAGCAGCCTGGAAAACAAGACACAACCACACTGCAGAGCAGTGGGGAATGCCAGTGCAGCACCAGCAGCACAGAGGGGTGCAGAGCCAGGGGACAGATACAGCTGATCAGGAGGCTTTGGGACACTGTGCTGTGTGTGAAACCTGCCCAGGGCTCCAGGAGGGACCAGCAGGAGAGAGGAAACTGCTGGAAAGTGACTGATGCTGTGCAGCCTGACATCTGATAGAGTGACAAGACAATTCATCACCAAGGTTTACAAGATGTTACAAGGATCTGTCAGAACTGTTTAAGTAATAACCTTAAAATCTGAAAGAGCTCAGATTGGCCATTAGAAGTAGGAAACTAATGTTCCAATTTTTTTGTGATCAAAAATGCCCTTTGAGATTGCCTGATGCATTTCACATGAGTGTGCTCAACCTGGATAAATGCTACCCTTAAAGCATGTGAAAGCAACATTTGAAAAGTCAAACTTTTCCCATCATTTCATAGCAAAGATTACTTTCCCTCCCATGAAATTATTCCTCAATGTACTCAGCCTTGATTTTAGAAGTACTTTGGAAATAGGAAAAAATCCTCACCGGGATGAGATTTCATGTTTTACTAGAATATTAGAGGAAGAGCTCCAAAGTTTTACAAGGATGTTTTACACATTCAGACCAAAACACAGATACAAAGAGAGCTCCTAAACTTGTCAGCAGCAGCTAGGGAAGTGCAAGGGGCTGGAATGGACAGGTTCATCACACCCTGGGTGTGTAATGGCCAGTGCTGATGAACAAAGGAACCCCTGCACAGGTCACACGAGTGCCCAGCAGAGCTCTCGGTGCCCCTTACCTGTGCTCACACACCTGCAGTCCCTGCCCCTGAGCAGAGGGGCCCGAGCACATCCCAAGGTGTGACATCTCCCCGAGTGTGATGGATGGCAGGAGCAGCACCTGCACCCTGGCAGCTCACACCCTGTCAGGGCCAATCACCCTCTCCATCTGTCTTGCCTTTAGCAGCACAGCCATGACAGCCCCTCTCATATTGGCTCATTTCTGAAACAAAGGAGCTGCTAATGTGTTCTGCACTGAGAACTGAGCAGTTCTGGGGGAGAAAACAACACTTCTGACATCTACTCCACGAACTGGGGGATTTGTAGTATCCCCAACCCCCCCTTTTCTAAACAAACCACCAACAAAACAACCCAAACCTGTATTTCCCACCTTCAGCTGGTTTCTGCTCATGTTCTTCAGCTCCCTAAATTAATGAGTCCTATTGGAAAGCTAGTTTTCCCCAGCCAAATCTCAGTCTCCAGAGTGCAGCAGAACAAGAATTCTGAGGTGCTGCACCATCAGCAAGGCAGCAGTGCAATCCCAAAGAGTGCAGCTTCAGTGCCAAGAGCTCCCTGGTGCTTGCAGTCTCCAAGGGATCAGGAGAGGAGGCAGGCAGAGTCCTTCCAGCAGGACAAGCAAAATCCCCCGTCCAGCCTGATTGGGACAGTGCCCCCGGGGCAGGCAGCTGTCCCAGTCACCCCGTGCCTGCCAGCAGGGCACCCCCTCTCTGCTCACACAGCTCCAAGGCACTGCTGCTCCAGCCACTCCTGGGCCAGGCTCTGAGAGAGGACACCAGGCCTTGAGTGCAATAAACCTGAAATAACAGATGGCTGCAAAGGCCACTCATGTGGGTAATGCTTTGCTGGATCTGTCTCTCAGTTCTCTGACACCTGCTCAGGCAATGGGAGTTGATTCTCAAGGCAGAGAACTGTTAACTGGAATAATTTTAACAGAAGGAACTATTTTCTTAATATAATCTGCAAGTCCAAGAGGAGGTAATAGAGTGCCCTAGAAGTCAATAGTTCTGAAGCACTTGTCTCCACAGTGCCACTGCCAATTTTGGGCCATTAGCAAGTCACTTAGCAGTGCAGGAAAGCTATTTTGCCATCCAGAAGATGGAAAAAATCATATTTGCTTGACTAGCTGATAAACAGGCTATGAAAGTGAATTCCTACTTGCAGAGTGTGCTGAACACAGCAGAACCCCCAGGCCTGCTGGAGCAGCCTCTCCCCAGGCAGCAGCAGAGGGGTGATCCCACCCAGCCCTGCTGCACTAACACCTCTGCACCAGCTCCTGTTGGGAAAGAACAGTTATTTCCACAAAACAATAAAGAACTACCAGTTATTACCACAAAAAAATAAAGACACAGGACTCTTATCTTCTTAGGTCACAGTGTCTGACTCTGCCTACCTCAATCTTATTTTAACATCAGGACTGAGCAGTGAAAAAGCTGAAATGCAGAGGTTGTATTTCAAAAGAGGAGAATTTAGGTTTTAGTTATGAGAAGATTTTAGAAGCTGTTTAAACCAGGATGTGGACAAGGATGTTTTAACTGACAGAACCAGAGCTATGGAAGGAGGAGTAAGAAATGTACAATAGGATTCTTGTCAATGTGGCAGAGGAGGTACAAGTTCAGGCTGAGGCACCATGAAATAGCCACATAATCTAAGGCCTAGAGAAGAGCCCAGCTCAGTTTTATGAGGCTGGTAACCTTCCTGATCACCACTTGTTTCTGCTATTTAAATGTGATTCAGCTCAGCACGAAGAATAAGATTTGATTTAGCCCAGCACTAGAAGAACACACAAGCAATTTGATAAAATGCCAGTCTTGTTCAAATTTTCTTGCTGTGTAAATTGAGTGCTAATGATCTGGACTCTGCTCCCCTCATGTATTTATGCAGCCCTTTTCATGTTTCTGGATTACTGTCGACTGATTGTTAGATAAAACAGAATAAGAAGCTCATGTAACTCTTTGGGCCTTTTGGGGAAAATCTTCCCAATTATCAATAAGCACTCCTTATTCACCACCACAATTCCACACCAGCCCCTGTATTCCCACAATTATCATCATTAAAAATACCAGAGGGAAGCCACAAAGCTTCCCAATAGTTGATAAAACTGGAACCTACAGATGTCCAACCCCCAGTTTGGGTTTACAAATGCAGAAATAGCATTGATAGTTTAATAAAAAAACCCTTATTTTTCTCCAGTACTGGAGGTTTACAAGTTTCTATTTCAACCTTCAATCATTGCCTCACACAGCATTCATGAAGTATAATTAGAAATTGAATATCTGTAAAAAGAAAAAAAGCTGCTGGTTTTTTCCACTCATGAATGCATCCAGGCCTAACACTCAGTAGCTCAAGGCAATTCTAGCTCTCTAATTTCTCTGCTGATTCATCTCCAGAAATAGGAAAACAAATTTGAAAGGTTGCAAGCAGAAAGTATCAATCCTGTTGACTCTAAAACAAAACAGAAGGTTATGTTTATTAGGCCCAGCAACACAAAAAAAGCTAATAAGGAAAGAACTGCATTTACAGTGTGCATTGAGCAGAGCTCTCTTCCTGACTTTGGAAAGTCTGCCATCCCTGCACACCCTGACTGCCCTGGCCTTGCTGCAAACAGGAGCTGGAATTGTCTTACACCAGAGCCTGAGGCTGTAATTGCTGAAAGCATTTGGAAGGACTGACATGAAATTATACTTCATGTTTTCCTTCCTCAGCAAAACCACTTCAAATAAAGATCTCACTTCAGTTTCCATGAACTGCAGAAAAACAGCAAAACAAGACAGACTGGAATATTTCTATGAACACCAGGAAGCTTTCAGCACCCCTGATGGGAAGGAAGAAGAGCCTTCAGCCTTCCCTGGCCAGCAGCAGGGAAAACAAGGTGGAAAAGGGGAAGCCAGTGTTGAATGAAGCTGAGAGATCCCTCAGTTTCCTAAGGCCCAGCTGAAGCTTTCAAGCTACAGCAATATTCCATATTTACCCACCATCTATGTTTTATCTCCTTCCTTTCCTCTATCTCTCCCACTCATACAGAGTCAAGACAAATATTTTTAATTTCCCGAGCTCATTAAAAAAAAACCCTAGACCTTGGCTCTTATGGTCCAACTCTTCCCCAAATTAAAAGCAGTCCATCAGTTCCACATTCACACCTCTAAATCTTCCCTTGTGCAGAACAGCACAAGATAAAAACCAAGGGTACCTTTCCCTAAATCTTTTACCATTCAGAAGTTTCTAGAAGGCCCCCCTGGAGACAATTTCCTATTAGAGAGGGGATAGGGTTTACTCTAGGCACAATAGTTCTGAACCAGAAAAGACTCAGTTGTGATGAGTAATTTCTTACTTTTGGCTGTTTTGCATGTCTGTTTCCTCATTTTTGACCTGGATATCCTATATTTTCCATCTGTTCAAGCCATCGTTTCCAGCCCACTGGAGCAAGAGCAATGGTAAAAGCATTTTGCCAGCAGCCCTTGGCCTCACTTCATGAACACAGCTCCAAATCTTGCTGCCACTCAAGGCAGAACTTTGAAAAATAATGGACTGGTTTGAAATAAAAATTAATACAATTGTTCTCATAAGAGAGTCCCATTGGGGGAGGGGGAAGAGACCTTTTCCTCTATCAGAGAGAAGATCAGAATGAGACCAGACAGATGGAGAACATGCCATGGAGGGATGAACACAGAAATCACAATTCTGACCAAAAAAACCCAACCAAACCCCTTAGAGATGCTGTAACCAGATCCAAGAGAGGAGTGGCTCCCTAGAAGCACAATTAAACAATATTAAACCTCCTCTGACTCTGCAGCAGCTTACAGTCTGCAAGCCAGGTGCTCTCAGAAAAGCAGGTCGAGAGAAATCAAAACTCAAGAAAGCAACAGCAAGTTGTTACAAAAGTCTGTTTCTAAAAGGTAACACCAACGTGCTGTTTTTAAGACAAGAATGCCACACTCTTCATTTTGAACTGATATTCACTCCCTATTTTTAGCTTATTTTTTGTTTTATGCTACCTTAGATCTCAGAATAAAAAGCTACAATTCAAACACATCTTTTCCTTTTTGTTCCAGAAAATTCACTTTAGAAGTATTCCTTAAAAAGTTCAGGTGCTGCATTTTCATCCTAATTTAAACAAAGCAAGGTTTTTGAAAATTTTATAAACCCCTATGTAACAATTATCATGGTTGTAACCAGCTCCACTTTTAATGGATTACAGCTCATGGAAACAGAGATGCTTTGAAGTGAGATCTCTAAGACTCTACATTTACAGAGTAAAGACAATAAACTTTTCTTTAATTTTTTTAATGTTTATATTTAAACCTATTTTCAAATGTAGCAGAAGTTGCCATGTCTGCTTACGTGATGAAGTCATTAATACAGAGAATAAAGACAAAGCCATCCATGAACACTTGAGGAACTTGGATTGTCTGGCTTGAAATCACTACTCAGGACACAATTTAAATCTTGGGTTGACTCACAAGATGAGAAATTGATATGGTGAGGAGATGTGCTTGTTCTCCACCAGATGAAAAAGAAACAATTGCCCTTGAGTCAGCAACCAAGTGCTGTGGTTGTTCAGTTTATACATCACACACCTTCAAGGGAAACTGTCCTGACTTTAGGGCAAACCATTTCCCCCAGAAATCTCCCTGGGGGAAGGGGAAAAAAGTTCCTGGGTTGAGCTCTTAGTACTGAGGCCAGCGGTGCCCAATCTGAGTTACTCCTTACTCCAGCCAAGGCAGACCATGAATGTTCCATTTCCAATCCTACCTAAATGCCCAATTCTTGCTCATTTCCTGTAAATAACTCTGTGGATTTAAGCTTCATTAATCTCAACATGAGTCCAGTGAGAGATTAGGAGAACTGCAAACTCCAGCTCTCAAGAATTTAGATGTTATCCCCTCTTAGTACATAGATAAGTCCCAGTTCTACCATTTCAATTTTTGTGAGCATTCCTCAAAGGAGAGCTTCAGGAAAAGGCCTCTCACTCCACCAGATAGATCTCAGACAATTCATACAGTACCAGACTGAGCAACATGAGAACTGGGGAGCAGCAATTGCTGGACTGTTAGGCCATTTACACAGAGAAAGTGACTTCCAAGAGCAGAGAAACAACAAGTAAGGTACCAAAGAAACACAAAGCCTTACCTCAGTGTGAACTGATCTTCTGTTGAGTTTTTAGCAACAGACACAAGGAAAGTCAGAATGTCTCCTTGCTTGACAGTCTTTGGTGCATACTGGATGACAATATTATTATCCAATCTCATTGCTGTTAAAGAAGGGGCAGCATGTGTCTGGTAAAGGAAAACACTTCCAATCCTCTGCAGGGGAGGTCCTGACTCATCGATGTCGTTGCGCCCCGAGCGGATCCCGTTGCTTTTCCTGACATCCTCCTTGGCGCACTCCCCTCTCTCATCCCCCGCTTGGATGGAGTAATAGAGCTCCACGGGGCTCCCTTCCGACCTCTCCAGCTGTTTCTTCCGGCCAGCCACCACGGTGGGGGGGTTGAACCAGCTGGGCAGCAGCTCCAGCTGTGCCACGCAGAGCCCCAGGTCCCCCCGGAGGCGGCAGCTGCCGCGCACCTCGCGCGTCTCGCGGAAGGCGAACACGCGCAGGCAGGGCAGCCGCTCCGCGGGGCTGTACTCGTCCCAGTCCCTGCCCACGATGTAGAACAGCACCTGCACCCTGGGCTTGCTCAGGTAGATCTTGGTGCTCATGATGTAGGCCTGCAGCTTCCAGTTCAAGGAGAACTTGTTAGTAGATCCAAAGGGATTTGAAGACAGCATTAAGTCCTGGGGCACTGGCTGCTCAATGGAGAAAGGCCCATAGCTGGCGTTTAACACGGGTGGACTCTTGGATTTGTAGATCAGAAAGGATTCCACCCGGGACTGCAAGCTGGAGTTCCTCATAATATCCTGGTTGGCTTCCTTCAGAAAGAAGGACACGTCGGCATTGTGGATACGATAGGTCACCGGCAAGTAAGTGGGCAGCAAAGAAAACCTCTGGATGCTCTCCAGGATCCCTCGACTCTCAGTCACTGTCAGGAGGAAAGCAGAGTTTGAGAGATAAGAGCTCCAGGTCATCCTGTGACATAACCTGGCTGACTGCAGTGAGGGGCTGGACAGGCTGCAGCTGGGATTAGTGGCAATAAACCCCATCAGTCCATGCAGAGGTGGCCTAGGCTGACAATGATTTATCCAATCAGCTTGGAAAACAATGCTTTATGATGCATTCTGCATGACAGCCAGATCAAAAGAAGTAGCTTGTGGAGGTTTACACGTGCCAAAGGTCACATCTGCACTGCAATGAACATTTATCATCAGAGACAAATGACCCAGTCAGCACCTGCAACCCCAGATCACTGCACAGGCACATCTGAAAAATCTGATCATTACAGCAAGCCCCACCTGTGCAGGAATCCAATGCAATGATTTTACATCAAATGCTGCAAATGGACTGCCCAGAGCTCACTTCAACCTTCTCAGCACTCTCAAGCAATACATGGACTCTAAATGGTTTCCTGCACAAGGCTCAATTTCACTTTAAAAATATTTGGCACAATAGCCATTTACACAACAGCTCCTTTACATCACTCTGGGAGGATTTCAAAAGGACTTGTATTTGCATCCAATTTACAGTCCCTTCTATTTCCCTTTATACATGAACAAAGGGTTTTTCTGTAAATCACCATCAGAATTCATTGTTGTCTAACCCTCCACTGTCCCCTCATCCAGCTGCATTGTCTGGAGCCTGTACATCACTGCACACAAAGAACATTTCCAATGGCCCTGAGCCTCTCCCACTGCAGGGCACCTATCTGAACTCTGCCAGCCAGCAATTACCTGAGGCAGGCAAGCTCTGCATCCCTTCTAGGAACTGGCAGTCCCAAAGAATACAGAAACTTTAAAAATACAGATGCAAATCCAGTGTCACCTCTCCTGTTGCAACAGCTGACCTTGGTGCTCACGTTCTCTACCCTAATTATGAAATAAATTGCCTTTTTATTTTCCCCACAGCAAATTCAAATCCTTATCCTTATTCAGAAAGGGGACAAAGGCATCCAAAGACAACCCAGTTTCTCAAGCTCTAATTCACAAATGCTTTAGCAGTCTTTATTTTTTTGTTCAGCATCTGACCTAAATATTTATCTGCTCATGAGTATTGTGGTGGCCCAAACTGATGCACTTACTGCTAACCATGAATCCTCCATTTAGGTGCTGCAGCCCACTCTGCCAACCTCAGCCAAGCCACTTTTCCTGTGCTGCTGTTCTAGGTCCAAAAAATAAAGGGTATTACTGTTTCTTTCCCCTTACCCTTTGTCTGTAGGCTGCAAACATAACCAGCTTATCTTACTATTCATGTAGGAGCAGCACCTAAATGCCAAAGCTGTGATTGTCAGTAGGGTCTCCAGGCCCTAACACAATGCAAAACAAAGTGAAGTTTAAAAAAAAAAAAGAGCAAAAGACTTTCTAGATGTAAAAGCAAAACTATCTGGCTTCTTAAAAGAAGATAATCCACAAAATCCCTTAAAAAGCAGCAACAAGCCAAAACAATCTAACCCTAGATAAGGATGGGCAGCACTCAGAAGGAACCAGTCTCAGAATGGAAGAGGCCAGGAAGAAAGGATTACACAAGAGTTTCAGAGCTTCACAAAATCCTTCTCTACATCTTGGAAAAGAGAAATTCCTCTTCCAATAAACAACTGCAATAACACCTTACATTATGAAGTTTAATTAAGGTCCCCTCAAAGCACTGGAAATAAAGTCTGAAGGACCAGGAAAATGGCCCCAGCACAGCAACATCTGAGACTGTGAACTGCAAGAGCACTGAAAGCCTGAAATCCTGTGACCCCCAGAGGTGGCAAATTCATCCGAGATCTGCTCTAAAGATCATTTATAATAAACAGCAACTGCAGAGCTTTCTTACACACAAAGCCACCTTCACTTCAGCCTTAGTCTTTGAGCACTCAGCTCCCACTCTCTCTAGATACTGACTGAGAGCAAGTGAAGTTTTTCAAGGCCTTTTTCTGGATAATCCTTCAGCAAAGATTCCTCCAGCCCTGCTGGCTTCGGGGTCCTGAGCTGCAGGGCTGGAGCTCTGCTCTGTTGCACTCCTCAGCTCACCCAGCTCACAGCATCCTTCCCCATCCAATGCCCCATTTATAAATTCCACACTCATGTCATTCTCCTCCCAACATCTTGGCAGAGCACAACAAGGCATCAAAGAAGCAACTTGGAGAGGAATAAACTCTGAGTATTCAATTTTTTATTCCCCTTATTTTGATTGCAGCTCCCTCCCTTGTGATTCACAGGGAAACATACATTATTTTTATATTAAAATTAACAGAGTGTTTCGCCTCATAATTTTTTAATCGTTTATTTTAGTGCTTAATTATCTGAGGAATTAAAACCTTTTCCTCTGCATTCCCCATCCCCACAGGACAAATCAGTGACTCTTCAGAAGAGGAGAGCAACACAAGCAGGGAAAAATAAAAGAAGAGAAGGTGAATTGAAAGCCTAGGAAAATAGGAACCAACCTCCCAGCTGGAATAAAGGCACTTGCTTTACATTTCTGGGCAGTGGCAAACTGGTCCCCTCAAAGTGCCCTTCCCCAGCACCAGCTGGGAATGCACACTGAATTTGAACTGGTTTGTGCTGGAAGCTGGCAGCAGCTTTCCAAACAGCCAAAGGCCAAAAACCCAAACCATTTTAAACTTTTATCTGGGGAGAGTTATAATCAGCACAAACAAAAAAAAGTCTCAAAAACAACACTGAGCTCTGCTGTACCATCTGGATTTTGACCGTGAAAGTTTATTATGGATTCAGAAGGATAGGAAATTAAAAACAAAAACAACTATCAGCGTCCTTAATTACAACCATGACTATTTTTGTAAAAATTATGCATGATTTTACAAAGGCAGAATTGCAGAAGATTACCATTTTGTTTGTTATTAGTGAGACTCAGCAGAAAAGCAGTGTTTTAAAGATTTAAATTATATAATCTATCCTAAATATTACATTTCACCTATACCCTCACAATCCAAGCTCCACTGGAATCACCCACCTGAATGTTAAGCCAGGAGTGACACAGTGACTCTCTCACTTGAAGTACATCAAACAAAAGACAGGCTGGGGAGCTGAGGCGCTCTGAAGGAAACAGCATCAAGACAAAAGATAAATTCAAGAGCTGCAATTGACCTTCCTGTCCCACCATGTCTGGAAACGTCTCTCCATGGAGACCCCGGCAGCAGAACCAGCACTCTGCTTCCAGGAGAGGATCCCAGCAGTGTGCAGGAGCCCAGCCAGCCCTGGCTGATGCCATGCTTACACAGGAGTGACCATTCCTCAGTCCCTCTCCACAAGGAGTGTCTGACCCCTGCTGCTGTGGAGCCTGTCGAGCATTCCAGTCCGTGGCCACCTGAGATGTTACCATAGGATGGTTTTCTTTCCTGTCTCCTTAGTAAACCTTCCTCTGGCTGGTACAGTTTCAAAAATACTTGCCATTGATGGAAGAAGCAAACAATCTGTAGGTCAGAGAGTTTGAAAGCACCTGAGGCAAAGGCAGCACGTTCAGTTTGCTCCTGCACTCAGAAGGAACCAGTCTGAGAATGGAAGAGGCCAGGAAGAAAGGATTACACGAGAGTTTCAGTCACAGCCTGTGTGCCCCTGCTGCAGTCACCTTTCAGCCACGCTGCCTTCCTCATGCAGGCACTCATTCTGTACTGCAGCCTGGCTATAAACCTCCCACCTTTATTTCCTGAGTGTCATGGAGCAGCAGTTCTCAGGCAGTGACAAACCACTCCCCACAGCTCAGTTCTACTGCAGTTATTGACCATGGCTTCAGAAAACTGAAGGAATCTGCCAGCCCACGAACTCCATTCTCTATTGCCAGATCCCTGGGTTTGCAGCCCTCACAGTTACTTGATTTTTAAAACAGTTCAATCCACAATCATCCAGCATTCATGGGATAGAAAACTCTTCCAATCAATTATATAATCTTACTATTAAAAAAAAAGGAAATTGTCTTTTTCTTGTAGATGGAAGGGAACAGCTTCTTAGGGAAATTGCCTTCCCAGCTGCAGGCTCAGGCTGGTAATGCAGTAGATGGAATTTGTTGCTGTATCTTGGGGATTGAGATAAGTGGTTCTTTTCAGCAAGGCCAGAAATTTTACCTTTTTAGTTCATTTCAGCTGCTCTCCTTGAATCTTCTGAACACTTCTGCTCTTCTAGGTTTGCTATGAATTGAAATCATTTCAGCAAAAGTATCTAGAAAAAAATAGGCTAGCCTGATACATTTTCAGCTCTGGAAAGTAATGTTGTGGGAGATGCTTGCTCCAATGAAACTTCACACTTACTTCTGAAAAATTAAGGTATTTCAGCTTTAACCTAGTTAAGTGGCTGAATCTACTAATGCTCAAAAGGGAGGCATTTTAAAGCCATGCTACGAACAGAGTGAGTCCCTCCCCCAGGTGCAGCTCAGCCAGCTTTTACCAGAGGGATGATCTGCTCTGCCCCTTTGAGTCACAGCAGACAGAGAGGACACAGACTGTGCTGCGTGAAGATCTGAGCAGGATCATTTCCATCCTGAAGGGTTTGGAGGCTGCTTGTCCTGTTCCTTTCTCAGTTCCAGCATCCTCCACAGCCCAACTGGAGCTTCCCAAGGATGACTCCCCATCTTCCTTCTTTCACCAGCCTTGTGGCAGTTCCAGCTCCCTCAGCACCACCAGCAGTGCACTTTTCACTTTTGGATTAAGGCTTGCTTTGCTTTACTGCCAGCAGCTTTGGGACACGGTGGCAAGAAGTAAGGGGAGGCTGAGGACTAAACCAGTCTGATTTTCCTGGGGATTTCCACTGCTTTGCCATATAAAATTTAAAAACCCCAAACCCACAATAAATACACAAAACCCAAGCTCTGCCAAACCACCCCACCCTCCTGTAGAGCACCAGGCACAGGCAGGTGAGGAGGCTGAGCCATCCCACCTCCAGCACAGACACAGAGTGAGGGTCACCCCTGCCCCAGCAACAGTCCAAGGGTGCTGCTAGCCTGCAGGTGACCTTGTTCTTCCACAGGAGCATTCCTTGTGAATGCATGACTGAATTTAAGTCTCCAGTGGTCCCAATATTCCCTACACAGCTGTGCAACAGAAGGCTAAAACAGCAATTGACCACTATCAAGTAAGTGTCACTATTCACTCTGGAGCACTGATTTCCCATTATTCTTCACCCCCTTGCTTGGAAGAAGAAAATCAGCATCATCACAAATCAAAGAATTCAGCCTCTGTGCAGCAAGAACCCTGATCTCTCCTCCCTGTGCTGTGGCACCACTAAAGAACAGTTTCCAAAAACACCTCCTGCTTTTGGGAACCAGCAGCATTCTAAAGGGCAAGTACCCAGAGAGAAGTGATAAGGCCAAATCGATGTGTCACAAAGAGGGAGGCAAAAATAGAGCCCTGCAACCCAAGAGTCATGCATTTATCTGGAACAAATTAAAAAGAAAAATGGCTTCGAGGCCCAAAATCGCCAATTTCTTTTTAAGTCCTCTCCTTATTAGCATTTCAGACTGCTCTGCCTGCTTCACTTTATAACATTCCCTGTGACTGTTTCATCCTTGGGAAATTATCATTCTTCTCCAAGAGCAATGATGTTCCCTCTTCCCCCAGTTACTCAACTCTCCTTCCAGTTCTGCATCTCTCTGCAGACCTTTTTAGAAAGTCAGGGAAAGATGATTTGGACATCAAGGCTGCAGACCACACTGAAAAGCTTCTTGGTGAAAAGGTGACTCCTCATTTCTTGTAAGACAACTTCAAACAAGTTAGAGTATTTCAAAGAGTAAAATATACACTTAACAGCAGATGCTGAATGAAGCAAATCAAACTTCACAAAGATGGAGACAGATCACCAGTACCATCACTTCCAAAAGGACTGCATATTTTCAAACCATCCTTTTTGTGAAAACTATCAAGCGTCACTATTGCAGTGAGAAACCAAGAATTTGTCAGTGTGGAGTCAAAGAAGGAAGTACTCTGAGCCAAGATGCTTAAACTTCTTGAGGATCTGCCTGAGCAGAAAGACAAGTCAGTTACTGATGTGCTTAAACAGAGGCCTTTGCAAGGGGAAACATCACAGCCTGCCCAGCAAAGCACATCTGAGCCACTGCTGCAAACATTCAGAAGGCTTTCTGCAAAGGGAGCTCTTGCTCCACCAGAGAAGAGCCAGCAGCACAGAAACATCCCCAGTCCTAGCACCAGCCACTCTCTGATGCCTCCAAAGCAGGGCAATAAACCAAAGCCAACATGAATGCATCCTCTCCACAAGCCTGACCATCAGGAGCTCCTTGGGGCTGCCCTAAGGGATAATTCTGGCAGCTCAGTCTCAGCACCAAAGGGTTTCCAGCCTGCAGGTGTGCAGTGAGAGCAGGCAGTGCCCCCGAGGGGCAGAGGCTGCTGGCACAGCCCCCAGAGCCCTGGGGCCACCCCCTGTGCCTGGCTCTGGTGCCCAGCCCAGGGCTGGCCAGGGGCTCCCTGCCACAGGCACACACTGCAAACCCAGCAGCCCCAGCTGCCTTCGTGGGCCTCACCAACAGGCACACAAAGGCCTTTGACAACAGCACTCAGCTCTGATGACACAATATTTTCTTTGAATATTGCATTTTACTGAAGGTTATTCAAACTTTTGTAAATTAATCATTGATATCAGAACACATGACACCTGATCATTCATTAGAAGAGAGATGAGCAATCCTGAAGGTGTTTTATTATTCACACTGACAGATAGATAAAGAAATAATTTAAATAAAAAGGCCTCGGAGGAACACATACACCTTTACATTACCAAGTGATACAAAAATGATCAGAGAAAGATCATATAACAAAGGCAAGCTCCCACCTGAAAAGGCAGCAAAGTAATAATTACAGAGAAAAGTATTTAGATAAAAGGATATGACACTGTTTCACAAAATGATGTCAGCCTGAACATCAAAGAGCAAAGCAGTGATGGGCACCACAAAGTTTACAGTGAGAAGAATCAGGGAAAAAAGAGCAAACAATAAATAAACCAGACTCACAGGCACACTAACCACTGGGGGATAGGGAAAGAGTGGCAGAGGAGGATCTGTGACAGTGCAGGCACAGGGCACCAGTGAGCACAGAGGGCTGGCCCCAGGCCATCAGCTGCAGCTGATTTGGTACCAGACAGGTGAGAGGCACCAGGGCTCCCTTGTGCCACTGCTCCAGCAGGCACAGAGCTGCTCTCTGCCTCACCCTCCTGACAATGCCAGCCCTGCTCCTGCACTCCTGGGACAGGTATTTCATGAGCCAGGAGAGGAGAATGCAATGGAAGAAGCACAGGAATAGGGGAGAGCCACTTCAAGCTCAAGAACTCTAACAGCAAAAGGACAGATGAGAGCTGCTGTGTCCAACAGACTGAAATGTCTGAGGCTTTCCACAGCAACACTCTGTGTGTCTCCATTTCTGCCCTGGCCCCTCCTCACTCATGGCTCTGCTTCCAGAGAAAGCAGTAAGTGAAGAGCTCGAAGATGTAAAGAACAAAACACAGTCAAACACACGAGCAAAACAAACCCCACAAAATTAGAAAGCTGAAATACTTGCCAAGAATATCTTGACTTAAACACAGTTTCTTAATGTGCTTCTGTTTGGGAACCAATAGAAAGAGAAGCAAGGCTGAGTAACAGGGAGTGCAGAGTGCCAGGAATCCAACATCAAGTGTCCAATTGCTCACGACAGAGACAGGAGAACAGGACTGGCAGGAACAGCCTTCCACTGTTCACCAGACCCTCCTCAGACCATCAGATTCTGCCTCATGTGTCTGCAAAACCCCCTCCTCATTTTCTGCAGGGATCCCAGGGCTGTGCAGAGGCTGCAGTTCTGCTACCAGCCCATTACTGATGGGAAGAAAAGAGAATTCTAAGCATGACATGAGACCCAAGTGAGCAGAAGGAGCAGAGCAGGTCCTGAGCTGCCCTTCCCTAAGATACCCATGTCTGTGCACCCTACGCCAAGGCCCTGCTCTGGGAACTGCAGCACAGAGTGTTTGTGGCTGCTGGCTGAGCCTTCCTCCTCTTCAGAGCATGGGGGATGTTTTGAATTCATTTTAATTTTATTAATCCATATCGTGACTCTACATCTTGCTGCAGGCTCTGTGCCTAATACTGAATTTGTAGAACCAACAATTACAATATTGATCTTCAATGGCTACATTCTCTAACAAGGCCAAAAAAAATGAAGAAAATCTTTTAAAGTCTTATTTAAATAACACCATAGTGCTGGTATATGCAGTAGATTTCCAGGAATTTCAATAAACCCAGCAATATTTCATTAAATACATTACTGTCACACATTTAACATTCAATAAAGAAAGTGCAGCTTAAAAATACTTGAGAGTGCTCTCAGAAAGAACTGAAGATAGAAATGGGTACCTGTTCAGGCACCTTTCATACCTGAGGAGCTGGAAATTGGAGGGGACCAGAGAAGATACACACACATCCCAACAAGTACAAGGCTGATCTGCTTTTGGCACCAGGGGACACAGGCAGAGCTCACAGACACCTGGGCACTTGTGTCTCTCTCTGAGATCTCTGGGACAGACACTCCACACACCTGGGAATGCAGTGTCCTCAACCCACAGGCTCCTCCTGCTCAGGGGGCTCAGGAAACAAAGCCTCAATTCCTGCCCTGGAAAGCTGTTCTGGAACAACTCCTGCAGCTCTAAATCTGTCAGCAGCCACCGAGAGATCTCAGCACCTCCCCAAACACAAAGGCTACACAAATTAATGGAGATGAGTAAGAGCCTTCCTGACATGCTCCTACAGCCCCTGCATCACTGGCTCTCCATCCTCCCCAGAAGTTTTCCTGTGCTGCCAGGTAAGCTGACACACTCCCCAGCCTTTTCATCCTCTTGACACTAAGGGGGAGCTGGGGTCCCTCAGAAATTGAATTTGCCTGAAAAAAAGGGCACCCAAACACCAGAATAATTATTCAGGCAGTTCTTCAGTCTTATTCTGCTATGTTCCTCTATCTTTAAAATCTCTCTTCTTGCTCTGGAAATAAACCAGTGTGCTCCTCTCCCAAAGGTCTCAATAGTGTAACAGAGGAGAGTCAAGAGGACTGAATTCTCATTTTACAGGCCCGTGATGTTTTGATTCACTATCCCAGCAAACTCCAAAGGGCATGAACCCCCAAACTTATCCTCTACTCATTTAACTCAACCTAGGGAAAGTTCTTTGCTCATGCAAATCTGCAAAAACCCATTCCAAAAATTACTGTACCTTTTCAAACCACTTTCATTCTCTCCGAGCCATTTCAAAGTGCTCTCTAGATGAGCTGGCACTGATGGATTTCCTGCAGCATTCAACACTCCACAAACACCAAAAAAGAGATTCTGCTTGAAGAAGGCACCAATGTTTTTCTCAGCACTTCTTTGGGAGTTTGTTCTGCCAGTTTTGAGCCATTTAACATTTCAACACAGATCCTAAAAGTCCCATCAAAACCCACCTCAGCTGAATACCTTGTTTTCTTGAAGGCTGACCAGAACTGGAATGTTTAGCTGGGTGGCACAGTCAGAATCCCCCCAGAAGGATGCCATTGCATGGAGCTGCCTGCTCTGGAGATTTAATTGCAGGACAGCTCCTCCTGGAGAGTGTGGAGGATGTTTGATATTCAGCAGCAATAGGGACTGCAGGGGAGCTGCACAAGAACCACTGGGAGCTCAGGTTATTTTCCCCTACCCTGCAATTAGCTTGGATACTTAAATCCCTGCTCCTTGGACATGAATAGTTTTGCATTCTAGTCCCACTGAGCAGCTTTCAACAGGAGATTTCAGAAGCAGTGGTGGAAAACACACAGTGGAAAGCCCAGAAACAATTACAGTACATTTAAAACAAATTACAGGTACACTTTCTGCCAAGCAGGTCTTCACACTTGCAGAAGGCCCTGTCTCAGCCAGCTCTCCACACATTCCAACCAATTATCCTCACCCAGGTCTCGCAGTATTTGCATGTGTGAATCCACGTGCCCATCTGACACAGTTCAGCTGGGATTTGTGGCACTGTTTGTGTGTAGCTGAGTGCAAACCCTGCTGCAAGCAAACATTAAGTTGTGTATATCAAGTCTGCACCAAATTGATTCTACAATTGTGTAATTGACTGATGCTTCACATCACTGCTCGTAAATAACAGATGAAAAGCTGAAGTTCTCTAATTGAATGTCTCCAGAATAAAGAGCAGTGTCTGCCAGGTGCAGACAGATGGAGGGATCTGTGGGACACAGCAGCCCAGCAGAAAGGCATTACCCCACTTCAGCTCACCTGGAGCCTGCCCTGGCCACTGCATTTTGTTCAGCAGGGCTCACTTACAGAACTGCTGCTGCATTTTCATATCTTCTACTCTAAGTCTTTTTCAGCTGCCAAGCTAAACTAATCAAAACCTAAAAACTCTCTCAGGTCAATCCAAAGTGAAATACACTTCAGCACCCCAGCACTACAAAAGGGAAGGAAAACCCCTAATAAAGACCTGGGAAAGGATAATGTTACCATTTTAAAATTGAAAAGAAAAAATTTAAAGCCACCAATCTGTCTTCTCACATTCCATCTTACTGTTGGAATATTCCTTTCTCAGAACAGCTATTCTGCATCTCCATTTTAACCCACAGCCTTTCTACCACACTGGCGTGTGTAAGAGCTACTGGAATTTTTAATTTTTTTTCATTTAGTACATTCATAGTAAAGGCATTTCCTTTAAAGCTTGACATTGCTTCCCTGTGAGTGGCTGTTCCTGAACATACCAGCTACCTCTCATTCTCCTAGCTGGATAAAATCAAATGATTGGATAAATGGAATAAACAGTTGAGCAAACATTTCTACACCTAGTTATGATAATCCACAAATCACTACCAACTGTTGTTTTATTACATAACAAAGAGGGATTAAACCTGTATTTGGAAGACAACAAATATATAATTAAGACCAAACAGA
This sequence comes from Serinus canaria, assembly GCF_022539315.1. NCBI lineage: Eukaryota > Metazoa > Chordata > Aves > Passeriformes > Fringillidae > Serinus > Serinus canaria. Next base: position 13,308,658 of record NC_066329.1, read on the forward strand.
AAAGTACTGATTACTTAATCGAATTTACATTGCTATCTCTTGTTTTACAAATTGAGATAAGCTTCTTTACATATCCGTGCATGCAGCCTGCAAGTACTTCAGACCCCTTTCCCTGAAAAATGGTTTGACTTGATGGAACAAATCACAGAATGTACAGACATTAACTGCCTGGCACTTTAGGAAATACCCAGGAATAAATCAACCAAGACAAACCACTGAAAGTGAAGGAAATCAAAAGCATTAAAATGACATATTAAAAGTGTTCTGCCAAATTACATATGGTTCACAGAGGTGCCACATATAAAATTTAAGACTAGAGCGCTTTAAATTGTACAAATAGCAAGGAGCATTAGTGATCCACAGTCACTGAAAGTGAGGAACTCCTCACATGGGAAGGAATTTCAGCACCCCACTACTCCACCTGCAGAAGGAGGCCAGGGCAGACTCACTGGCAATACCTTGGGAGGAAATACTCATTATAGGAGAAGGGTCTCATCATAACACACAGAAACAGGAGGAACTTGCCAGTGGGAAGGTGCAGTCGATGAAGGGCACACGGGAGCACTAACAGCGTGTGCTGATGAGGTGACAGAGGGTGCTCCAGGGAGGGCTCTGTGCTGTCCCTCCCCGGCAGGACAGGCTCACCTGTGTCCCCTCACTCCTGTAATGAGGTGACAGAGGGTGCTCCAGGGAGGGCTCTGTGCTGTCCCTCCCCGGCAGGACAGGCTCACCTGTGTCCCCTCACTCCTGTAATGAGGTGACAGAGGGTGCTCCAGGGAGGGCTCTGTGCTGTCCCTCCCCGGCAGGACAGGCTCACCTGTGTCTCCTGACCCTTGCAGCGGGGCTGCAGTCACTGGGTCACACTGGCAGTACTGCTGTGCTTTTCTCAGTGCCCTCCTGCCTGCTGCCCCCCTGCTCACACCTGGGGACACCCAGCCTCACCCTGGAGCAGAGCTGCCCTGTGCCAGGAGCCACCGGTGCCCTGCTGCCTTCCTGCAGCCTGGGCTGAGCAAAGCCCTTCTGTCCCGGGGAGGGAACAGCTCCGAGCAGTTCGTCGGCTCCGGTTTGTACCGGGAGAGGGCTCCTGGTGTGCCCGGTATGGGAAGGGAGGTGTCTGCTCTGTGCAACACCATGGGCTCTGTGCTCAGAGCAGGGAATTCCCGGGGTTGGCCCCAAAGGCACGGGACACCACCGCTCTCAGAGCCAAGGCAGCCAGCAGCCCTCGTTTGGACACAGCATCCTTAGGGCTTGTGCCCTCCGGCTCCTTCCAGCCCGCCCCAAGGTCACAGGCTGGCATTTCCCGAGTGTCAGGGGTCACTGCCTTCCCCTCTGTGGGCCATCCCTGCTTAAGCGGTGCTCCCTTCAGACACCAGGCTCAAGGCAACAATTTACTCCTTTGTGAGCAGGCTGAGCTGGGAACTGCTCCCGAGAAAGAAAGCAAGGCAAGGCAGTTCAGTAGAAATAATGCAGGAGAGAAAGGGGGGACACATAAAACCAGCAACCCACAGAAAACACTAAAGTAAAAGAGAAGATACACCTTTTTCCCCTGCTTGGGTCAAAAAAATCAAACAAAAAATTATATCAGCCTCATTTGTAAATCAAAGTGGCTCAGCCTTTTTTTTTTTTTGTAATAGCAAATGAAATAGCATCAGTATTAACAATGTCTTGATTCAGATAGAATTCTCCTCCACTAAAACACAACCAAAGGGGGAAAAAACCACCCAAAGAACCTCAAACCACTCACTTTGTTTAAAAACAGGACCTGCAGGTCTTGTGTAACACAGTGTCCTTTCAAAGCTGCAGCACACAGGAAGGTGAGCAGGAGCTGCTCTTTAAATGAAGGGGACTGAGGGAGAACTCTGGATTTAATTAGAAGGCACACCTGGGGATGGTTTGGCTGATTGCATGGCTTAGCAAAACCCCACAGCTGCTCCTAGTTAAATCTGTTTGTGAGAGCCTTCTACAGCTTTGATGCTGTTCAGGGCTCAGAATGGCACCAGCTGTCTCCAGCAGGGCTTTTCCTGACATCCCTGCCTGCACAGAGGTGCTCACAGGGAAATTTCCTGTGAGGAAATCCACTGGGAGCACCCACCTCCTCATGGCACCTCCAACAGCCCTGAGCAGCCACAAAGTGACCACAGGGGTCACTTGCCCAAGTTCTTCTGGAAGTATTTCAAGAGTCTTATCAGGGAAGAGTTAAGAGTTGCAGGGGGTTTATTGCTTTTTGTATTTTGATTGAAGGAAAAATTGCAGTAAGGTTGTTCTCTGAAAATTTCTGCAGCTGTAATTAGGGAGTGTTTCAAATGTGTTGCCAATTAGCTTAATTGGTGTGCAGGCTGATTGAGACCTGAGCAGGAAAGGCTCCTTATTACTTAAGGGGAGGAAAGAAAGAAGCAAAGCCCAAAAATTCTCAGAAACTTGCTAAGAGGAAGAGGACCAGAGGAAGTATTTGACTTCATGAGCAGTAGCTCATGATGAAGTAACAACTCTGCAAGTATTTGAAAAGAATAAACTCTTTGAAGATTGGTTTCAGTGTAGCTCGCTGAGCCCCAGACTAAGTGCTAGACTAATCACAATTTTCAGCTGTCTCTACGATTTCATTAGATCAGTCTGAATATAGAATGTGGTACATTTGGTGTTAGCTGAAGCTCTGCTATGAGCTGTAAAGGTGTTCAGCTCCATCAGGACAGATGTAGGAGCTGCAGTCCCAGGCCTTGTTTGCCTTCCAGCACCAGCAGGCCCCTGATACTGGACCACAGGCCCTCTAGAACTGCCCTGTGCCTGTTAATGCTGCACTGACAGGCAGTTAAAAGGCTCTGGGGAGGCAGTGGAGAGCATTTATGTTGCCTTTACAACTAATTCCACAGGTTCACCAAGGAGGCAAACATCAGACCATTCATCTCTGCAGAGTGGATGTGCTGAGCCCCTGTTCCTGGGCTGAGCACAGACACAAACCCACGCAGACGCTGCTGTCCCACCCCTGCTACCCCACAGAAGTCAGTCACTACCCACACCACCCCAGAATTCTGCACAGAAAAAGAAATTCATGTGGCTATAATCGCCTTACCTACATGAACAGCAAATCTGCTTTTTGTTAGAATAGTGCTGAAAGTAAAGCAAAGCACAGTTCCTTTAATTATGCAGCTTTTGAGGCTCTGGGTCCTGCCTGGGACTTCAGTAACAAGAGATTTCAGTGCTGTGCAGCTTGGCTGTGGTTAAATTATTCCAAGAAAGCCAAGAGTAATCCACTAAACTAGGTTTAGTTGGCATAAGGGAAGCTCAAAATCAGACAAGCAGAACGTTAGAGCTGACAGGGCTCCATGTTGTACTCAGGGTCCATTTCTCCACATCTTAAACTACTTTTTAATTGGTCTGATTTAAGTGCAGGTCCAAACAAAAGAATTTTTCTAGGATTGCCCATGTTTGATTTTAGCATCTCAAGAGAATCTAAGAAATTTCATCTCAAACCAAATCTGCTTTTTTTTAATCTCAAACCTTGAACTATGGGCAAGCACAGTCAAGATCCAGAAACAAACAACCTCCCTCTCTGCTGCAGCTGTAACTAGGATGGTCTCTTGGCATTAGTATTTTGCATTCATATGAAGCCAGTGAACTAAGAGAAGACCAAGAACCAAATCAAGCTACAAAGCACAAGGACTTTGTCTCATGGATAGTGTCTGGTGATGAAACACAGCTCAGTTCACTCATTGCCTCAAGTACCAAAGATTTTCAGTCTTTATAGCACAGCTCAAGCAGCTCATCGAGGTTCCACGCTGAGGTCAGGTGTAAGTAAAGCTGTTATCCTGTGTTCATCAGCCTGTGTGAGGGCTGAGCCAGTCCAGAGGTCACACACACCCCACACAAACACAGGACACAGGTGTGAAATGATCCTGTCAGAGCAGAGCAGCACTTTCTGGTGCAGAGCACACCCTTCTGTCTGCCAGTAACACTGAAATCAGAAGAGCTAAAGGAGGTAAATGTATTACAATTTGGCAAAAGAATATTAAATGTCCTCCTTACATTATTTTAATACTTTTCTCAAAACTTTGCATCACTCAATTCAGCCAGAAATTTCAGGAGGCTGCTGGAATTTTGACTTTTCTCGCAGAGCTCCTTTCCTGATCAAGGTGTGAGCATTAACTGGTAACTACTCCCATTCATATGAATAATGTCCATTTTACGTTTTCAGCTGCAGTGCAACACCCAGTTTGAACTGCTGCCTGTGAAAAGAGTAGATTCAGCACATCTCATTTATGTGCTTATCTAAACTGGAGGCAGCCACACAATATAATTTAGTGTATACAGCACTTTGCTAATAGAGAAACTGTGCACTGAGTAGCTTTTACTCAGAAGGTTTCTTTAGCTTGGAATCCAAGCATTTAATACAGCAGAAGAATTTCATTTTCTGGGGCATGGTTTCTCACTGACACAGGTGCTCGTATAGCAGAATTTACAGAGTCCATTATCTTCTCAAATAGGAAGCACAAGAAGTGATCATGCAAGAAAAGACATTATAAAAGACTTCACTTAATCTGAGATTTGTGGGACTAGGGCTCCAGTTTAAACCTCAAAAGCTAAGTCTGAACTCCTGCTGGAGGAGGATCTGCAGACGCTGGTGGGTAACTCCGGGAGCTGCCCTGCCCACTTGGACAAACCCTGGGTGGAATTCCTGCACACTCATTACACAGCACCCTTTCTCTTGCTTAGTGTCTCTGAGTGGGGAGAGGACACACATTGCCAGACCGTGGAGAGAGCAAAGGACAAACACCACACTTCTCATCTGGGGCTGGCAGCATGGCAGGGGAGGGAGCAATCCCTGGCAATGAGCAAACCCTGGCAATGCCCAGCTGTGCTGTGCTGTGCTGGGCTGGGAGGTGAGCACACATTTCCCTGAGGCTGGAAGGGCAGGCTTGAACTGGATTTGTGACCGGTGCACTGGGAGAGGGAAGTCCCAGAGCCCCTGCTCTGGGAGGAGATGCTGCTTGAGGGGGAAGGGAGCAGTCTCTTCTGATTTCCTCACAGTCCAGTGGCATTCTTCTCTCCTTTGGGCACTGGGAACCTTTCCACTCTGAGCGTGGGGATGAAGTGTGCCAGGCTGACACAAGCCCTCACTTGGTCCCAGGAGCACACATGTCACGGGCAATCAACATCCAGCCCTCTGTGCCAAGCTCAGCGATGGTTCCACCTTTGGAACAGGAGCATGAGTCAGGGCTCCCTGGGATCCATTTCTCAGGAGGCCTTCAGTCATCAATGGGGATGTGCCTGTTCCTGAACAGCTCAAAGCTGTCACTTCCCATCTGCTGTTTTATGATAGCATGGCTCATCAAAATACAAACAATACAAGCTGAGACACAGGCTCAGTGTAAAGGAGGTACAGCCTAGAGGAGTTCCAATTTCATCATGTTGGGACTCAGTAAATGACAGCAAGGTATGAGATGGCTGAATTTCATTGGATTAAAAGGTGGAATTCAGAACAAACTGACTCAAGAAACAACAGGATAAGGGAAAAGCGTTAACTGATGTTTCTTCTGTTAACAAAGAAATACCAAGGCCAGGTTGGATGCGGCTCTGAGCAACCTGAGATGGTGGAAGGCTCCCTGCCCTGGCAGGGGGGGTGGAACTGGATGATCTTCAAGTTCCCTTCCATCCCAAAGCTTTCACTGAGACACCCCAATGAAATGGAGAGCTCAGGGTAGCCATGGTCCGTGTCAGCTGCACAGATGTGCACACAGGGGTACCACACAGGACACTTACAGGCACAGCCAGCCCCAGACCCAAGAGAAGTACCTGGTTCTAGACAGAACACTTCAATCCAGACTCTAACCTGGCTGTTAAAGCTCAGCTTGGAAGCTTCCTTGCAGCAGAGTCAGTGCTGAGAACCATCAGCAGCCACTGGCCTTAACGAGCCCCTAAGTAAAGAAGCTCCTGGATGCTGGCAAATGCCAGCCTGGCTGGGGACACTGTCCCTGGCTGCTTGAAACAGGACAAATTACTCTGCTGGCTCTGTGCAGTGCTTAGGAAGTTTGAGTCCCTGTCACAGATTCTGCTGTTGCTAGCACTCTGCCAAGGAAACCAGGGCTAATTAACACAGAAAGCAAGAGCTGGATCATATTTAAAGATGTACAGGTAGATAAATATACTTTCTACCTGCTGGATAGATTCAGGAGATGAAAAGGATAAAGCCCAGCAGCAGCCAGCATGCAGTGGCACTCTGTCAAAGGTGCTCGGAGTTCATTATCACCTCCAAAGGACAGTTCTCCCCATGCTCCAGCCATGAACGTGGCACAGGGAGATTTCAAAGCAGGTTACATAAAACCTGCTCTTGGCAAAGATCCACAGTTTTATGTTCTGAACCATCTTCTGTGTTATGTTTGGTTTCATTGTTCCATTCTGATTCTAACAATACCATGGATAATAAATGAATATGTTTCACAACTTGGTAAGATAGCCAAAATGCCACTACCTACCTAATGAGCCTCATAATTGAGTTGTAATGAATTTTATGTAATGCTGTGTAACTTGAATGATGCAAGAGACACTGGAAAGATATTGAAGAGGGAAGAATTCTAATACAGTTTTCAAAAGAAAGGATAAAAATAATCACTAGTTTACTCACCCAGTTGTTACTCCTGCCAGGATTCAGTTTAAGCCCATGAGATTACTCATGTGAGTAAATCTGTCACAGGAGTAAGGCTGCAGAAATAAGCCCTGGGACACAGCACCATAAGCATTCAAGCACCACCATGCAAGCACCATAAAGTCACCCCAGGACATTCCTAAGGTGACGATGTTGAGAAAGCTTTTCTTTGTGCAGTACCCAGCTAAAACTGTGCAATGCATTCCTGTGAAGAGATGTTTGACTGACATGAAAGCCTGGGAGTTCTGAAGAAGTTAATATCCACTTTTAAAAGATTTTCTACTGATCACGATTCGAGCATAAAAGCCAAAAAGTAAAGTCTCTAGTCTTTTGCTTGTTTTGTCTCTGTATTTGATGAATATTACCTCATTTTGATGTCAACTGAAAAGGCAATTAAAAATGAAATTAGGTCAATAAAATGAAAGAAATACTTTCAGATCTCCTAACTTGCTGACAAACTTTTTGTGGAATAGATGACAACTAACAAATAACATGCTTTCACACAAAACAGTCCTTGAAGCAAAACAAGGAAATTCAAACACCTGACAGCACTTGGGTGAGTTTCCAGAATATTCTGAAATACATGGAAGATTAAATACAAATGGAAAGAAACAAAAACCCTCCTGTTTTTCACAATGTTTTGCCCAAGAAGTACATAAAGCCACTTTCCAAAACAAATGGTCTGAAGCCAAGATTTTCAGCTTCTAAACCCCCACAGCTACAGACACACTGCAGGAAAACAGGTCGTATCTGAAACATTTCTGAACATTTCCAAAGCTTGGAGCTTTCTGTGTAATGTTTCTTGCATTAAAAGGTTGGTACAAGACCCAAACAGAACCCATTTCACTTCACAGGCATTTGCATCAATATCTTATCTGGGCTTACACTGCCATGGGAATTTCATATTATCCAATGATTTCAGAGAAAAACTGGGTGTAACTTCATTTTACCCAGCCATATGTGGTTTGGACACGTGCAATCAAAACAATACAGTCTGATCCAAATCTCCACCCAGCCAACTACACAGGGCTCCAAAGGCCTTCCTCATCTTCAGATCAGCTTATTGGTCCAGCCTTTGGGCCATGACAGCAGCCCAGGCACCACTGGCTGCCACAGGAGTACTCTGGACATTCTCTGCTTTCCAGAGGCGTTCCATGGTGCCCAGCTGGGGCATCCATCAGAGTCCCAAAGCTCTGCTGGCCCAGGAACCAGAGAGGCAAACCCAGCTCTGAGCTCTGCTGGGATAAAAGGAAAGAAAGGCTTTGTGGGGCTTTGTCTAAGGAATGACTTGGGCCTTACTACCAGGAGCCCCATTTTATAAAAGCAGAATATTCCAATATTGGGATTGGGTGCTCAAGTGACTTACACACACCCCGAGTTTCCCAGCACACCTGCCCAATGGAACCCCACATCCTCCCAGTGCCACTTTCTGTTCTGGTATCAGGAAGTTCCATTCCTGCAGTTTATGAATAGAACACCACTGCCTTTACTCAGCTCTCCTATTTTTTATGAGCCCAATGCTTGTACAACCTGGCAGCTTTTTAGCTCAATCATATAAATGTCTTAATACCCTGCATTGATCTGGAATCAACACAGTTGCCAAGACATGGATAAAAAGCATCTGGAGAATTTGTTGGTTGTTATTTCAAGCTGTTTATTATTCCTGGAGGACTCATACGAACACTCAGAACTATCATGCCTGCATTAATACTGCTCCCCTGCACCTCTGGGTACAGTAACACTGTACATTAAAGATGCTTTAGAAAATTGTTTGCGAGTTGATATTGCACTGGGATTACTCTGTACAGGCTGCAGCTCTCACTAAATAAATACTGGAGAAGGGCTGCCTGTGAAGGCAGGCAGTATGAACTCCTCAGCTGGCCTTTGGAAGGAACACAGGAACAAAAACAACGCACTGATATTTACCAAGTTGATTTCAAGTCTTGGATTTGGCAGACCTGTGATGAACAGAGACTCAGGGTTCATTTGTAATGCCGTGCTTGCAGACTGGCACTGGAAAATAATCCTTCACAGGCAAGGGGGGAGCGTTTTCTGAGCTGCTCTTGTTGCCCACATGGAAGCAGAGATCCCCATTTTATCACAAGGGTGCTTTTGACAAAGAAGTGTGAAAAAAGCTACCATGAAGAAAGAGGAAAATGAGATGCAAACATCAGAGGAGAGTGGGAGAGAGAGCATCTGTCTAGGGACAAACCATCAGCCACTACTACATGAGTAGGTTCAAGTCATGCAATCACACACTAAGAAAAATCCTATTAAGTGAAACAGATTCTGTTTCCATTAGGAAAAACAGGAGCAAAGGTGGGAGCAGGAATGAATCAAAAATCCAAATCCAGACGTACAAATCTGTAATAATTCCATTATTGCCACTGCAAATCATTCCATGCTGAAACATGGCTGCAAGGCAAATCTACTGAAGGAGACTTTCAAGACAAATCAGCACCATCCTAAAACAGGCTGCATCCTGTGCAGCAGCATTGAGCACTACACAAACCTGAATAACCACACCTTCACAGCTCTGCCCAGGGTGTAAATTCCCACCAGAGACCTGACTGAGCACTAACATCAGCTGCCCTTGGCCACGCCAGTGTTTGTGACCCCTTTTAAGCCCCAGCCCAGTGTCTCAAAAGACTCCCACTCGTTCAGGGGGGACATCAGGAGGAATTTCTTCAGTGAAAGGGCTGTCAAGGACTGGAGTGGAGTCCCCATGCCTGGGGAGCTCAGGAAAGCCCTGGACATGGCACTGGGAGCTGTGCTTTAGCTGGTGTGCAGGTGTGATTAACTGAAGCTGTAACATTCAGAACTGATCTCACATTCCAATCCCAGAGTATTTCATTCAAAGTTTTTTAAGTGCCCAGATTAGAGTTTATGACTATAACCCATTATACTGTTGCTTATTTTCTATGTCCATCCCATCTCCATATTACATTATATATGCATGAACCCACAAAGTAGAGAGGATATCTACATATCTATCTAGACCATTATTAATCATATAACAGGGAAAATGAAAATGATTTGCCAGATGTTATTAAAATGTCCAAGTCATTTTGTCCCCTAGCACAGAATAAAAATGTTACTATGTGGCTGTTAATATACAGTAGAAGGGAAATTGCTGCTTCAAGTATAGAAAATATTGTAGCTCTGAGCCTTTAGAAATTCAGTTTGCCAATAAAAACATTAGAGAACTGAATATTAAGGTTCACATCCAGCATTTCTTCCATATTTCACCTGACCAGGATTATTAACAAGAAAACTCAGTGCCTTAAGGAAGCAATGGAGCAAAGAACACAGAAATGATCTGGTACAACAGTGTTACTTGGCAGAATTACACCACTTAACATCAAGCATTTGAAGGCTGTGGCAGGAGCAGTTTCCTCTGAAACCACCAGGTTTTCAGTCCAGTTCTAAGAGCAGGAGGCAAAGCAGGCACCTGTGTTATAAGCCAGGTACAGAGTGTGGTAATTCCTGGGGCTTAGAGCAGATCTCTGGCTAATGCAAGGGTCAAATCTTACTTGACTTTCGTGACCTGAGGCTGTTTCCAAGGAGAGTTTTCTGTGCCCATCAATCCCCCTGCCCTGGAGGCAAGCCAAGACCACGGAGAAGTTTTCCATGGAGGTGTCTGGAGGAGTGATTCTGTGTTAGCTGTCACTTCCTGGCCACAGATTACAGTTTAAAAATCTTCAATGTGTCTGTTTCATAACAGCTTTGCCATTCCCCATTCACAGCTGGATGTTTTACACCCCTAATACAGATGACATTTGTATCTTTTACGTTTGGGTCTGCCATTGGAGAGAGTTCTCAGCAAGACACAATCAAATTAGCTTCAACTGTCTGCAGGACCTACCGCAGAGAAGCTGTGAAAGAAATCAGTAATTTCAGCCTCAGAACAGACATGTACATAATCACTGTGCTCCACAAACCCAGAGAACTGAGACATATCAAAAAATGAGTGAAAAATAAGCATGTAAATGAAAAGAACCTTCCATTCTCCCCCTCCAGAAGGGATGATAGTTTTGCATTTGTTTATAGACTGAAAGAGCTGAAGTCACAACTGGGTTAGTAATAAATTGAAAGAAAAGTTCTGGAAAGCCAAGGTATGGCCTCCAGGAAGCATGAAGGAAAACTGGCTGCAAAACGCCACTGAAGTTTCATGTGTGCTCACACAGACAGCAACAGCAAAAACCAAATCCCTGAAGTGTTCTTCCCAAACCCCCAGCGGAGGATTTGCACAGGCTGAAATCAAACACTGGGCAATCTGTTACAGGAGAGCACATCCCTGCTTGTCTTTGACACTCAGAAGCACCATCACTCTTCTGCACCCCTGTAATTTATCCCTTTTTTCCCAAAAGTTCTCCCCTAACTTTCTGTACCTGCTGAAAGTGCAGAGGGCCAATCCTGCTGTTCCCAGCTCTACACACGAATCTGAGCTGACAGGCTGCCAGCCAGAACTCCCACTCTCATTCTAATTCCTCCTCAACATCTCCCTTCCCTTTTGCTGATACTGCTGGAACTTGTGCAGTTTTCACATTTCTAACTGTGCATCTTTCACTCCACCTGCCACTTCCTAAAGCTGCAGACAATGCCTTGTCTGTGCTTGCAAAGCACAGCCTGAATTAGCAGTATTTTATATACATAATAAAGTTAATATTTACCAGGTGAGCACAAGCTCAGAGACAACATTCAATTCTGGACAAGTTCTGCTGTTTTACCAGAATCCCATGGGTTGGCTCAAGGGCCCCTGTGCCAGCAGATGAGCTCAGGACCTTAACACGAGCAGTGCTTTGGTGCAGATGAAATCCCAGCTGCTCCCAGCTCTGGGAGGATGGCTGTCTCCCCCAGGATTAAAAAACTGTCATGGGCTGACCAGGACAGCTGCCAGACACCCACCCAGCCACGCTCTCACTTCCCCTCCTCAACAGGATGGGGGAGGAGATAAGATGAAAATCTCCTGGATTCAGATAAACACAGGGAGGTCATTTACTCATTACCATCTCCAGCAAAACAGACCTGAGTTGGGAGAAAATAACTGAATTTCTTGATAATTTAAATAGATTTGGACTATCAGAGGAAATTGGAACAACACCTTCCCTCCCTACCTGTTTTCCAGGCACAATGTCACGGCTTTGTTCATACAACCAAGTTTGTGTTTCCACTTTTCCCCTTCCTTGCTCCTCACAGCACACAGGTGGGTATTGGAGCACTCAATCTTGGTGACCAAGGGAAACATTGTAAGTCACAGTTACTATAATGAACTTGGGCCTCCCCTAGTTCTCCCAAAATGTGATCATACTGCCATAAAGAGTGGAGGACAATTTCTAACTGTCCAAGGAAAAAGAAAGAAAAAAAAAGACAGGCTTTCAGTAGTGAGAGGTATCTAGCAAAGAAAACAAAATTACTTTTTCTTTTGGGCTTTTACAGACTTCTTCAACACAGCATTTTCTGGCTCAGCCTTATAGAGGAGAACAGAGATTTGTGGTGAGCTTTACTCCACAGAAACATGGATTATAACAACATGCATTGAAGGAGGCTGGGTAAATTGCCTCAGTGCTTCAGATGAAGTAAGAAAAAACATGGCAGGACTGGAACAGCTTTTCTGTCTCAGAGATCACTCCTCCAAACCTGCTTTGCTATGGAGAAAGATGTCTTCCAGACAGAGTTACTCAAAAGCAAAATCTGTTCATTGCAAAAATGGTGTACAGCTCATCTCCAGCCAGCCATCCATCAGCCCTGCTGCAGGAACTCTTTTCTCAGCAGGGAAAAACTGGAGCTAGAGTTAGAGGAAATCTCCAGTTTTATCATTTTTTCATCATCTTGGAAGAAACAGGCATCAAGATAATTAATTTTCCCCATTCTGTCATAAAATGCTTTTACATTGTGAGAAAGGCCAAAAAATACTACTGGAATTAAGAAATGAGCCTGAATGAAAACTTCAGTGTAAGTGAGCAACTGCAAGCCACTGCACTGGAGCTGTGTGTAAAATCCATTTACCCAGTGGGAGTTGGGGATTCCACTGCCTGTCCTTCAGTGACAGGCTGGCCTCCCACTGGAGCTCTGTGGAGGAAGGAGAGATCCACATTTATGGCAGGCCTGTAAGAAGGAGGTGATCTGTGGGTCTCCATTGTCCCCCAGCTCCCTCGGGGTCACACAGCTTTACTCTGATCTGCAGCAGAGATGGAAGAATGAGCCAAATGCAGCTAAAGCCCCAATTCAGGGAAGCAGCAGAAGGGAAGATATTAGGGTCAAGTCCCCAGCAGGACTCCAGAGATTTTGTTGACTTTACCAGCAGCAGAGCATTCTAAAAATACTGGGAAGCTTTATTAGTTGAGCCTGAGATGGAAATGCAGACATGTCTGTAATTTCAAGTTTGCAGCTATATTTCACCTGTTTTCTCACCTACACAGACCAGAAACAAAGTCAGCAGCTAACCAAAATAACCTGACTTCCCATTCTTATAACACGCCTTATTTAAGGATGCTGAAGGCATTAGAATAAATCTTATCATTCCGATAAACTTTGCAAAAATATAAATAACAAGGATTTAAACAAACTGCATAGATTTTCCTTGCCCTGCTTGAATTTCTCCTTCCACTCAAGTCACCAAAGAAAAAAACAACACACAAAACAATTACAGTTCTAATCTTTCAGCCTGCACTTACAGGATTAAGAGTTAATACTTCTCAACTGTAGTCTCAGTCTGTTCTTCTGCTGTCTCAGAAAGAAGTAATTGCAATAACTTCCACAGAAATTTTATGGATTTCTTTTTATTCGTCTTTAGACATAAACCTTAAAGACTCAAATATGTTCAAGGGTCCCTCCAAAACCACAGAAATGCGAAGGTTTTGTAATAAATGAGAGGTTTACAGCTAAATCCTCAAAACTGCTCAGAAGCACCAATATGGGAGTGATAACTCTCCCACAAAAACCCTTCCACCAGAGTCCAGCACCCCCAAAGCTCCCCAGCAGTGATGCACAGAGGGTCCTGGCCTTTGAGAGGGGTGTTCAGCCTTTGGCAGAAGGGGGAGAAATGCTGGGGTTTGGCCTCATGTGCTCTTCTAACAGCTCTGGAGTTACCAGAGGAGGATTGCAGGGGAACTCCTCCCCACGTACAAACGCACACCTGGAAACAGAACATTTCCACCAGGACAAACTGCAGAAGGGCTTGGCACACCCTCCGTGACTCACAGGCAATCTTCATGGAGAAGTGTGCCATGGATTTCTTTAGGTTAATGTCAATAGGATTTGCTTCTGTTTAATGAGTCATAGATACATGAGCTCATCAAAGCTATTTTCCCCCAAATAGGAATTTCAAATTCTTTCTCTTTTTTGATACAACAGAAAGCTAAATCATAAAAAATGGAACCCAAATGCAAAGTTTTCTTAAGGTAATTTTTAAAACAAAACAGACATCAATTTTTAAAGATCCCATAAAGGCTTGCCATATTAGGGAATAGGATCAGGGAAAGCACAGGTATCAGACATATGTTCTGGGAAAGCAAAAATTACTCTAATTAGAAAGTTTCTCCTCCTGCTGAAATCTAAAGAGATAAATTCTGTTTCCTGTTAAAGCAAAGTAAATCCAGAGTAATCCCCCAGAAACTGCTCCACCGTAATATGAAGGTAACAAGTAGCTGAATTTAGTCAGGGTTCTTGAAAATCAGATTAAAATGAAGCCCTGCAAGTGCTACCCACATGCAGAGAGCATCCCATTTGTGTAACAGGTTCATCTGCTTTAATCAGCCCAGATGAAGGCTGGGCACAGTTAATGAACCTTTACCAGGGCCTGGGTCATTCAACAGCCCTGCTGCTCCCGGGGGCTGTGGCACACGCTGGGACATTCACCTGGACACTGCTCTGTTCCTGATATAAAATCAAAAGCATAGGCAACATTTCTTTTTAAGGGCTCTTCCCTGTCATCCTCTCACGTTACAGCCCGAGGCATGAACCCCAGAGAATCTTTCACCCACATGGAAGGGGCTGTGACTTTACAGCCAACCCTGGATATTTTGTCCTATCAGAGAAACAGGAACCATGCACTGAATGTTCCCATGCCACCTGCAGGGAGAAAGTCCAGTAAAATTCACAGTTCAGAGAGGCAAACACCAAAAGCTTTGGGAAAGGCTAATTTATTACATCTGTCACACTCAATTACAGAGTCTGCAGCAATCCAACACATCCATTGTTCTTCCCTCTTCAGACAGAAAAGAGCCAATTGCCCAGGCTCAGAATTAAACATCTGTTTCACAAAACAAAGATATTAACCTCCGAGTTTGGTTATGAACCAATAAAATCCAGTCATTCACCACGACTCATAACAGGTGTTTTCTCCATTACACAAATTGCTGCAGCCAAATCCTCAACTTAAGCCACTGCAGTGATTGAATTTTGAAGGCACTACATGGGCTGTTATTAATGCAGGGATACAGATGTTTCTTTTACTAAAATAGACTTATTTTAAAATGTTCTGTGGTTTCTGTCGCTATTACAGAGATGTAACTAAATATTCAGACATAACAGAATCAAATATCGTAAAAGAAACAAACAAAACTGGCAGCTTTACATACTGGAAAACATCAAATCATGTTTCCATATTAATCACAAAGCTTTGGAACAATAAAACAATTATTTCATTGTTTAAATTGTCATTGTTCATTGTGTTAATTGTACATGCAAACCAATCACAAATAAAAGAGGAAGCAGTCCCAACCACAGCTGTTTGCTTTCAAGGAAACCTTCACAATTTTGAAGATAAACCAGTCCATACTGAATGGAGTTTAACCAGGCTCCTCAGGAGCTAAAAGAATGGTGGAATTCCTCAGAGAGAGGCAGATTCTGCCCCAGTGCAGTGATGTGAATCCAAAGTGACTGCACGTCATCTGGAGCACGAGTCACTCTGCATGAGCTGAGCCCTGGCTTCTCCTCCCTCCAAATTCTCCCAGACACCAAACTAATGAGGTACAAAGAGCGTGATGTGCTCTCCAACAACTCAGCTCAGCAGGAGCAGCAAGCAAAGGGAGCATTAATGGAACAACAGCAAACGTGAGATGAGCAAAGGAGCTTTAACACAAGCTGCAACCATCATAAATCAAACTCTGCTTTGAACCTTTCTCGTAGGCTGCAGATCTGAAATGGCCACAATTTAATATTAGAAATAAAATGCTGTGAAAAGGAAACATAACTCCCCCTTGTTTAACCCAGTGACACAGCATGGCTCCAGGAACTCCTTGCCTAAGCAATGTGTTATAGAACGCTTTCCCTGCAGGCTTTACCTGAAACATGCACAGCACCTTGGCTGGTGTTTTCACTGATTGCCAAGCTGTCCACACAAACTGAAATTTGGTAGTAAAAACACAGCTTTGGCTTCTCAGCCCTTCAGGGATTACATGAACATAGATTTACACCAAAAGGGCAAAGAACAACAGCACTGGAAACTGTTCTGCAATGTCACCGGGTCACTCCGAAACCTCCCCCTGGGAACAGAACTTCCCTGGCCTAGGTCTGTTTATCACAGAGTCCAGGGGGAATTTTGAGGCCTGCTAACTTGAAGCAAATGAGAAGATGGAAAGACTGGAATGACTGGTAAATGATCAGAATTAATCTGTGTCAGTCTCTAAGCACAAATAGCATTTTGCTTCTCTAAAGGGTCAAGGATTACTTCCATTTCAAAGCACATAATTGCAACCTCTTCTGTTTCTTGAGGACATTCACAATGTGGTAGAGATTTTCCAAAAATACTAGCTGGCATTTCTAAAACTGTGCCTCTAACATATTTTAAAAAGCATTATGTTAGCTATCTCTAAACATATCTCTACATCTTTTTATACTCATGCCTTAATAGGCAACTTCCAAGTGAGTACCAATTAGCTCCTCAAAACTATATAAGGATTAGCAGTCCTTAAACTAGATGTATATTCCAGGAATCAAAACTGCAAGAAAGCCATTTAACCCAAAAGAAATTGTACAGAGGCACAGGATCTGGCCAAAATATAAACCTTCAGCAGGAAAAAATAGGGATCAGGCCTCCTGAAAGTCTATATATATTAACAGGACCATGAGAAGGTTTTCTCCTCAGATTTTCCTAAGCAAAGTCATCAAAAAGTTACAATTTGAGACCAAATTCCCTTGAGAAGAAAAATAAATCTACCAAAATAGCTGCAAACACATCCCATGGATTAAAGGTTATATAAAAGCCAACAGGTCAGAAATACCTCTCTTCCTCCTCTCCCTCCACAATTCTATCTAATTAGATTGAATGCCTTTTTATTTTGTTCAGTGCAGAGAATTTCTGAAATCCCAGTTTAATCAAGCTTGAGTCCTACCACTCCTCTGAGGCACCATATCCTTCAAGGCCATAAACTTCAGCTGAGGTTGTGTTCATTTTACAGTATTTCTTCCCCCCTTGAATTAATAATAACAACAAAAATCGAATTGTATCCCAGCATCTCACCTGTGCTTTATTAAAGCACTTAATTTCTGATCCTTTAAATATTCCCCTCTATGCCCAGCCTCTCTTGTGTTACTGACACAGACATTCAGAGCAGAGGAGCAGCAGGAGGATGCTGAGGCTGTGAGGCCCTTCCCAAGGACCCCTGGAGCCTCACAAAAGCTGACACTCGCTGTTCCCTCAAACTGAGGGCCGAGTCATGGCTTTGATTGTGGCTGCATAACCCCAAAGATAGGGGTTGAAATCTGGCTTTTTGTATTTGATTGGAATGCTACCAACGTTACAGCTGTTTCCATCAGAGCTGCCTCTGGCCAGAAGAGGCACTGGGCTGTATAAAGCTCTAAAGTCCTTTTTCAGTGTCCCAGAAGGGCTCAGACAGGAGCTCATTTTGGTGCATTAAAAAGGCCCCAATACTGGGCACTAAAGATGTCCTTAACCTAAACAGACAGGGACCCTTATCAAGGTAAAACAGGACCTGCTTAACAGAAAACCAGGAAATTCAAACTGGAAGGCAGCAGCTTTTAATTCCCAAGGTGACAGTCAACAAAAACAAGCTTTGCCCTTTTAAAGGTGATCAAACACTAGACTCAGTACAAAGGTGAAATGATGGATAAAGGTCTAATTGCATGTTTACATTATAAATGGAGAGACTAGAGGGCCTTCCAGGCTGTAAAACCAGTACATTTGGTTAGTGGCTTTAAGACCTGAACTCTGGACAACAGTGTCACCTCCCAGTGTGTCCAGGGCAGGGAAACAAAGGCAGGAGCCAGCAAAGCCACACCCAGCTCCATGCACACCCTGCCAGGAGGCTGCCAGGGCATCCTGGTGGTTCCAAAAGCAATGGCCAAGTTCACCTCTCTCGGGATTGCTTTCTTCTCCCACTCTTTTGCTGCTCCTGCCCTCCCCTCCCAGAGAAATAAATAAAAGAAGTCTTTGTCATGGTAACTGTGGAATTCCTCACACCTGCAGCCTCCCAAGGGGAATTGCCTCTGAACAAAATGCCCACCAGATACTCCAAGGAAAGTCTCAAGGGAAATAAATACTGAATTATTTGGATGCTTTAACTCAAGTCTCAGTAGCCAGAGTGCCGAAAATTACATCCAACCAACTCACCTGCCCAAAGCCTATAAAAGCATGAGAAAAAAACAGCTGTGTGTAAACTTCTTCATATGTGAAAAGGGATTGTCTTCTAAAAAATGGAAGTGTGGCCTGCTTGGAATATGGCTGATTTAATAGAACGCCCTGCATATCATCTTCTGGGGCCACCAGCTGTGGAGAGTGAATATTGTGATATTATCCAGCCCTGAAACAATGT